>NC_067487.1:38871765-39176265 GCF_947179515.1 Apodemus sylvaticus
GAGTAATACTCCATTGTGTAAATATACCACATTTTCTGTATCTATTCCTCCTTTGAGGGACATCTGGGTTCTTACCAGCTTCTGGCTATTATAATTAAGGCTGTTATGAACATAATGTAGCATGTGTCCTTATTGCATGCTGGGGAATCCTTTGGGTATATGCTGGTGGGACTGTAAGATGGTACAACCACTATGGAAATCAGTCTGGCAGGTCCTCAGAAAACTGGACATGATACTTCCGGAGGACCCTGCTATACCTCTCCTGGCCATATACCCAAAGGACTTGGCACTTCTAAAAGCTCCTTTGTGCTGTGAATACCATTGACTCGACCACCACTCTTGGAACAGGGAGTGTTCAAGATATTTCTTAGCTCATCAGCTGCCTGTGAGGTTGTCCTCTCTCCTTAAATCCTGTCTCTCTTGCTTTCTCATTTTCAGTGCCTATCTTTTCAGGGACAGATAAATGCAAGCATACATAGACACACATTGGCACTGATACCTGCACCCACACAGAGACATGAAAACACACAAGCAGACGTGTGCAGATTTTTGTGTATGTGATCTATGTTATACCTAGGTGAGGCACTTTTAAGTTTGGATGGTATCATGTTGTTCATAATTTGGGTTACTTCTAAAATACTGAATAAAAAAATAGGGCTGATCATTTTCTATTAATAAAATATTAATGTTTCTAAAATAGATTTGGCAAATGTCATGAGTTCATTTCTTGATACTCAGAAAAACCCCTGGCAGTGGTTCCATATCTCCTAATGGAGAAGCTGAACTTAAGTCCACAAACCTCAGAATCAGAGGCAGTTCGTATCCCTCTCACCCTTCAGACCACACAAATGCATTATCTTTCACACATTTTCATTTCCAGATTCATAATGATCACCCTTCCAGGTGTAATGAGTCATGAAGTAGGATGAATCAATGGTGACTAAATACTAAGCAAGGTGCAGGGGGAAGGTTTGTCCCTGAAGGAAATGTGGGAAAGAGAGAGAAAAATAACACATTGTATCGAGAATTGCCCTTGGCTATTTTGGCATAGCTCAGAGGGAAATTCAAAAGGGGCCTGACCACAAGAAAACAAACAGCCAGTTAATAAATGATCTGATAAAGGCAGTTTTTAAAAGAGGAAATAGAGGTGGCCAAGAAATGCATGAAATGTTGAACTTCACTAGCTATCCAAGGAATGCAATTCAAAACGAAATTGCATGTTTACCTTGATTCCATTCAGTATGTCATGAAACAAACAAACAAAGGCAAGAACGGTAAATAAAGGTAAGAAAGGCTGGTGAAAATGAAAAGAAAAGAAAATCTTTAAGCACTCCTGGTTGTGCTGTGAACTAGTTCAATAGTATGTGTTTATGTGTATGTGTGTATGTGTGTGTGTATGTGTGTGTGTATGCATGAAACAACAAAGAAATAAAGGTCATGAATATAAAAGAGTGCAAGGGGATGCATGGGAAGGGTTGAATGGGAAAAATGAAATGAAGAATTAATTTCGATGTAATTATATTTTAATTTCTTTTTTCTTTTTTTAAATTTTTTTGTCTTTTTAAATGAGATATATTCTCTATTTACATTTCTGATCTTGTCCCTTTTCAAGAAATACTTTAAAAACACTATATATAAAAATTTCAAAATAGGTCTGTCTTACACAGTTTTACCATTCCTGGATATTTACCCAAAGCATTCTGGTTTAAAAGATCACAGATACTTGCAATCCATGTTTATTGCAACACTGTTCCCAATAGCTAAGATATGAAACCAACCTAGCTGCCTAACAAGAGAAAAATTGTTAAGAAAAGTTGGTCTATTTAAAAAATGGATTGATTTTTCTTTTTAGTCATAAAGATGAATGAAATCATTTCATCTATGTGGACGTGGATGCGACTGGAGACAATTGCATTAAGTTAAGCCTGTCTCAGAAAGAAAACGTGTCATTTCTTTAATTTGGGGCTCCTAGATTTTAAATCATTTCATAGAATCCTGTGTGCATGTACTAATGCCAAGAGACTTGAAGGTGAGGAGAACAAGGGAGGCTAAAGAGAGGTGGGAAGACATCAAAAGGGAGAGTAGGAAGGTCTGAGAAGAGATTCTCAGTGCCCAGGGTGTATGTGCAAGAGATGGTTAAAATATCCATAAAATTCCTTTCATTGTAGTATTAAAGAGGAGTTGAAAACTTTATATTAAAACTTGTTACAACATATAAATGTTTAACTATGTGTATATTAATCCTGCTAATGAGTTAGACAAAATCCATGTCAACTTACAATAAAGAATTTGAACTCAAGAAAATGAAGATGACCAAAACAATCTTATGTAAGAACTTGCAAAGGATGGAGAGTCAAGGAAAATGTGAGTTTCAGAAAGCACAGCTTTACCTATGGTATGAACGAAGCATACCTATGGTATGTATAATCACAGTTGTTCCTAATACACTGAGTAGTTTATTAAAGACTTAATGTACAGTACAATTAAATCACACAAACATGTGGTTACTTTTAAATGTCTTCATGATATGAAGAGAATGTATTTGGCCCTTATAATATAATAATCATAAATAATAATTTTGGAAACTATGGTAAGAAGATGCTTACTTCTGTTAAAGTTATATCATGTACATTTTATATTATTTATTATATATTGCTATACATAGTTTATATTTTAATACAAACAATATCTCTAATATATTAATGTGCATAATATAATCTTAGTAATTGTCTGAAATTCTTTGGGCCAAAAGTATTTCCAACTTAACATTTTTCAAATTGGTGCCGTGTAACATTTCTGTCAACAGTAGTGTCAAAACACAGGGTGTGATCCTATTAGATTACAATGACGCTGAAAATCTCCTTTTATGTTGTGCTGACACAGCTTTTGAAATATTAGTATTGATATGGGCCATGATGCTGCATTAGACATTTACTATTCTGAATTGTACCATTTCAGAGAAGTGGTACAATTATTAAGAAGAAGTTTACTAGCAAAGAATAAGATGCGTTATGCAGCCTCACACATCATATGACCCTTGAGTGTCCTGAATGTACCAAGAGGTCATATGAAGTAATTGATCTATGTAAGGGTGCACTATGATGTGCTCAGTAATGATGGTGACTAATATCCCGTCTCTCCGAATGTATCAATATCTCACTACAGGTGACACAGGACTTCAGAGAGGTATCTTAGGGAACGACAACTTATGCTTCACATGCAGTTAGTCTGAAAGTAATTTCATGCTGTATTTTTAGTGATCTTGTGTATGAAATGTCTCATAGTGTGGGATTTTCCACTTATGATGCCACCTTGGTGTTTGAAAGACTTCAGATTTTATAATGCACTGGACGTCCTGTTTTCAGATTGGGGAGGCCCAATGTACAGTTTGACATATACAAGCAGTTGTCCCCGAGAATGAGAGTTAGTAAGCATTCACTGGTACACACTGTATGGAATGGAGGGGCAGGACCCCTCTGCAGACCCTTGACCAGCATGCTAGAGAGAACACACAATCTAAGGGAGGGTATCTAACTAAGGCTTCTCTTTAAAGAGAAGCAATATATTGATAGAACAAAACTATTACCTTTTGACAAGCATTTTAGAGCATGTTGGGTGAAGTACAGACAAAATTGAACTAGAAAGAGATATCAGAACAGTCTGTAATTGTGGCATAATAATAATAATAATAATAATAATAATAATAATAATAATAATTCATTTGTCCAAGAATTCATCAGTATTACATAGAATCATTTAGCTTTATTTTTAACATTATTCTGGTTGGATACTGTTTCCAAACTATAATGGCATTTCATGAGTGTGTATTATCTTCTCATTCACTAGTTTGATAGTGACTGAAATGTCACTATCAAAGAAGTGCGAAACAATCTTTGGATATACTTTCCTCTTGAGTTATTTTACTTGTGTCTAGACCAGTGTTTCCACTTAAGTTTTACCCAATAACTTTAATTGGAGGTGAACAGTGACGGCAATTATTATGTAATATCTATACATAGTACTCAGTAGGTTACTTATCTGTCATTTTAAATGTGCCTCCTAGCTGAGCATTAGTTTCTCCCTCAGAATAGAATTTATTTTTATATATGTCTCCAGATGTCTGAAATATCTTTCTTATAATTTTAATTCTATGTATATATGTCTGTCTGTCTGTCTGTCTGTATTTATGTAGGGTACATTTAGAGGCATTTATATATGCCACAGCTACCCATGTCAAGGTCAGAGGATAGTTTGCATGAGTGGGTTCTCTCCTTCTACTTTACAGCTTCTACGGACTGATCCCAGAATTTAGTTGTAAGCACCTTTACCTATTAAGTTATTTTGCCTGCTTCTCAATCTTTCTTAGGAATAATGAGTGATATTATGGCCAATTATGTCTCAGCGTGGAAGAGTAGGGTCAAAGAAAGAATTTCTAATTTTACCTTGACTTGAAATATCAGGTAAAATGGAGTCAAGTTTTTGTTTTAGCTTGGAAAGACTCATTTAGTGAATCTTTCCAAATATGGTAATCAGCCAATTTTTTTTTAACCTGGTAGTAACATCAGCTTTTTCTACAAAGAATGACATATATATCTGTAATTAAGCTAAATTCCTCTTGGTGAGCTATGGCAGTTCATATGACAATGTTCCTCATTGGCTCAAGTATTTAAGCACTTGGTCCCAGTTGGTGCAAGTTGGTCCCAGTGTTTGAGGAGATGTGGCCTTGCTGGAAGACGCAGGTAACTGGAGCCAGGCAAACTTTGAAAGTTTATAACCTTAACCCACTACCAGTTCACTTTATTTGTCAAATGTATTGCTATTAATTCTAAATATCTATAGAATTAGATAGACATCCTTAATGATTAGCTATTATCTTAGGTACAATTTAGGATTATCTTAAATATCTTAGAATCCTTAATGATTGATCTAATTCTTATTTCTAATTCTTATCCTTAATTCTAACCCTTAATCAGTAAAGCCAAGCCACATGGACTAATGCAGAAAAACACATCTCCTGCAGCACTTCTGTAGGAACCGATGATATTACAAATTAGCAAATGGCCAGCTCCACTTAAATCGCTACCATACACTGAAATCCATTAACTGTGTGTAAAAGCAAACTATTCTTCACAAAGTTGTGCCAAAGTTATTTATGAGCTTTTAGATTATGGTGGTATACTGTAAGCTCCTTAAGAGGATTTGCTCTTAGCATGAATTTTATTTTGGCAAAAATTAGAGTGCTTTCGGGTATTGTTCTGTTTTAAAGAAGAAAAACCCAGGAAGAATAATTGTCTTATGCTCATGGAGCGAAAGGGACAGCTTATCTGATGAACTTTTGTCAACAGATAGCTGGAAACCATGTAAATATGTAAATATACTCTCTGGAAGTATCTTCAGGGAAATTCATCACTAATGTGACTCTAAATTCATTGCCCTGAGCAGAAATATGATTATATATATATATATATATATATATATATATATATATGTGTGTGTGTGTGTGTGTGTGTGTGTGTGTGTGTGTGTGTGTGTGCTGAGCAGAGTCAACCTGGAGGAAGGTTGATTTTGATTTGTGGCTTTGAAAATCCTGCCAACTGAATTTATACCAAGGCCTGTTTATTGCATTGCTGGGAATAATTCCTGGTGACAAACGGTTTTCAAGGATCAATTTCTTAAATCCAGCTTTGAGGCTTTCTCACTATGAAGGGCACATAAGTCAGACCATCCTGGCTCTCACTGGCTCTCACAGCATGAATTATGCTGATGGGGATGTGTGTATGCCATTGTCACACATGGACAGACAAAGCAAAACTAAGCCAATGCCTTAAAGGCGTGTCAGCATACAGAACATTCAGAGGTAAAGAAATATGTATGCCTTCCAGACTTCCGTGGGAACATCGCAACCGGTCACCCAGGCTCCTCATTTGGAAACAGATTCTAAAAATATCTGAAATGGGTCATCATAGTCTTCTCTGAGGGAGAGATCAAGGAAGTAACATTACCAAGAAAGTGAAATGTGGCACCAGATTTAGTGGGTAGGGGAGGATAAGAAGTAGACATTACTACCCAGAATGATCCCGGAATGAATGTCTCCATGAGGGGAGAGGGTTCTTTCCTGTCAGTGAATGGGCAAACAGAGGCCATTGCAAGGTCTCTTTGGCTTTGGAACACAGATTGACTGTCAATCATATTCAGAACAAAGTATTTAGCAGGTAATGGGAAGTATGGCTTTTATCCAGCTGGCTGTTCACTTAAAAATTGATTGGGTGGTTATGTGACTCAACTGCTCACCTCCAAGAAAATACCTTCACAAGGATGTTCCCTACTGACAAAATGGCGCCTGTGTAAAAAAAATCTCCATGGAAAGAATAAGTGCTAGTTTTGACCAAATAAACTTTTCCATTTGGAAACCAATCTTCTGTATAAATGCTAAACTAACTATATAATTTCTTTAGTGTGACTGTTGTTGGGACTACATTGTAGGGGGTGCTGTAAAAACTGTTCAATACTGGAAAAAGCTATTAATGTTCAGAAATAACTTCTGCCTACTTGCCACCTATGCCCAAAGCTCTTATGTTATGCAATGGTTGCGTGTCTGGGGGTGGAGGTCAGAAAACTTCGTGCAGGTTGGCTTGGAAATTAGGCTGGAGAATGGTTCTATTAACCTTTAGTGCTTGTAAAACTCTCACCTACTTCCTGGTTCATGTCTGATTATGAATCAATTTGGTTGTGTTAATAGAGCTGTTGCCCTTTTCTTCTCATTGCTAAGCAATAACAAGTTACCAGAAAAGCAGGCTATGAAAGGGATGGTCATTAGCTAATGTTAAAGATTCAATGGTAATTGAAGTGAATGAAGAAAAATAATTTGGGCAAAAAAAAAAAAAAAGCAAGGGCAAAATATCCTTAAAGGTAAAGGACAGGCACCCAGGCAATGCTTTCTTTGGGAGCTATCAGCTGCCTGTCTGCATTATAACATTTTCAGGGTCCTAAAGCTGGCTGGATTCTGGGACAGGATGGAAAGAAGGGAGGGCATAGTGCAGGGTATTGAGAAATGGGGCCGATGTACTCAGAGACCTTGTTCAACAGCAGCACATTGGAATTAGGAGTCAATTTTGTGGAACACATATGATTTGAATAGTCTCTTATTCTAAACTACGGGGGTGGTCCTGCTTGGGGGGGATCTTGCATGGAATCACCGCCATTAAAGGGCAAAGGGGTATTGAAATAGACCAAAGACCAGAGTGGAAGAAAGCCATAACATTTCTCTCTGCAAACAGGCTTGAAAATATGTTAGCACAAAGCTATAGTTTCTTCTCATATCTGCTTAGGTAAGGCTGACAAATCAAGCTGGCATAAACCTCCAAACCCCTCATTAAGGTAAAGACCATTAACTTGCCATCATCCTGTGGCTGCATGCTGTGCTGTGAATACATTAAGGACAGATTCAGAAGCTGTCTCCTGTTCTTGGTTGATGTGTTCTAAACCTATGCAAATGCCACTGATCATTCATACACCAAAACAAAGAAGGACAAAGAGGGACAGTTGTTCTCAGGCTCCAGTGCAACTTTAAGGCCATAAAGGATGGAACATCGTGTTCACAGGTCACATTTTTCAACAGCTTCAGGTCCCTTAAAGACTCCATGAGCTCCATGGATAGTCAAGGTGCTCTTCACTGGCATGTGGAGCCCATTTTCTGTGGCCGATTCACATTTAAAAAACAAAATATAAACAAACAAACAACAACACCAATTTAAAAAACCTGCTAAAAAGAGGAGGAAAGGTCACCTGACTATGAGCAGGATGAGGCTACAGGCAAACTTGGGACACACTGACTTTGTAGAGCCTTCTAACTCTTTTCATTCCAAACAGGCCACTTAAAAAAGGAAAAGAAAAGAAAAACAAAACAAAAAACAAAAAACTATTCTTTTTTGACAATTCCTTTAGAATTGATGACCAAAAAGTAATAGAGAAACTGGGTAGGGCTTGAGAGTCAGACAAAATCATAGAACTTCTCAAACTGTAAACTATGTAGAACTGGTGTGCTGGTTCAGGTAACCTGCAAAGAGCTTCTCAGGTTGGGGGTTGGGGTGTCAGGGCCTAGCAAAGTACTGTAACAGCCTCTCCAAATTTAAGTTCCATCCTTCTTTGCTTACTTCCTTAATCATCTGGGTCACACTTTTATCCTTTTTCTTTGTCTACCAAGAAACAAACTCAGCACATGACTTTTAAAAGATCAAACAATTAATGGATAGGTGAACGAAAAAGTGAATGAATGTTATTACCTTGCTTCAACCAACCAGCCCCCCCAGCCCCCAAACCCCGCAGAGCTCCCAGGGACTAAACTACCAGCCAAGGAGTGAGTACACATGGAGGGACCCATGGCTCCAGCTGCATATGTAGCAGAGGATGGCCTTATCTGGCACCAATGGAAGAGGAGACCCTTGGTCTTGTGGAGGCTCCAGTGTAGGGGAATGCCAGGGTGGAGGGGGGAGTGTATGAATGGGTGGGGGAGCACCCTCTTAGAGGCAGGGGGAAGGAGGGATGGGATAGGTTGTTGAGGGGAAACCTCAAAGGGGGATAACATTTGAAATGTAAATAAATAAAATAACCAATAATTTTTTTTTTAAAAAAAGAGAGAGAATATGAGAAAAAAAAACAAGAAAAAAATATACCTTCCAAACATTTTACTTTGAAAGTCTTCAAAACCTAGGAGTGTGTGCCTGAAGGTATCACACTTGCCCAGCATGTTCAAGGCCTTAGACTTGTTCCCTGTCACTGTAAAAATAAACAAGTAGAAGGCTGTTTAAATAGCATATTGTTTTGCTTTTAACTGCTTTCCCCAGGACCATGAACAAAAGCAACATGAAGAGGAGAGTGCTATTTGGTTTATATGTCCTTGAAACTGTCCCTCATTGACGGAACCCAGACAAGAACTAATGTCAGAAACCTGGTGGAAGGAACTGAAGCAGGGGCACTGCTCTGCTCACTGGTTTGCTATCCATGGCTTCCTCGGCCTGCTTTCTTGACAGCCCAGAACTACTTGCCAAGGATGGATTGACCATCGTAGGTCTGGGGCCTTCCACAGTAATCATTGAATAAGAAAATGTCCCATAGACCTGCCTCCAGACAGATGTGATGGAGACATTTTCTAAACTGGGGTTATCACTACCTTGATGACCCTATCTGTGTCAGGTTGACAAGGGACTAACAAGCACAGATAGATAGACTGAAGATTGGCAGGTGGGAAGTCCGTGACAAGCCAAGGACAGGATGTATATGACTATTAATTCAGTGGTCCCTTAAAAGCCAGGCCCAGATTCACACCTGCTTTCTATACCTATAAAGCTTTCTTTTCACTAAAACCATCATAGCTCTGCACCAAGGGCAATTTTTTTTTCATATCTATATCTTCCCCTCTGAACTCCTGCAGTGTATATTACCTCTATTTTCATGCTGTGTTTTGTCAATTATTCCTCATCATTCTTACGTATTTCATTATTTATTATCATTTAACCCTATGAATAGTCTCACTCATACCAATAATACAAACTAGTTCTTATAAATAGAAAACAATTATATTTGTGGATATCTCCATAGCAATCTTTATTAGTGATTTTTTAAAATATCATCTATTAGAGAAAAAGAAAACTAAAATGAAAGGAATGGACCAACACAAGGTTCTCTGCTGAGCAGGTTGTAAGCCTGAGTCGGCCACATGAGATATACAATAGCTCATTCCCACATCTGTCTCAATTGGGAACTGAAGAAGTTGTGGTATTTACCTCTCTGTCTTTTGTCATTGGTTAAGGCTAATCCCTCACTCTATTCAATCATAGAGTCTTATATTGAAACGTCCCTGGAAGCACAAGCGGTAGAAGCAGAACACTAATTATATCTGCTGTGCTATGTATCTGAAATGTCAGTGTTGAAGATGCTGTGTAATCCTTCCTCTTTCAGAGAAAAGGTGCTTGGATGGACTCCTTGTTTCAATTCTAAAGAAGTGACCCATGATTTTCCTGGAGAGCAAGAATATAGCACATGCTTCCATATACAGAGATGCTAAAGAGAAAGAACATGTGTCATACAACTATGACACCGCAGTCCTTTTCTTTCTTCAAGCTTGACTTCCCTTTCAGCTTGAGTTTTCCAGAACCAAGATCTTGAGAAGTGTAGGGAAATAAAGATGGTGGTCAGGCCCAGAATAATGCTGTTTTAAAAGACTGACATAAGAGCAGAAAGCCTGCTGGGTTTCTGACAAGGTAGAATTGGCAGCAAATTAACATTTATAGCATCCTAGACATGAGAGAGCTTCCAGCTGGGCAGCCACTATATCAGTTCTAAACAAGCATCTACGCTCTGTTTTTCAAAGGTCTCTGGAAGAAAGGATGTGAGGTTTTAATTAGCAAGTTTCAATCAACTGAGATTGAAAATGTAACCTGATCTCCATCAAGAGTTTCAAGGTGAAGTTCCACGGGTAGGAGCTGAAGAAAGCGGCGATCAAGAGAGCTTCTCAAAGTTCACATGTTTTTCCAAACCCAACATGAAAAAAAGCAGGATAGAAGTTTCTCTCAAAGGCAGGCCCAACTTCAGCTCTCCAGTGGAAAAGAAAAATAATTTCCTGGTTTTTTGTTTGTGATTTTGATTTGTGTGTTAGTTTCTTTCTTTGTTTTTTTTTTTTTTCATTAATTTTTTTTTTACTCTCTCAGAACAAGCCACGTGTAAGAAATTTTGACAAATTTTGATACAGGCTTCCTACATCCGTGGGTGGCTTCTGATGACCATATAATAAAGATTCTCCTGTATAAGGTACAGGGTGAGGGGTTGAAGATATTCATCCATTCTCCTCTCTAGACAAAGAATCCACAGACAGAAAAGAACAGAGAGAGACGTGAGAAGAGCAGAGAACAGCTGGCTTGTGGAATAGACACTGCAAAGAGTAGAAGCAGGAAAGAGAGATGTGAGGAGAGAGAGACATGAGGAGAGAGAGACGTGAGGAGAGAGAGACGTGAGGAGAGAGACGTGAGGAAAGAGAGACATGAGGAGAGAGAGATGTGAGGAGAGAGAGATGTGAGGAGAGAGAGACATGAGGAGAGAGAGACGTTGAGGAGAGAGAGATGTGAGGAGAGAGAGACGTGAGGAAAGACGGGCAGTCTAACAAAGGAAGGCCTGGAAACTCTTCTCTCTACTACAAATTAATGGCACAAGAGAATGAGCCTGTATCTTCATCTCTGTTCTGGAAGAGATCTCAGAGTGTTTATATCAGATGAAGTTTAGAAATAAGGTGGTGGTGTTTGTTTTTGTTTGTTTGTTCTGATACATGGCAAATGCATGATTTTACCCTAGAGAGCACTTATCATCAGGTACCAAAGGCCCAAGGCTTTCACATACTATTCTGTACCCGGTGACATCACAATTAAAAGTAAAAAAATAAATGTGTTAATTAATTAATTAATATATTTTAATTGTATTTTTTTTAGCTCCAGAGATGCATAAGGAAACGGAGGTGACTTCTCTCCCACAATACATAGAATAATGACTAGAGAGATGCCTCAGAGGTTAAGATCATGTACTGATCTTCTGAAGGACCCAAGTTACATTCTGAGAACACCAGTAACGCACCCCTCCAAAAGGTCCACAACCTCTACTGGCCTTTATGGCACCTGCATTCATATCCAGACATACATTCATATCATAATGTAAAATAAAATAAACATTTTAAAAACAGAGATGTGTAGAATAAATGCCACATGGTAATTATTAGCCAATGTGATTTTAAAAGAGTCTCTATTTGAGGAGGAAAAACAGGTCGTTAAGTGTCTATTACTGCAAAATCAATGCAGAGTTGTCCTTCATATTCACAAAGTCACTCAAAACAGCAAGGATGGGTACAATCAACTGTGACAACAAAGTTAAACTGTTCAAAGGCTTATGCAAAGGGGGAAAAAAGCCCTTTGACAAACATTTCTAAAGATAAGCAAAATGTTTGTTTCATCCAGAAGAGATGAGATCTTTTTGTTTTATGTTGAGCATCTGTCCCAAATTTTAGAACCAACAGATGACCTGATAATTCATGTAATTAGGCCTGCCAGTGTGTGTGTGTGTGTGTGTGTGTGTTCTTTTAACTTTTGGTGTTTTATTTTAGAGCTTCCACATAGAAGTATGCCTTAAACAATATAATCAACTGATTCAGTGAACAATACAATAAAATATCATATTTTGTTGGTACTTACTTTTATCGTTCAAAGGCTTGCTGAGCTATAGATGATCTTAGAGTGATCTTTACCCAACTCTCAGTGTCATGACTGTGTTGGAAAGCTCTGAGCTTTGGGCTGTTATGCTGCTAGTCAAGTCTTGCTTCCTGCATGGATCACTTTCCTAATTGAAATAAAACCCAGAACCCTATCTTAATTTGTTTTCCTGATGCTAGGATAAAATATCTTAACACAACAACTCAAAAGAGGAAGCATCTAATCTTGCATTTCACACTGCAGTCCATCGTGGTGAGGAAGTCTAGGCAGCAGGAGCCTGAAGCAGTTGATCACACTGCATCCACAATGGATGCCTGCCAGTCCTCAAATCTTTTAATCCATTTTGCAGTCCAGAAGTCCCTTCCTAAGTAATGGTACCACAAAAAAATTAATATGGGCATTCCCAAGTCAGTTAACAAACATAATTCCATATATGCATTTTCTAGGTGATTCTAGATCCTGTCATGTTTACCATTAACACTAAACATAAGCCTTAAGAAGGAGGAAGGATTGTTCAAGGAGAGGAAGACTGAGCTCTGACTTTGTCTTCCAAGTTTAGTCTTCCCTTGCAGATCCACTTTCCTAAATTTTGATATACTTGATTCCTGCTATGTTGCTTGTGCAAATTTGGACTGCTTTCCCTTGGTTCTTTTTAGTTCAGTAGTGTCAGGATTTCAAAAGCATCAAACCTTACTAAATATTACAGAAGGGCAAAGAAGTGATTTGAAAACAGTGTATATAATGTACACAACTCGGATCTTGTTAGCTTCAGGCCAAATTTAGCAGATACATAGAAGTTATATAGCCTTTATAGATATTATTATTGCTATCACTCAGGTGAAAGAAAACAAGTGGGTAATAATGCCAGCCCCTGCAAAACACAAGCATGTGAGAGGAATCATGTGAGGGGCCTGTGTATCTGCTCTTAAAATGATGCACCATAGCCTCCAGAAAAAGCACGGGATGAAAATTCTAACTTTATATCTACAATAAAAACCTTACAGGCATACACAAAGGCAATGTTGCACACCCAAGCTTCCCCAGCAACGGCTCCAAAGAACTCTTCTGTATACTCTCCATCAAGGTCAGTGTGGGCAGACGCATATTTATTTGAACAATGGTGACTGATTTTCTTGAAGATTGCTAGCAAGCTCAGCTATTACCAGGAATTTAAAAGCATTTATAATTAAAGGAACAAAATTCTGGGCTGGAGAGATGGCTCAGCAGGTAAAATTGCATGTGAAGCCCAAAGGTGTGTCTCTATCCTCTTATGACCTCAATTTGATCACCAGAGCCATAGCGAAAGCACAAGACCAAATCCTAAAACTTATCCTGTGACATCCACACACGTGCTAAGGCATGTCTGTGCACACATCCATGTACACAAATCACATACACACACATACACACACTCACACACACTCACACATACACACAATCACCACCACAACCACCACCACTAACAACAACTACAGCAACAAAAATAAACCAATAAAACAAGAATACAATTATAAAGTACCATAGCTACCTCTAAACTCAAAAAACTCTGGACCATTCCATCTTCTTTTTTATCCTCTTTTTTATTTGCTCAGAAAAGGCATATACAACCTATTTAGGGAACCCGATGCAACATTCAAAACACGCATGTTATTGCAGGATTTATAAGTCAGACAAACTATACAAACTATCACACATTGTGTCACTTGCCATTTATTTGTGCTGAGAACAACTAAAATCTATTATCTAAGGATTTTCCTACTAGGTATTCCCTCTCTTTACAATGAGATTATGTATTGATAAAACAATAAATTTAAAATATTAATTGGAAACACATTTATTATTTTGGTGTATTTTTTATTATTATTCGATATAATTTATTTACATTTCAAATGATTTCCCCTTTTCTAGCCCCCCCACTCCCCGAAAGTCCCGCAAGCCCCCTTCTCTTCCCCTGTCCTCCCACCCACCCCTTCCCACTTGCCCGTTCTGGTTTTGCTGAATACTGTTTCACTGAGTCTTTCCAGAACCAGGGGCCACTCCTCCTTTCTTTTTTAAAATTGATAAAATATAACTAACATAATTCAGTGCATATATTTGGGAAAGCATAGAATTCAGTTATGTTTTGGTCATTATATACATGTGTACAGATGTACTTATGGACCCATTGTCATAGTCAGGGTAATAAACATCATATTTATCATCTTCAAAGGTTTCCTGGGTTCTCCTCTGACAGCATTGATAATGATGAGTGAGTATAGACCAGGATAAAGTTCTGATTTTTGTCATAAATTCCTCCTTCAAGTTGTGCCTTCATATAATGCAAAGAAATATATATATATATATCTAGTTACCCTTTAATAGAGCATAATTATCATTCACATTGGCTAAGTTATGATGACGCAATAATCTCCCAATGTCCTGCCTTTTAATATGATCATCTTGATTATTATTCCACATATCAACTGAACAGGAGGAATAACAAACACACAGACTATAGCATATCCCCTTTTAATATTTATTTATATATTTGGAAAGGACCGTACATGTACTATGGCACAGGTATTGTGGTCAGAGAACAACTTATTGCTATGTAGAGTGGCATAATGTGGTTAGAAATGCTAAGGGAACAGTTCAGTTTTAAATTCAATAGTCAAGGTAAATATTATCATTAAAATTACATTAAGCAAATATATGAAGGCACATAAAA
Organism: Apodemus sylvaticus; assembly: GCF_947179515.1. NCBI lineage: Eukaryota > Metazoa > Chordata > Mammalia > Rodentia > Muridae > Apodemus > Apodemus sylvaticus. The sequence continues at coordinate 38,886,721 of NC_067487.1, forward strand.
TGTGTCTATGCAAATAGTTAATGAGCAATTGCATATTGCACTCAAGAATCATAGAATTCTAGCATCTTACATACTGTCTGCTTCTGTGGAAGCTATTGGGATCCTATTAAAAATCTTTGTACAATCATTAGCAAATGAAAACATAACTATCAACTGTATTTCATTAAATCCTGTTGCTCCAAACATCCTATGTTTTAAAATATGTACATGAAATGGTTAATATTTTTCAAAAAGAGGTAAGAACAGGATAGAAAATTATTTATTAAGATGAATAAAGAAGAAAATAATGAGTGAGAGAGAGAGAGAGAGAGAGAGAGAGAGAGAGAGAGAGAGTTTTAATCCTGTCAACTGAATGTTTGTGTGCCCTCAAGAGTGTTCAGAGGTTCAACAGTGAGACTATTTGAAGGAAAGCTGTAGTCCTGGGTACTCCGTGTATGAGAAAGGAACTTTTTGAGCATGATTTGTATTCTTGGGAGAGATGTGCTTGTTTCTGTTATGGAAGGACACCGACACAGCAAAAGAATGGCCATTATCTAGGAAGCAATGCCCATAGCTAGGAAGCAGACCCTCACCAAACACCAAATCTACCAGCGCCTTGATCTTGGATTTCAGAGCCTCCAGTACTGTAGGAAACTAAAATCTATTATTTATAAGGTATTCCGTTTATGCTATTTTGTTATGCCACAATAGATATAGGTAGTTAAGAAAGATTACTTTCCTATTGTCTTCTTTCTTAGACGTTGGTACATGACAGCACATTAGCTCTGGTTGGAAAACACAATTATTTAACTTAAATCAACCCATGGGACAAAAGTAATTTCCATAAACATATATTTGGAGATTATTTTAAATCAGTTTTAAAAACTATAAAATACTTCAAGTCAATGTGAACACTGTATACAATTCAATTTTATTAGGTAATCAAGAAACTGTTGGCATCTGTATAGATTCATATCCATTTTTGTCTAAGAGCGCTATATTTTCTTTCTCAAATAATAAATTCTAAGCATGAGAATAACCTAACAGTAGAGGTAAACATGATTTCTTTAAATGCAACAGGACTAGAATGCAATGCGTTGCTCCTGAACTTTACATATAGCGGGCTGCTCAAAGAAGGAAGTTTCAATTGTCTCATTAGAATCTATAATGTATCGTTCCAGAAATGGCCAACTTGTGGAAGAATGCATTCCTAGGCACCCATGCCTCACAGTGATTGCTAGGAGCACCATTCCTCTCAAGGCAGTTGTATTTAGTAGAACTCCGCTCTCAGAAACGTGGGACGATTCCCAAACTCTGCACTTTACAGGATTTCACATGATCTATTCTTTACCTGTTTTTGATTTGGAAAACTCCTATAAGATCTAGATCTTTTCAGACTGGAATATGCATGTAAACTCCCAACATAGTCTATCACCCACTTAGAACAGGGTGCTGGATGAATTGCAGAGATGTTACACAGAAAGACTAGGTCTTCCACAGTTTATATGCCACAATGTCTAACTTGTCTTTCCTACTTACACACACACACACACACACACACACACAAATTCTTAGTTGTAAGAAGATTGTTATCCATCACAGGAACACAATCACATTGCTGCAATTGATGCAGAGGGGGAACTGTGTGGATATGAAAAAGAAACAAAAAAAGATGCACATGTTTGATTTCAGGAAAATCAACATCATTGTACAGAATGTGTTTCAAGACACAACAGCAATTTAAGAGAACTAAATGGGACTTGTCACTGGTATAATATTGAGCTGCCATGCATGGATTGCTTCTTCCCTTCCTCTTGACAAAGTCAATAACGATGAGTTTAGTAATAATAAAGATTAGTTAGGTCAGAGAGAGTTAGGAGGTGGCCAATACAATGCTTAATAAAACATCCTGGTGACTCAAATACCTGAAGCTTTAGCAATTCAAAAATTCAAAAGTAAATATAGAAGCAATAAAAGGCCCAAGGAACATCTTGAGGAATACACAAGTAGGTAGAAACAGAAATGTTTAAAATAAAGTCAGAATTCTTGAAGATGCAACTGTAGGTGTAATGACAAGAAGAAAGCCAGAATGAATAGAAGATGTGATGTATCATTTGCAACGAAGACCAGATATTGGTCAGTAACAAGAAAAAGGAGATAAAAATAAGGAAGCTTAATGATTTTCATTTCATAAATGCTAACTGAATGCCATTCCCAAACACCAGGTATTAGATCATGTGCTGAGATCAAGGGCTGGTTGAAACAGTGATTTACTTTGATGCCAGGGAGAAGGTTGTATCATTTCACACTAATGGTCAAATCCCTTGGAAATCATTGTTAATGCTATGAAGTAAAGCCAAAGCAGAAGGAATAGACTGATATTTTTTTAAGTGAGGAAGAGGATTTCAGAAGGAAAAACTAATGGCTTCTGTTTGAAATGAATTGCATTTATTTTTAGGAGCTATATATTTAATAGAAAACTGTCCCTATCAGACAAATGTGAACAGTGTTAGTTACAGACATGTAATGTATTACTATCTAGCTGTGTATTTCTAAGACACATATTAATAGACACATTAATAGACATATTTAGAGAATGTAGTCATGTAATTTATTTCCTTCAGACAAAATCAACTATGATGCCAACAATGCTTTTAAATAACTAAATATAGTAATTAATAATTATATATGTATATATATACATATATATATATATAACTTTTGAGGAAGGAAAGGGCTCTTCACCCAGGTCCAAGGCTGCCTGAAGCATCAGCAAAGGAATACAAATGACAACAAAAGAATTTCCAGACACTGTAGTATTTGAACAGGTTAGTAGGATTTGTGTCCTGATTCTTCACAATGTAAAAGGTAGCAGACTAGACAAAAGTGAAAACAAACCCAACTCTAGAATTTCAGAACTGCTACCAAAATGTCACCCACGTAAAAGTGGCAGAGTAACCTGTGTACATATACCACAGTTAAATCTAGACTCCATTGCTGTAAACACAGGCCAGATCAATGGCAAATTTTACAACAAATAACAGCACAACAAATAAAAACCACATTACAAGTCCCATCCAATCCTGCTAACCATGGAATAATGCTAAACTCCTATGAAGAGAGTGTATGGGTCATGTCAGATTGCTTAAGTGTGGAACAGTTCAACTCTCAGCTGTTAATGTTCCTCCATTGCCATGTTTGTAATATTGAAGACTTCAAGACTGGCAACTAATTGTATCTCTAACTGCTTTCTAGAAGGTTCTACTCTATTCCATCCGAGCAACTTACACACACACACACACACACACACACACACACACACACACACAAACTTTCATTTATGTTCAGATTCTGTGGACATGGTCAATCAACACTGTTGAAGTACCTGTGAAAATGATACCTTTCCCCACTGGCTTCCTTTGTTCCCAACTGTGATGCACTGAACAAAAATGGCTGGGCATATACCCAGAAGATGCTCCTACATGTAATAAGGATACATGTTCTACTATGTTCATTGCTGCCTTATTTATAATAGCCAGAAGCCAGAAAGAACCCAGATGTCCCTCAACAGAGGAATGGATACAGAAAATGTGGTATATATACACAATGGAGTACTATTCAGCTATTAAAAACAATGAATTTATGAAATTCTTAGGCAAATGGATGGATTTAGAAAGTGTCATCCTGAGCAAGGCAACCCAATTACAAAAGATAACACATGGTATGCACTCACTAATAAGCAGAAGTTAGCTCAAAAGCTCAAAATAAACAAGTTACAATTCACCCAGCACAGGAAGCTCAAGAAGAAGGAAGACTTAAGTAAGGGTGCTTTGGTTCCTCTAAGAAAGAGAACAAAATACTCACAGGAGCAATAAGGAGACAATGTGTGGAGCAGGGGCTGAAGTAAAGGCCACCCAGAGACTGCCCTACCTGGGGATTCATCCTATAAACAGTCAACAAACCCTGACACTACTAAGGACAACAAGATGTGTATACCAAAGGAGCATGCAATGGTTGTCTCCAGAGGGGCACTGCCAGAAACTTAAAAATACAGAGGCAGATGCTAGCAGCCAACCATTGGACTGGGTGTGGGGTCCCCAATGGAGGAGCTGGAGGGTGGTCCAGAAGAGCTTAAGGGGCTTACAGCCCCATGGGAAGAACAATGATTTCAGCCACCCAGATGCCCCAAGACTCCCAGGGACTGAACCATCAACCAAGGGGCACACATGGTTCCAGGCAAAAATGTGGCAGAGGAAGGCCTTGTTGGGCATCAGAGGGAGAAATTGTCCTTGGTAGGTAAAGGCTCAACAGAGGCCCCCACAAAGGGAAACCAAGGGGGGAGGTGGGAGTGTGTCGGGTGGAGGGGGAAGGAGGAAGGGGAAGGGTTGGGGGGTCTTTGGGGAGGGGGGAAATTTGGAAAGGTTTTACCATGGCAGTGTAAATGTGGGTGATATTCAATTTAAAAAAAAAAGAAAACAAATTTACATCCTCAAAAAAATGGCCCCCTTAGGCTCATAAGGAGTCAGGTTTTAGGAAGTGTGACCTTTTGGAGTAGGTGCGACGTTGTTGGGGGAATTGTGTCACTGGGGGTGGCCTTTATAATTTCAGAAACTCACACGGTACAATTCTCAGCTGCCTCTCCAGGATCATGTCTGCCTGCATGCCGCCATGCTTCCCACTAAGACATTAGTGAGCTAAACCTCTGAGCTGTGATCCAGTCCCACTTACATGCTTTCCTTTATAGAAGTTGCCATGATCACGGTGTTTCTTCTCAGCAACAGAAACGCTTACTGAGACACCAACTTAAGGCTTACGTTCATTAAATGTGTAATCAAGAAAACAATCTGTATTCAGTGAACTTGTAATCTGTGCCTGCCGTTGGGTTCTCATTATGGATGAGAAAAGAAAGAGAAATTCTACATCACAAATGCAAACCCAGCAAGGGACAAACTGAGGAGTTCGACATATCGCACAAGAACAAGCCTCAGACCAATGCAACAAAACACCTGTGCATTACAAAGTGAAAATGAACTCATATCTTGGGTTCAAGGCTGAGCCCTCTCTCTATTTCTACAGAGCATAAAACAACGGTCTCCAGTTTCCACCAACATGCTCTTCTGTGAGTGCTTTGTTTCTGTTATCTGTTGTAAACATTTCATAGACCAAGAATTTCTAATGCTTACCACACTGATCTCCATACTGCTAATGTTCCACAGCATTGGTTGAGTTTTGATGTGTACAGCCTTCTTTTCCCTTGAACTGTATTTAAATCACTCAAAGCGCATGCAAGCTCAGATGTTCAGCTGATTTTGATGAGTAACACTGCAAATGTGTTCCTAACCTGAAAGCATGCATGCATCATTAGAGTGACTGCTTTTAAAGCTGAAGGAACTTTAGTGTAAGAAAGGTAAATGCTAGCCTGGAAACCCCAGGTTTTATTGCCATCACTAATGCCTAGAACAGACTCCTGACATTGAAAGAAACCAAGTGGTCCATGTATCACTTCTGCATTAGTGCCTTTGTGACTTTGGTGAGCTGAGAAGGGTGTTTCCATAAAAATAATTCTATTCAATAAGCCGCCAATACTCTGCAACAATGGAGAAACCCATTGCCATATTGTAGCATCATTGTTATATATTTATAAAATGCGGTTTTATTTTAAATAGTTAAAGATTGGTTTTCATGTATTGTCACCAAGTAGGTTACAGTTTGCTTTTCAAGAAGTTTTGTTTTCACTTTTTGTTAGTGTGCAGAACTTTGATTATATGGGGTCATCTTTTTCTTCTTGTTGCTGTTGTTGGTAAATACTTCATGTCTCGGGTTCAAAGAATTTATGACATGTTCTACCTTCCAAAGCAGTATAAGGGAAAATTTTAAATATATTTCATCAGAAAGTGCTGATATTGTCAGTAGTGTTGAATCTCTGACCTATAAAATGGGCTGTTGGTTCTAGACAAATGTATCAGAGATTAATAGCACTGACTTCTCTTTCAGTGAACCTTATTTCAATACCCACTACCCAAAATACAGCTCACAGCTATCTGTAACTCCAGTCACAGAGGATCTGACCCTCTCTTATGGCTTCTCTGGGCACCACACACACATATGGCACAAAGACATGCATGCAGGCAAAACACCTATACAAGAAGGTTGTTTTCAAATAGCATCAAACTTATCTGCTCTAATTCCTAAGAATGAAATAAACAATAAAATCATATACTACACTTTGGTATTATGTTAGTTTCTATTATTTCCCAAGTATTTAGGCAGACTTCACATACTGACTTAGCAAACAAAATTTAAATTCAACATTAGTATAGTTTCAGTGGAGATGAAAGGAAAAGAATCTTGAACTACAAATTGCATTATGTGTATATAAGAAAATGTCATAACAAAACTAATATTTGTACAATTACTACATGCTAATGAACAAGTCCCCAAGGAGAGTGTAATACATAATTGAAATAATTCTTTCTCTTTCCCTTTCTCTCTCTCCCACTCTCTCTGACATCCTATTAAAAGCCAGGAAATTATCCCCTCCTACTTAAAAGAATCTGTAGAGTGTAATTTCTACCGAGTCACTGCGCCCTTTCATGCACAGTTAGAGCTTTCTTTTTTCTCCTCTATTAAATGGGTTACAAAGCCACAAGATTTTCTTTCTAAGAGTCTAGATTATAGAAGCATTTGCCATTGCATCTTCACTTGTTAGCCTACACTGATATTTCTATTTCCCTTATTTTGCAACACTTCAGAAGTATCTGATCATTTTCCAAATGATTAAGTGACAAGATAACCACAAGAGCCTGACTTGAATTTTGTCAGGAGTAGCAGCTCATTCCATTCCCCATCAGATCAGTAGCTCAGGTCGCCATTGAGACAGAAGTCAATCATATTTTAGTTTGTCTTAAAGGGAGACTCATTAGAAATAGATCTGTTGTAATTTAGTCCTAGATATCTATGCTTTCTAGTAACAAAGTTAATATTAATATAGGTACTAAAACTACATAAAAAATAAGGTGTGTTGTTACAGAAGCCTTTGTTCTTGAATAATTTATGCTATTAACCTGTTCCTGTGGCCCAAGAGAGCCTCAAGAACACATAGGCACTCATGGTAACTTTCTACAGGATATCCAGTTCAGACAGTGCTTGTCATACCCTACTAAGATGGCAGCTACTAGAATCATCAAATTCAGGAAAGTCCAAGATAAAATATTTATATCAACAGGATACAGTTGCGTCCAGTGTGGGTTCAAATGATAAATCTGGAATCATTTCTTTATAATCCATTCTATCTAAAGATATATTTGACATTTTATCTTTATCCAGTTACCAGGGTGAACATAAATAGTGTATAACTCAAAGGTCAGATCACAAGGTGGTTGGGAAACATGTAATGGTAAGAAGAACAGTTTAAATGTACTTGTAACACCTGTGAGGCAGTACAATGGAGGCAGCAAATGGGCAGCTGGAAAGGTCAGTGACGGCTGGTTTGGCCAAGCTGGAGTTATTACTGACTTTGAAAGAATATTTTTAGTAGAAGAAGAAGAAACTAACAACAATGTATTTCTGTAAAAATATTAAAAGAAACTAAATTGGAGACAGTGCATTAAAACTGAGTAAAACAACCATTGAGAAACATTTATATGAAATCTAGAGGAATTTTAATACAGCAACATGGCCATTCTGGCAAGAAATTAAATTCAAAGGCTTTCTTGGCCTGTGTGATCTGGCTGGAATACTGACATACCCTTCCCCAAACACCTTCAGTCCCAAACAGTGTAAGTTTAGTTTGTAGAAGGAAGCAGCTATATTTGAAAGTGAGGGGGAGATAAAGCAAGGACTTAGAGAAAGATCTGATAGAATAAGTCAAAGATAGGATATGCCCAAGAACAGACAGAAAAGAGGCTACTTAAGAAAACATTGCAAAGAGAGAGGTCAGTTCAGTTTAGTGCAATTCAGTGGAGGGAACGTTTTATAGAGACAGGTTGCAGAGAAGAAGCTAGGCACAGGTGAAGACAGAATTACCCAGAGAATAAGAAGTCAGAAGATTAAAACATATTGACAAAGTTAATATGAGGCCATACAGAGCAATTCAGTCAGGAGTCAAGAGAAGCCCATTTGAATCAATCAGCTTATAGAGTAGTTTGAGCCACAATAGCTGAGTTGAACTAGGTAATGAGAGTTTGGACAGAACTGGAAAGTGTGAGCTTATTCAGCAGTAAGCCTCTGCGATAACAATTACATCTGGTGAATAAAACTTCCAATACTTTTGAAAACTAGTTGTTAAGGACCATTCATCCACTCAGCCATTCATGTCACCCATCTTCGTCAGTAATGGCTGCTATAACCAAGTGCCTCACAGTAACATAAAACAACAAACATTATTTCTGCTAGTCCACAGACTGAAAGTGTGAGATTTGAGGGTCAGGTTCCTGGACAATCCATCGGCTTGCAGACTTCCAAGTCTTTCTTGTTCTTGTGATCTAAAGAAGGCAAGAGAATGCTTGGGACCCTTTTTTAAAAGGACTCACAAAGAACTCAAGAAGTTAGACCCCAGGGAACCAAATAACCCTATTAAAAAATGGGGTACAGATCTAAACAAAGAATTTTCACCTGAAGAAATTCAGATGGCCGAGAGGCACCTTAAGAAATGCTCAACATCATTAGTCATTAGGGAAATGCAAATCAAAACAACCCTGAGATTTCACCTCACACCAGTCAGAATGGCTAAGGTCAAAAACTCAGGAGGCAGCAGGTGTTGGCGAGGATGTGGAGAAAGAGGAACACTCCTCCACTGCTGGTGGGGCTGTAAGATGGTACAACCACTTTGGAAATCAGTCTGGTGGTTCCTCAGAAAACTGGACATGACACTTCCGGAGGACCCTGCTATACCTCTCCTGGGCATATACCCAAAGGATTCCCCGGCATGCAAAAAGACACATGCTCCATTATGTTCATAGCAGCCTTATTTATAATAGCCAGAAGCTGGAAAGAACCCAGATGCCCCTCAAAGGAGGAATGGATACAGAAAATGTGGTATATTTACACAATGGAATACTACTCAACAATTAGAAACAATGAATTCACAAAATTTTTAGGCAAATGGTTTGATCTGGAAAATATCATCATAAGTGAGGTAACCCAGTCACAAAAGAATATACATGGAATGCAATCTCTGATAAGTGGATATTAATTAGCCCAGAAGCCCTGAATACCCAAGGCACAAATCACATAACAAATGACTCCCATGAAGAAGTATGGAAAGGGTCCTGATCCTGGAAAGGATTGATCTAGCATTGGAGGGGAATATAAGGACAGAGAAAAAGGAGGGAGGTGATTGGAGAAGGGATGGAGAGAAGAAGGTTTATGGGACATATGGGGAGGGGGGATCTGGGAAAGGGGAAATCATTTGGAATGTAAACAAAGAATATAGAAAATAAAAATATTAAAAAAAAAAAAAAGGACTCACATTTCATTGTAAGGATTTCACTGACATGACCTGAGGATCTCCCAAACATCATTATATTGAGTTAACTTTTCAGCATATGAATTCGGAGCAACATAAATATGCTATCCATAATATCAACTCAAAAGAATGTGTTGTATCCTATTGGAAATAGGTCGAGTTTCTGGTGTTTCTCTGTTTTCCATCTCTAATCCACGTTGTGTCTTCTTAACCATCTGCTCATTCATTCCTAGGTGGACAATTGCTAAGATTTCATATTTCCCTTGATACTAAACTACTGTAACACAAAAAGCTTGCATTCCTAACTGGCAAGTGTCCGATTTTCCTGCTAATATCTTCTCAATGCTTTTGTGTGCTGTGCACTACTTGTTTAGTATATACATTATAATTTAGTATATATATTATTATACATGTAATTTGTTTTTTCTACTGAACGTGGCACACAGCTTTTGAAATGTTTGGAGCTCACTGAATTAATTTATTATGATTGTTATCGTAAATTTAAAAAAAGAAATAGTGTTTCCTAAACAAAACAGACCAGTTGCATATGTGAACTCCCAGCAGTTGTGACAGCATGAGGATTTGTGCAAGATTTAGTCTGACAAGATCTAAGCACAGATGAGAGGGGGGAGTCTGCAATTCTACCCCCGAGCTGAGGTAATTGGTAAGTGATGGCTGCCTCGAGAAGGAGAGTTAGTTTTATTTAATGACGTTGCTCCTGGTAGGTGGACCATGTTCCTATGGTTGGTCATACAAGAAGCATAAGTTGGACTCAAATGGGTTTAAGCAGTGAGGACACAAAGTTGAGTGACTCTTGTCTGAGATAGTCACTTGAACAACTAATGAAAGTATTGAAAACTTTAAAAATTATATTTATTTCTAGTCTGGACTTTCAAAAGTTTCAGCTTCTACTTGTCATTTTATTTCTTAATCAGTATTCCAAATCTAAGACTTCCTTCTTATTCTCTGGGGGATTCCCCAACATTAGCTTTTTAAATAGTTCTCGATACATTCTCCTTTCTTCAACAGCAACATAGGATTGCTAGATTTCTGGATCTATATTTTTCATGTCTCCCAATCCTTCCTTCATTGTTTCAATTTTCACATCTTTATACCACATTATACTGATTTATTATTTGCACCTTAGATGTTTTCTTTCCTTCTATCCAATGTATGTAATTTTTTTCTTTTTACTATTACAACTGTATTGCAAAATCTCATAAGTTGTAATGGCATTCTCAAAATTTCTTCTTGATTTGTTCTTATTGTATTAACTCCCGTATATTTTTAGTGTTCATACATTCTGTTCTTTATTTCTTTAATTAGGTATATTCTTTATTTACATTTCAAATGATTTCCCCTTTTCTGGCTCCCCACTCCCTGAAAGTTCCATAAGCCCTTTTTCCTCCCCCTGTTCCCCCATCTACTCCTTCCCACTTCCCTGTTCTGGAATTCCCCTATACTGCTGCACTGAGTCTTTCTAGAACCAGGGGCCACTCCTCCGTTCTTCTTGGACATCATTTAATATATGTTATGTCTTGGGTATTCAATGTTTCTAGGCTAATATCCACTTATCAGTGAGTGCATACCATGATTGATCTTTTGAGATTGGGTTACCTCACTTAGTATGATGTTCTCCAGCTCCATCCATGTGTCTAAGAATTTCATGAATTCATTGTTTCTAATGGCTGAATAGTACTCCATTGTGTAAATATACCACATTTTTTGTATCCATTCCTCCACTGGGGGACACCTGGGTTCTTTCCAGCTTCTGGCTACTACAACAAATAGGGCTGCTATGAACATAGTGGAGAATGTGTCCTTATTGAATGCTGGGAATCCTCTGGGTATATGACCAGGAGTGGCATAGCAGGGTCCTCAGGAAGTGTCATGCCCAGATTTCTGAGGAACCACCAGACTGATTTCCAAAGTGGTTGTTCCATCTTGCAATCCACCAGCAGTGGAGGAATGTTCCTCCTGTTCTTTATTTCTTAACAAATTTTAAGTATTTACTTGAAAGTGATTCTGATTATTCAATTATTCTTATTTTGTGATATGTGGGTAACCCAGCTTGATAAATCTATAACACATTTTCACCATTTTGATTTTTCCTAATTGTGGAGTCATCTCCTGTGCCAGCCACCCAGGCTCAACACCAGCTGTGCAGCGCTCAGCTGTGAAGGAAACTCAGCTTCAGAAGACAGTTCAGTTTCCACTTCCCAGATTTCCCTCTCATTTTTTTTAGCATCATTTTCTGATTCCATTTAAATAATTACATGGGGTTCTCATGACTTTGGAGCAGAGGGAAGGAGGATCAACATGCTAAATTTCCAAGACCTTCTCTTGAATCAAAAACAGTTCATTGGCTTTTCTCTGGGCTTTGTTTTCAATCCAGGTATAAACCAGAGGAATCTCTTTTCATATGGTTGAGTAAGGAAGTGACAGAGATAGCCTGTCACTGCAGATTCTGAGACGATGCCTTAGGAAGGCAGGGGACAGGGAGCATGTGCCTGTGGGAAGAGCCCTGCACTGACCATTGCCAACATCTATTTTTAGCTGTGCTCTGACTTTTGAAATTGCCCAAGGGAAAAGCTGCCATCTCCACTCCCTTACTGATGCTCTGCACTAATCTTTCCTTTCAAATCAATTTATCAACTTCTCTTATGAAATTGGCCAGGAGATTGTAAGCTCTGAATATTATAAACCTATAAACTCTTAAATAAAGGAAATGGCCAATTATGCCTTTCTTTTTCATTTTTTCTCCTTATCCTTGTGCAAACACAAAAGGAAATCCATTCCTTTTATCTCTGTGCCTACATCTCATTCTCCAGACTAAAGAAAGTATTTCAACTCCTTTTCAACTTCCTGAAGTATTGTTGTCTGCAAACAGCATAAAATCTTACAAAAATTTGACCTTACCATCCTATGTAAATATCTAATAAAACATGATAAAAGCAAAAACATTATTTCTGGAAGCTTTCATAAAATATGCTTTAATGTATGAAAAGTGAGAGTAAAATACTTAAAATGTGTGGAAAATTAACAAATAACTCTAGCAGTATGGAAGCAAAAACCCACGTATACCATAAAAATGTATCATAATTACAGTTTCATAAAACAGTAGTTTTAAAATTCCATCAATGGAATGATTGGTGAGAAAAACTATTAGTGTGTGCTTTCATGCATGTCCTACTTAGTTATGCTGATGATATTCTCATTGGCTTCCTTAGCAATGTCACCCACAACTTGCCTACTGTATTCTTTCATCCCAGTGAGGTGTCTAGGGCTCCCCAGAGCTTATTCACTCTCACCCTTCTTAAATGCCTTGTTTCCTTGGGGTGAGGTAGAGGCTGAGAATAACAGAACAAAATGTCCGAACAGACCAATTTCAAACTATTTTTAAAAGGGTCAAGGAAATTCTTTCCTTTCTAAAATACCCAGTTAAAATAAACAGGTCACAAAAGAAAACCAATAGTCTGGGAACCAAAGCAAGAATGTTTGAAAGGAACTTGTAGGAATGGAACTGGGATTGACACAGATGGAAGAGAGATAAAAGAACCCAGGCAGAGAAAGTGATCAGAATATCAAAATGTATGCCATATACACATGTGTGAAATCGCCAATGAACAAATTTAATTAATAAGCAAAAAAATGTCAAGATGTCAGTGGAGTCCTGCTTACTGGTTTTCCATGTGACAGTAGCAACAGCTTTGTCCAGACACTTCTGATAGCTCAGTTATTATGTAATAACACAAGCTAAAATGTAGGTTTAAAAAATATGACACACTAAATATCCATGTTTTTCATCTCCTTTCCAAGGAGAAAGATGGAGAAGTGTATAAAATTGCAAAAAAATACAAGGAGGCAAAGAGGCTTAACTATCTGGGAAATAGGAAGGGAAAACACAAGAGTGATAATGATTGAAAACACAATCCTGAAGTCGAATACATAGGTAAGAGGAAAGACAGGCAGTCCAAGAATCCTAGAAACGCCTCCGATTTGCACCCACCATGAAGATCAGCTTTAGAAGTACCATGAAGATGTAATGATGTGAACAGGGAGGCTAGAGCTATGATCTAGAACAGGGCGCCTAAGCTTGACAGGGAGCAGCAGACCCACATCCCACACAGTATCCATCCCACATAAGAAGGAAGAAGTCCCTTCTCCAGAAATAGAGAAGCATTGCTCTGGAAACTTGTTCCGTGGAGCATACAAATAACCTGGAAATAGCGAGTGTCTAACATCACTAAATAGCTAAAAATGCCTGTTTTTCTCCTCACCATGTTCTAAAGCTTGAATAATCAAAACTCTAGAGTATTACTTCTGGAGAGGTGTGTATCTCACCATAAATAGGCAAACCTACTGTCTAGCTGATGAGTTAGTGAGCTGCATCCACAGGGACTCCTTACTTGGGTAAACCAGAGATGGACAAGAGTCAAAACGGTAAAAACAGATTGAGGTGCAGAGACCTTGCTACAGAGCTGAATTCAATCCCAAACACAACATGGGCAATTTGGAATTAAGAGTCCAAGAGAAAGACGTCAATACGTGGGACAGCAGGAGAGGGGAGACTTGATTAGCATGAAAGGCAAGCATCTTTCCTAAACAGACCTAAGAGCAGCACTCATGTGGAAGTTGGGCTGTGCAGGCTTGACAAGGATGGACCCTGAAGGTCAAAGCTGAGAAGGATACAGCTACCTGGCCAGTTGAGATGGAGCGTTTCCATCATTTCCCCACAAGTGGACACATCCTTGCAGTCTAGCTGCCAATAAATATGAGTGGCCATTCCACAATCCCAAGATACATAAATGAAGCCCCTACCATGAAAGAGAGGGAGGAACCATAGAACAGGAGGAAAGAGAACCCAGATGAATAAAATATTTACGAAGAAACAAAAAGTGGAGGAAATTAGTAAGGAAGCAATATGAAATAATCTGAGTGTCAGAAACGTAAGCGTGTAGATTAAAAGAACCACCAATTAACACATCAAAGTGAGTAAATGAAATGCCTGTCAGAGATCAAAACACCAACTGTAAACAGGAGATCTGGAGACTTCACAGAAGCCATTCACAGATAAGTCAGATGCTGGAGCAAAGGGAAAATGCCATTTTATTTCTTAAAAGGAAATCCTGGTGAGTAGAACACAATGTCTCCAGGCTTTCACCCGTTGAGAGTCAGGTCACTTGCAACTTAGAAATCTTTTTGCTAGCTAATAAAGCAATCTATCATGAGCATGAAATAGCATTTTCTGATATGCATAACTCCAAACTCCATACTCTGAATGCATTTTCTTCTCTACCAAAGACACGTAAGTAGTTTATTAAAATGGATGATACAGACATTAGCATAGGAATCCTGAATTTGGACCACTATTCCTCATCTATCTGGCTGTGTGCTGCAGCAGTTGCTTTACCCTGAGTGACTTGATTTCCTCATTTGCTCAGTAGAATCCGAGTAGTACCCATCACAGGAACATGTGGCTCATTGAGTGCATGCATAAGAATAATGCCTGACACAAATATGTCCAGTGGGATCATTATTTTCTTTACTAAGTCACAAAAGCTACAGATTCACTACCCGAGGTAGAGGCAATTCTGTACATCATAAAGTAACCTAGATAAACACATCAGACCTAGAGATCAGTCTGTACCCAAACAGTGTATTAAAGGACTGGTAACCAGAGCAACAGGCATAGACATTTGGACAAATTATAACAGGCAAATAGCAAATCTGTGAACATTTGGACCATTATTACTATATGAATAAAGAGAATTTAGTTGTTTAGAGTCAACTCCTGAGATTTAAAACTGTGGAAACAACTGCATAGTCATAGTGTGTTAAGGCAATTATGGAAAATAATGGCCTCATCATAGAAATGTAAACAATGGCTAATTTAACTTAGATGTTAATATAGTTGTAATATGGAAATGTTGGAGGGAGAGAGCAAGTGATGTGGCAGGGAATCAATATGAGAGTTGAGACTTCAAGTTGGATGTCAGAAAGTCAGTAGGAACAGCCTAAACCCAACAAGCCAGGAAGTATCGACATGAGTTTATTACTTAGAGATATGGAAATGTGTATAATGAGAAGCTGCTAAAAAGGAATATCAAAAGAGTTTCCTTCATGAAGGAATGGAAACATGGAGATCTGTTTTCCACAGCAGGCCTTTGGACAATAAAAATTTGGGCTATGACTTTTTTTTTTTTTTTTACAAATAACTGTAATAAAGAAAGTAAAAACAGAACAATCCCATTATTAAAGGTAGCAATAGTACATAAATACACACTCTCCAGTGAACCATTGTAATATGCCAATGACATTAGATCCTAAGCGTGTTAAATGCAAAAATAGTCCTAAGTCTAACACGTTTGTAAAACAGGGAGGTAAGTTATTGGAAAACTCCTAACCACATAGCATTTGATAACTGTTGCCATATAAGTATAAATGATGTGTGCAAATATGAACAGTAGACAAATCTGTTTGTTCTTCCTAGGCAAGAACATGGATAATATAAACATACATTATAGACTAACACAAGAAAGCCCATTAATAACAGCCCATGAACTGGTAAACAGTTATATTCTTCATTCTATAATTATATTGTTTGGGTTTTTTTTCATGATTTTGAATTTGCTGATAATAAAATTCAGCAGGAAATTTAAGATGATAGTGAGTGACATACATTAAATTATATGCAGTGGACTTGGAAATGGTCGTGTTATTTCAAGTAACTTTCTTTAAAGCCCTTAGACAAGTAAAGCAGGCTCTTCCAAAGTAAACTATTTTAGTATAATTTATATATAAGAAATCTCACTTGAAACTAGCCACATTCTATTTCAGGGAGACACTGAGTGGTTTAAGGAGGTTCTTTGGAAGAGGCAGTGGAGGATCCAGAGGTTACAGTGTGTGCCTGAGAAAGCTAGAGTACTAGAAAGTTGATGGTGCTGAAGTTAGTCTCAGTGCCTCAGTATTCTGGGGATTCATTAGCTGACAAGTAAAGAAAAACATGCACTGTAGAAGCTAATGTAAGTCTTATTTACATGCCCATTACAAAAGCATGGTTTTCCCATCCATAAACAGAACAAGATACTTCTACAAAATCATTTTTTCTTAAAGAAAACAACCTGCAGGATTTACTCACATATTCACCTCAAGTTAGTAAATATTATGAAATAATTATCAAGATGATGAGCATCTTCTGCTTATCTCAACATGTCACATGATATTCTGTGCAGCTGCTTTTAGAAACTTTACTTTCTAAAGCAGTTTTATTGCCTGAAGAAATCTACACATGACCCAAAATGTTCTGAACTGCTAGGGAGATCCTGCCTGGCATTAAAAATTAGCATGGAAATTATCCGCCAAGTGGAAAATCCATTGACAGATAATTGAGGATTAGCAGTGTCTCAGGGAGAATAAAGAAGGAACTCCGGCTTCTCAGGCTTTAATGAATCAATTATAACTGCAGAGATTTTCTAAAGTACAAGGTTAAGTATCAACTAGCTCCCTCATGCAAATTGATGGCATGTTTACCATCCTTTCTTGGTGACAAACAAGATAATGTGAGACCTGAACTCATAGAACTATTCCACATTTAAAATTTGTTTTTTTCTTTTGTTTTGTTTACATTCCAAATGATTTTCCCCTTTCCCGGTTCACCCCCCTCCTCATATGTCCCATAAGCCTTCTTCTCTCCACCCATTCTCCAATCACCTCCCTCCTTTTTCTCTGTCCTGGTACTCCCCTACAATGCTAGATCAAGCCTTTCCAGGATCAGGGCCCTCTCCTTACTTCTTCATGGGAGTCATTTGTTATGCTAATTGTGTGTTGGCAATTAAAAACTATGAATTCATGAAATTTTTAGGCAAATGGTTGGAACTGGAAAATATCATCCTAAGTGAGGTAACCCAATTACAAAAGAATACACATGGAATGCAGTTAGTGATAAGTGGATATTAATTAGCCCAGAAGCTCTGAATACCCAAGACACAATTAGCATTTACATTTTCTTAATGGAGAGTAAGGTGTATAGCAGATACTACAGAATAATCCATAGAAATAACCTTTGTCTTGTCAGTGACTATTACAGAAGTTGGATTAGCACCCCCCCCATATTTAAGAGGAATCTTTTAAGAATTATCTTTCTCTTGTGAATTTTAAACAATATATGCAGTTTTAGGAGCCCTTGTGAAGAAGCATTCCCCACTTCTACTGGAACTGTGAATCTCAGGATGACATTGTCACTTGGGCGTGGAATCCTCTGTGCAGCCAGTGAGACATAGTATTCAACAGATAACCAAGTAGGCCATTTTTAAATATAGGTCTAGCTTGATGAGTAAAATTAATGGTAATTTTTATGCATTGTCACGTGTTGAGTAATGATTCATAGCATACAACACATCCACAAAGTAACATGTTATATTTAAGATGCTGTGGGATATTTATTTATGTCTGTCTTGCCTCCTGGTTCATTTACTGAGATTGAAGTATGCAGGGTTTTTTTTTTTTTTTTTCCTGAAATGCGGGGGTTGGTTGTTCTTCTCTGGTAAACATTACTGGAATAAATACATTATCATATTTACTTCTTACTCTTTCAGAAATATGCATGGAAAGAAGATACCATCGAGTCCTTGAACACAATCCTGAGAATGATCTACTAACAGGATGACCCCAAGGTCAGTCTCTAGGAACCTGGACTCCAGGCTGGTTTCCTTCATTTCAGATTAATTGTTGCTTCACTCAATAATTGGCATAAATGGCACAACTTATGGTGAATATCTGCTTACTTTCTAGATGTCTGGAATTTTATATATGCTAAGTTCAGCTACACACACTCAAATAAAAATCCCCAGGTGCGGAGAGTCTAAAGGGATTTCCAGCAGTGGAACATCTCACTTGTGTTGTCATACCTTGTTGCTGAGAGAATTAAACACATCCTGTGTGAGTCCACTGGGAATAGCCCATTGAAAGTTTATATCTGGTTCTCCAGACTTTTCCCTGTATCAATTTGTTCAGTATCCCTCACTGTAGGAAACTAAAGATGTGTGACCAAACCTTGAGACCTCTGATCTGTTAGAATATTAATAATGTGGTTCTTGCAGCCCATGTGACCTTATTATTTACATTTTACACAGGAGAAAACTAAAATACAGTAAGGTTAAGGGCACAGCAACATTCTCACTTAGGCTTTCAGCAAGAATCAAAAATTATCCTTGGTATTACCAATCACCATCTTTGTTCACTGTTCCTGAGGTGACAAGATACTCTTTCCATGGATTTCTTAATGTTTTCAACACTTTCCCAAGTCTCCCTCTTTCCCCATATATATGACAAATGACACACATATTTCACACACACACACACACACACACACACACACACACAGTTACTTATTAAACCAGTAATCAATAGATTGCAGGTCAAATTAAACAGACTACTTTGTGCTCTGGCACAGCTTACATGTTATGAATACCTTTGTACATTTTGCTGACTGAAGTTGAGTAGTACATTTTATGTCACATTATAATTATGTCAATTATAAACAATATTATTGTTTAATAACAGATTAAAATTTAGTATTCGTACAAAATAGTATTACTTGTTTGCTTTGCGTTGATGAGATAAGGCCTTACTATGCAGCTCTGGCTAGCCTGGAACTAATGATGTACCTGACCCAGACTATGAACTAGCAATGTTCTTGCCTCTGCCTCCTGAGTGCTGGCTTGCAAGCTTGTCCAACATGCCCCACTAAAGATAAAGGTGCTTATTTATTTTTACTCTGTAGTACTAATATGATCTAGAGTTTACTATAGATAATATACACAAAATTAGAAACACAAACAAAGAATCAGCTTTTTTCACTACTATAAAATATGTAAGGAAACAGTTTAAAGGAAGACATAGGGATTCTGGCTTACTGCACGCTTCAGACAAGTTTGTCCCTGGTTGGCAGGCTCTATTGAATGTTCCTGAGGTGAGTCAGGACCTCACAGTGGGAAGTCCGTGATGATGGCCCAGGACTGCTGAACTCAGGGTGACCAGAGGTATTGAGAAGAAAGCACTTGAGTTCCCTTTGTCAGCGAGATGTTCCCTTTGAGCGCTGACAAGAACTCCTCTCAGGGTTCACCCCCACCCCAGTTACTATCTCTTCCTATTCGGCTCCACATGCTGGTTTTTGCCACTTCCCAAAAATGTACCAGATTATCACTCCATTAGAGGAATAAGCTGCTAACGATGTCAGGGCATCTATCATTCAGTCAATTCCAATAATTAAATAAAAAAGACCAGGTGAACACCAGTGCATGTTTTTCTGGTCAAAAGAAAACTTAATCGATTACTGATTCATTCTGCAATGCATCTATCAGATGAAAATGGCATGAACAACTTAAAGAATATAATTACGAACAAAGAATATTTCCATACCCAAGAGCTCATGCTTCATTATGCAACATACCAACCACAGAAGCCAAACACTTTTTAAACACATGAGCTGCTAGGGCATATATCAAACTCATCAGCCTAATGTACAGAAAGTAAGCTGGCTTCTGGATGCAGAAGACTTAGACCTCATTCCTATATCTGCTGCGAGAATTTGGAGCCATATGCAATCCTTTCTTCATGTCAGAATCCTCATTGCCAACAGGCCAGTGATATTTTCTTGGCTTCACTTTGTGCAGTGGGGCAAAGATTTAGGAAGATGTTTTCTCCATCTTCATCCATAGGGATATAGACGTTCAAGATGTTTCCCAAGATTCAGCCTTCCTATACCACCTGTATTCTGAAGTTTTAACCATAGTAGTTGCTTTAAAGCATCACCCATCTAGGCATTAGCAGTCCTTTTGATGGGGCTCTCCCATCTCCCCTTAATTTCTTACTTATCCACTCTAGATTATCTCTTGCTTTTATCAAATTGCAACTGACCTAATTTATAAAGACGCCAGTGAAAGGAGCACTCATTAAAAGCCTTTATCTTTTAGAAGCCTGCCCTTCTTCCCCCAAATGACCTAGGTCAATATGATCCAAGAGAAATAGTGAGGAAGGCGACACGGTTACTCTCAAAACTTTCGAGGAAAACTTGCAAAGAGTAGAAGCTCTTAGGGCCAGGAGCAAAGAAGCAGACAAGTGCTGTCTATGGGTAGGGCTGGTGGCCCTTGCAAGGATAAAGGGGCCTAAGAAACACCTGAAAAATATAGGAATGATGACTATTCCAGCCTCCCACAGGAGTCTCCTCTCACTAGTCTTCCAGTGGATAATAAATGAAAAAAGGAAATATTTTATTTGACTAGTGGACTTCATCCAAAAAGAAATAAAACAAAAACAAAAAACAAAAAAAAAACCAAAGCAATTGTCAATAATACAACCATTTAATCAGAATTTATAAAGTCGACTATATGTAGCAGTTACATAATCCCACAAAAATGCTTGCAACCAACTTCAAAACTTCACTGATTTCACTTCTTGTTCTTGTTTTTTTTTAATTATCTTCATTGTGAGTGTGCACACATATACATGCGCTTACATGTGCACACAAAGGTCTGCATTGATGTGAAAGGATAATTGTAGGGACTTGGCACTCTTCCTTCCATTGCTGGTTCTGAAGAGTGAACTCAGATCATAACACTTTTTGTTCAAGCCCTTTCACCCATTGCTATCTTGCCAGCTTCTTGTTAACGGTTTTGACGTGGTGTCAGGGACAGGGAAGACTCAGCTTCAGTCAATGATCTTCTATGTGTGTTTGTGCTGTTCTTCTCCTCTCCTAGCAACAGGCAGGCTGTGCAAGCAAACCAAACTATAACAATGACAAACGGCATCCTTAATGCTTAGGCTCAGAATGGCACAATGATGAGCCAATGTCAAGTGGCAGAGGATAGATGTGGATAATTAGGGTCAATATTTCAATCCACAGCATAGTCATGAGATAAGGTAGCCACCCAGACACTTTATATTTCAGGGAATATTCAAGTTTTATAGAAAAGAAATTTTGTACTAGAAGAGTTAATAACTAATATATGACATGCACCATGACCTATCTCCTATAGGATTAGGATGTTAGGAAGATTGAGTGGCAAGACCCATGATAACCAGACTGGAGTACTTGACTTAATTGACAAATTGAGATGATTTCCATATGTTATGGCCAAAATCTCACATTTAATAATTACAGAAAACTAATTATCAAAGTCTTTACCTGTACAACTTTACTGTTACTTTGAACTTCCTTTTACTACAGTTCTTGGTGTTGCCTACAGACAAGTTATATGCTTTTGTTTCTCAGAAGATGCACAAAGGCTTCTATGTGAATTTAATAGCCTATATTTAGACCCACTTGGTATTGTCACAAACCAATAAAAACCTGAGCTTAGGGCCCAGCACAGATACACACTAAGTGTCTGTAACAAGTAATTTAGGAGTCTTCAAAGAAAAAGATGCTGCTGTGGGTATCACTTAACATTTGCTCTATCATCTCAAAGCATATAGTCACACAGCCAATGTTTAGTTTATAGATTCTTAATACAAATACCTACAATATTCTTCCTTTCTGTAAGTCATTGTTTCTTATAGTATTTGTTGTTTGAAATGCAACTTAAAAGCCCAAAACAGATAAAATAGAGATACATTCATTAATTGAAATAGATGTCATAACATATATTTCCTGAGCTGGATATCTTTCACTTAGACATCCCTTGGAGCCTATTTTCCTTCATAAAACCAACAATGTATAAGAAGGAAAAATGATGAGGAAAGGAAGATCAATATTGTAACTCTCAGATGGCTTTAAAATTAGGAAGAATTATTCCATGATCCTGTAATTTTGCTTTTAGGAATATATCCAAAACAAAATCAAAGACTTAACCCATATATTTGTATTCCATGGCAGCTTTATTCAAAAAAAGCCAAAAGATAGACACAATTGAAGTGTGTATTGGCAGATGTGCAGGCTGGTTTTGTGTGTCAACCTGACACAGGCTGGAGTTATCACAGAGAAAAGAGCTTCAGCTGAGGAAATGCCTCCATGAAATCCAGCTGCAAGGTATTTTCTCAATAAGTGATCAAGTAGGGAGGGCCCAGCCCATTGTGGTTGGGGCCATCCCTGGGCTGGCAGTCCTCTGTTCTATAAGAAAGCAAGCTGAGCAAGGCAGAGGAAGCAAGCCAGTAATTAACATCCCTCCATGGCCTCTGCATCAGCTCCTGCTTCCTGACCTGCTTGAGTTCCAGTCCTGACCTCCTTTGATGATGAACAGCAATATGGAAGTGTAAGCTGAATAAACCCTTTCCTTCCCAAGTTGCTTCTTGGACATGATGTTTGTGCAGGAATAGAAACCCTGACTAAGACAGCAGAGTAAACAAAGTTTGACATTGACATATAACACTGCACAATTCCTTTTGATAGAAACTGGGATACAGGCAACCGTGTGGATAAAACTTGCAGACATTGTGTTAAAAGAAATAAGCCAATCACAAAAGAGCAAGTACAATATGTTCTCAATAGTTTGAGGTTTCTAAATTAGTGCATTTATATGCAAAGAAAAATAGTGGGTGACGTATAGGGGAAGATGAGTGGTTAATGCCTAATGGTTTCAAAAATCACATTTGCAAAGGTGAAAAGGTACTTGGGATGGATGATAGCTATGCCACAATATGACAAATAGCAGTACACTTAAAATGCATTCGAATGGTAAAATTAGTGCCCTGTATATTTACCACAGTAAAACTCTACAATGCTTAAATGATGCTATTGTGTGAACTAGTGAGTACAATTGTAAACATGTGTACTTGCCAATTGCTCATGTAATACCTGATGATATATGGTATGATATTCTAATAACAGTCTCTCTCTCTCTCTCTCTCTCTCTCTCACACACACACACACACACACACACACACACACACACACAAACAAACAATTTAAATGTGATAGATCTAGCAGACAGGGGAGAGAGAGAGAGAGAGAGAGAGAGAGAGAGAGAGAGGAAGGAGGAGGAGGAGGAGGAGGAGGAAAAGGAGGGGGAAGAGGAAAAGGAGGAGGAAGAAAAGGAGGAGGAGGAAAGGAGGAGGAAAGGAGGAAAAGAAGGAGGAAGAAAAGGAGGAGGAAGAGGAGGAGGAGGAAGAAAAAAGGAGGAGGAGGAAGAAAAAAGGAGGAGGAGGAGGAGAAGAAGGAGAAGGAGAAGGAGGAGGAGGAGGAGGAAGGAGAAGGAGGAGGAGGAGGAGGAGGAGGAGGAGGAGGAGGAGGAGGAGGAGGAGAAGGAGAAGGAGAAGGAGAAGGAGAAGGAGAAGGAGAAGGAGAAGGAGAAGGAGAAGGAGAAGGAGAAGGAGAAGGAGAAGGAGAAGGAGAAGGAGAAGGAGAAGGAGAAGGAGAAGGAGAAGGAGAAGGAGAAGGAGAAGGAGAAGGAGAAGAAGGAGAAGGAGAAGGAGAAGAGAAGGAGAAGGAGAAGGAGAAGGAGAAGGAGAAGGAGAAGAAGAAGAAGAAGAAGAAGAAGAAGAAGAAGAAGAAGAAGAAGAAGAAGAAGAAGAAGAAGAAGAAGAAGAAGAATGGGGGTAGGAGAGGGAGAACCAGTGTGAAAGGGAATTTTTATAAATTGTGAGAACCAGTTGTAATCAATTATGGTGTCATATTAAGGAGGCAAATTCTGTAATCTAGAAAAAGATCCCATAGGATTCTTGCACATCGATGCCCGCTGATATTTTCCAAAAGACCTAGCACACTGTCCAGAACACAGAAAATGAAAATCCAATGCCTGTTTTCTTTGTCACATTTTATTGAGGAAAAAAATTTACTCCCAAGATGGAATGTGTTTTCCTCATGATTATCATTAAATATTACTGTGAAAGCAAACGAGTTTAGAGAGATATGACTTGAAGCATTGTCATATTCTGTTCTGAGCCTACTGAAAAATACTCCTTTCAGTGTGTGTGGGGGGACAATGTATTTTTTGCCTACACATTCGCCAAGAAAATCTATCTGAAAGCAGCATTTTGGAGAAGGTTCTAAGCTCTCCATAAAGAAAACAGTCAAAACTGAAATGGTGTCTCAGGGTCAGGAACCAAAATGTCTCCCATTGGAAGACTCTCCAAGATTTCCTTTCCCTTCAGAGCAGAGTCCCTGGGATCACAGCATAGGATTCGGTGTTCTACTGAGCTACCTGCAATGCCAAAGCTGCTGCTCCACATTTGAACATTTGCTTTTTTCCTCATCTAATGATATAATGACCTGTTGCATCCTGTGGTAGGGCACAAAAGAAAGCACAAGTCACTCTTGTAGAAATTCAGTAGTCAGTTTGATTTGTTCCTTATAAAAAGGATTTATGAGAATGTCTAGGTCCATTTTAAAGGGTAAGCTAAAACATTAGTGTTTCTAAAAGTGTTTTTAACCACTTGAATGAGAACCATGTAATTTATAATTGTCAGTGCAGAGAATCCTGAAGGGAAAAAATACTCAAAGACTTAAGTTTTTTTTTGTTGTTGTTTGTTTTTGTTTTTTAACGTTTCTGAAACTGGTTTAATGTGATTATATCCAGTTATATCCATTTTCCTGTAAGCAACATAACTTTGTTCTTTGTGGCTGAAAAGAAGTCCATTGTGTATATTACATTCATGTTTCTCCACTTTCCTCTATTGTTAGATACCTAGTTTGGTCCCAAAGCTAAACTCTTGTGCATAGAGCTACAATGAACATGGATGTTCAAGTCAGACCTAACTTTTAAAAGTGGGAACTTGAAAGGCCTCTGTTTTCATAGCTTGGTACTTCTGTGAAGCTAAGCACTTATGCTTTGATTTTACACCTGCAAGATAAGAATGATATAATATGATGATATGATATGATATGATATGATATGATATGATATGATATGGTATGGTATGGTATGGTATGGTATGGTATAATATGATATCCTAGGGCTATGATAGAGAAACAGAACACATCAATAAAGGTATTGAAATATACACCCTTTGAAAAATTATTCACCATATTCTTAAGATCGTATTATATTTATGTTTTTCCCTTTCTCTCCTTCCAAACCTTCCCTTATAGCCCCTATAACTCTCCTTGCTCTTTTTCAAATTCATGGCCTCTTGTTTTATTAATTGCTGCTATAAACACACACATGCACATACATACATATATACATATATATACACATATAAATAACTTTATACAGAACAAGCAAGTTGAATTTATGTATGTATAGTACATACATATTATTATACATTATACATACATAAATTCAACTTGCTTGTTCTATATAAAGTTTTTGTATGTAAATGCTTCCAGAGCTGACTATAGATCCCTGTTAGATGATAGGTAGTATCCCAGCTCTTACCTCTCTATGATCATAATGCTTTAGTACATTGGGAATATCTCTGAGAGACTTCTACCTACACAAGAGCTTTCAACTAATGAAGATATGTCAGCTTGGAATCCCTCCTGCCACCCCTGGAGCCAAAACAACTGTTGAGAGCCAGACCTACCCAAGGCTTTACCAAGGCCCTGGTTAAAAGACAAGTGGAGCTTAGTTCTGTGTCCTTGCCAGGACCAGACTTGGTAAGGTCCAGTCTCTGCCTGAGGTCAGAACCTTGAAGGAGTTAAGGTTTTGATTTATGGAAACTTGGTTTTCTTCTCAGGAAGAGACTGGAGTTATTAGTCCCAAGACCATTGTGTGCTCTGTCTCTGACATTCATGAGATATTCTGTGTTCATCTTGTATAACATTACTTGATTGACTTTCTGTTGTCTTTGTTCCAGTTCTCCCCTAAAAAACTGTATGTAAGATGGTGTACTTCTTAATAAACTTGCTTGGCATAGACATAGCTTGCATAAGACTTCTTGATTCCAAACTTTTCTATTTTGTTGTCATCTGGTCTCCTGGTCACCCCTCTCTGTCAGCAACCTGTCACTGAGTCAAGGTCAGCTCACCACTGTCTACGCACCAACACCAAAACTACTTCCCTCAGCTTCTACAGAGTGACTCTAAAACATAGTTAAGTCCTCCCACCTAAGCCAATAGCTTCTGAAAGGGCCAGCACAGAACACTTTTCTACAGTATTGCCCACTAGAGAATCTAAAACTGAAAATATAGATATAAATATAGAGAGATAGAGATAGAGATAGAGATAGAGATAGAGATAGAGATAGAGATAGAGATAGAGATAGAGAGAGAGAGAGAGTGCAAGCAACTGTCATCAGTCCTGGGAGAAAAACAAGGAAGAAACTGGTGTAAAACAGGTGAAAGTCAGGGAGGGAGGCTTTGGGCAAACACAGCTCTTCAGGTTAAACTACTTAGCCACAGGCTCCTTTCTCTCTCCTACCCTTCTGAGACAAAGAACAGAAAATGAGCCCACAAAACTATCTTGCCAAAGGCAAAATGGTCAAGTTTTATATGGACATTTGGAGAAAAAGAACCTGAACTTCTCAAATATTTAATTGGGTATCAGAGCCCACCTGACAGGGACAATAATATTTGAAGAGGCAGAGAACCTGTAGGCGGCATCTCCCAACACTATAACCACATTCTATATCTCATTATAAAAATGAAAAGCAGATCTCTAAATAGTGCTTTTACTTACATAAATAATTCAGCTATTTCTATGGAAATGAACATAATGCATCTGGTTTATTATTCCAGTGTGTCTTCCTTTCCATAGATTTTTTTTTTACTTTCTTGTTTTTGTCAGTAGAAAAGAAATGCCTAGCCGGGCAGTGGTGGCACATACCTGTAATCCCAGCACTCTGGGAGGCAGAGACAGGTGGATTTCTGAGTTCGAGGCCAGCCTGGTCTACAGAGTGAGTTCCAGGACAACCAGGGCTATACAGAGAAACCCTGTCTCGAAAAAAACCAAAAAAAAAACCAAACAAACAAACAAACAAAAAAAAAAAAAAGAAATGCCTCATCTATCTTGTTCACTTCTGTTTTCAGCCTTTATCTCCAGCTGAAATATATTATTATTGTATAAGTTATGTATGAACGAATCATGAATTCAAGTGACAGTATGGTGTGGTACCATCTTCATCCAAGAAGATAATGCCCAGAGAAGTCTATGCAGTGTGAGTCCTTAGAAGGTCTCAAATTCAGGAAGATGATTCAGGAAGTGTTTGAAAGTTTTCCTGTAGATTTCCCTGCAGCCCTTCCCAGCAGAGCCCTGAGCATGACAAAGTCTATTAGTCTGATATCACACTGAAGAAACTCTCCTGAGGAAGTAATGCGATTTAGCTGTGTTCAGTCAGTGAGACAATGAGTGAACTAACATGACAAAGTGAGGTTCTTATCCTTATAGCTGGAAGCAAAGTTAAAGCCTTTCTTGTGCTAGATTCTGAAAGAATTACGAATACCAGAAAAAAATGAGACAAACAAAACCCTACCGGGCAAACCTTTAAGTAGTTACACCAAAGATTACTTAAACTAACCAGGCAGGGTCTGTCCTGTTTTTCTTTCCTTTTGTTTTCTCTTTGCCTTTTCCTCTTCTTTTGGTTTCAAATATGTTTAGAAACATGATATAATCTATCATGTTAACTATTTAAATGTGCAAATACTGAAAGTGTCAAACACCCTCGCATTATTACAAATGATATGCAAAACTTTACCCATTAAACAACTCCCTATCCTGTGAACCTTCCAGATCCTCACAGCATTTTTATGTTCCCACAAATTTAACTGTTCCATGCATCTCATACCCATGGACACATACAGAGTGCATACTCTCATGATGAGTGGTGTCACTCATCATGTTCTCAGAGGTCATTTACTGCATGGGTTCATCTTAAGGTCCATTTCTAAGTATATAATATAAAGCGTGAATGATCAAAATGGGAGTGACCCTGACCGGATCTCAGAGAAAACCCCACAAATCTCAAAACTTAGGATTAGGAGGCAATGCCCATAAAGCAACTCCAAAGATAAGAGTAGTTCACTATAGAGTTAAACAAGCTGCCACTTAAATCTTGTCAAAGGGACAATGGGTTAGTGTTGTATTACCCATGGGAAATAAGCAATGAGGGTCATTACAGAGGGTGCCAGCTGTCCTGCATCCAGGCTCTGGTTCACTCATGCAGTCAAAACGTGGGCAACATACAGGGCAGCTATGAGCTTTTTGCCCCTAAATTCCTTAAAAGATTGCAGATCCATAAGTAAAACACCTGCTGCGCCTTTGTGAACTATGTTGTTAAGTTAATTTTCAGGTAGATTTCAGTGAGTGGGTTAATACAGGCAAAGCTTCAGTTTTGTAAGGTGAAAAACATTCAGTATGTGGATGGCATGATGCCTAGCAATGTGAATGAATAGACTATTACTGAGCTACACATATAAGTGGACTGAAGTGGAGAACTTTAGGTTATGTGTACTTTCCCATTATTATTCAAATAAAGGAATATATTTATACACAAACTTGTATGTAAGTCTTGAAAAATGATTGCTGACTTGAAGGATGTATTTTAAATGTGCAAGCTTGAATTATTTCCCTTACATATTAATAGTACTGTGTATACATTTATATTTGTGTGTGTGCAATTCCGTGTTTATATAGGTGTATGCACAGGTATTTGTGCAGCTAGGTGTCATAGATTGATAATGGATGTCTTCCTCAATCACGATTTTCCTTAATTTTTAAAACAGAATCTCTCACTAAGCCTGGGGTTTATTTATTTGCTTAGTCTGAATGGCCAATAAGATCTGAGTGTCTCCACAACCCCACAGCTGGAGTTACAGACATATACAACTGTGCCCTACTTTTACATGAACGATGAGATCCAAATGCAGGCATTCATGATCGCACTGACAGCACTGCTAAGTAAGTTAACTCTCCAGTCCCCTTTATTAAAAATTATCATATAGATTTTGAATAGACATTTATGCCCTGTGCAAAAATTCAGACACAGAATTATTTTATTAAATTTGACATTATATATGTTATTTATTTAAATATATATGTACACACACACACACACATATATATAAAATCTCCAAGTGCATTATTATATGATCTCTCTTTTGAAGAAAACAATTATTGATGCCTTCACCTAACAAGAAGAAAACCAGAAGAAACCCATGAGTGTTAAAAGACTGTTAGTCATGTCCTCTCCCAAAATAATGCTGTTGGAGCTTATCCTATGTGTATAATTGTCATTACTAATTCTGGTGGACTTATAAATTCTTAATACTTTTAAGCTGTTCAAAATAAGAGCCAATGCCCACAAACACATACATGCATATATAGAGACTAGTGTTCTGAAATGCATACACGCACATTTATTGAATAGTTAAGATGAAAATAAATGGGCCATGTTTAAGTGACTGTGCAAATCACGTGCATTCAGTTTTGAACAATTTTTTTGCAAAATGCTTGTTTTACATTTTAAGTGTCTTTTCCTTCACCTTTTATCAGCATATAATAAGCAAATATCATTGTCAAACATTCCCTATCACTCAGTTATTTAAATATTTCTTCATAATTTGTATTGGCATAAAGTTTGTGATGTGTAAGTTGACTTGGGGGAGAAACATTATTTGTGTAATTTCAAACTTTCCTTCAAGAAGTTAGTTTTCTCCCTCAAGAACATTGCTCAAGGTATGTGCATTAAGAGTCTTATTGAGCATATTCAATTCAGAAATAGCCTAAGGTAACCTGAGAATGAGCAAGGGAATAATGCAGGATGGTATCTGTATACCTCTTATTATAGGAGATCAGTCTCAATAATTACATTGGCACAGAGAACAATAAAGTCCTTCTACTAACATGCTAAAACGTTGTTCTTAATTGAATGGCTATGAAAATTAACATTCAAGTCTCAGTCTAAAATTTGCTTCTGCTGTATTTAAATTTCAGTTCATCTCTTCCTGCTAAGCAATCGTTAAATAAGTCTAGGTAGTTAAGTACTAGTGAGACCTTATAAGAATTTAAAAGATTTAAACATAGTAGGACAGAGAGTAAGTTATACATAGTGATGGATGAATTTGATTGATCCAATCTGTCAAGAATTTACTGGGTTACTTTATATCACACATAACTCATTCATTGAGACCCTATTAAGTGACAAGCACTATGCTAAATATTCCATGCTGATTATATCAGATCATTCACAAAATAATCTTAGGAAAATTGCTTCTAAGCTCAATTTTGATAAAGAAATTGATGTTCAAAGAAATTAAGCAATGTGCTTTTAACTAGAAAGTATGTGAGAGGCAAGGAAAGGCCTTAGAGGACTCACTCAAGTCTTGTAGGAACTCAGAGTAGAAGATTGGGAATCCAGGTTCTTCATAGATGCTTCTGCTACTAAAGATGCCTTTTCTAAGTAAGAATGACACTGATGAATGTTTTCTTCTTAATTTTGATTTGTGGAAAATCTTCATTCTTTTAAGCTTTGTCTTTTCAATGTTTTAACTTAAAACTCCAAAAACCTAATGTTTTCTGTTTCTGAAAAGAGACAGTCACATGGTCACATAGCTAATGTGGATTTAGAACCTTAAGAGTTAGCCATCTGCCATAACACCCCTATCATAGTCCCAAGACTCTAGCCTCACCTCATCCTTACAGAGCACAGGACATTTCCAGTATCTTTGTAGAAAGGGAAGAAGATATATCTAATGTTTCAATCTTTTGATTGTCCACCCAAAAAACTAGTTTCTATTGATCCTTATCTGGGGTGCATTTGGAAGTACCAAACTAACATATTCTCAATGCCTAAGTTCCTCTGAGACTTTAGAAATAATAGATGGATAGACAGAGACAGACAGACAAACAGACAGACAGACAGAGCAAGTTTGCAAGGGCATGATCCTACTTCAGATTCTGCGGAATCAGAGAGAAAAATAAGAGATTACAGCTTCCAGGTAAAGATTCCTGCTAGTGTTCTCATTGAAAATCCACAAATAAATGCCCAGAGAAGATGCAAACACACAACACTGGAGAGGTCTGATATCCATAACCTGAGTAGTGAACATTCATCCTTACATGAAGCCAGTCTATAGAGAAGATGAGAAACACTTTGAGAAGTAATAACATCAGCTTTACAGCATAAAGAATGTGAGGAAAACAGAATATAGTCACATCAGGAAATGAAACAAACCTCTAGAACTCAGTTTTGAAAACACTACCTTACACGAAATCCTAAATAGCACTCTTCAAAATCATGGAAAAGCCACACAGAAACATTAACTATGCAAGTCTGTAGCTCAGGGGTGAATACAGAAAAACACAGATGATTATAATAATGGAACATTCACAATAATGAAAAGTAAAAAGAGAAATATAAGAATTATAGCTACCAAATACATTGTGGATATAAAATAAAAGAAGATGTGATATGAATACCATACTGTGTAGAGTGAAAAAATTAAAACATAATTTTGTGTATGATTGAAATTAAGTTACTATCTATCATCCTAAGACTGAGTGTTAAACATATGAGATGCTTCATGTAATTCTCATGCTATCCACAAATACAGGGCCAAGAAAAGGACCACACAAGGCAAAAGGACAAGTCTAGTCTGGGTTAAAGGTTATAAATAAATAATGTATGACACATATTAACAGTATAGATAAATAGGTCCTATCTAAAATATTTGAAACTAAGAATATACCAACTGCATAGTTTTGAATCCTTTTGGAAATATTTTCATAGACTTTACTGGCCAAATATCAATAATATGAAATCTAAAATATTACAGCTTTTTGAGCATCAGGCTGGCATCCAAAAACTTTCAAATTTTTTTTTTTTAGTGTTTCTGATTTCAGACTCCCAGACTAAGAATGCTCATTTTGTATGTGATGTCATGGTCCACATCTGAAAGCGAATGAGCTGCCTAGGTTGGAAGTGAGTTTTAAAACAATAGATTTGAACAATACTACAATGCCTAAAACACCTACATTAAGGAAGAAAACTAAAATCACAGGAAACTTAAAAAAAAAAAAGAGCAAGCTAGAACTTGAAATGATATAATAAATAGTGAAGTGCAAATAGATAAACGAGAATAGGAAAAAGTCAGCAAAATTGTTTTTTTAGGATGTATAAAAGTGCCAAACATTTATCTCAGCCAAGAATAAATATGAAAACTCAATTAGAAGTAGAAAAAAGACATAACAAGTAAAACCACAGAAATAAAAAATGACTTTAAGAAATCACTATGGAAATGTACACAACAACAAAGATAAAAAGGTTAGGTAAAAATTGTAATGCATCATCTGCCAAGATGGAACTATGAAAAATATACAATCTGAGTATAGCTGTAATATGAGGAAATGACAGCATCTTCAACAAACCATGCTAAGAAAGCCATATATCCACAAGCAGAAAAATGAAATTAGAGCTTTGTTTTACTCTGAACACACACAAAAAAATGAACTCAAAATGGTCAAAAGATTTACTTTAAGCACTAATACTATAAAAGTTAAAAAAAAATCTAGTGGGAATTTTTGGTGGAAATTCATGAAATTTGACTCAGTGATAAATCTTTGGACACTAGACCAATAAATAAATCAATAACAAAAACCGCTCAACTTAGCTAATGACTTATTTGGCCTCAGGTTTCAGGTAAAAGCAACAGCTTCTTGCAAAGACAAACATGACATGGTTCCACTTATATGATGCACATATCCCTAAAAGCAGATAAGAGAATGGTGCCTTTGCTAAGGTGATAGAAGAGAAATGGAAAATGCTGTTCAATGGATGTAAGTGGATGAACACTATAATGGTAATTTAAAAAAAAATACAGTGAATCACAAACCTAGACATTTGTCATGGTCCATATCAACTGCTGCTGGAGGGTCAAATGGAATCATGGAGATTGAACAATCAGAAAGGAAAGACATAGGTCAAGGACAATTGTAATAGGAACAATAGTGAGATTAATATACGATACAAGAGAAGAAGAAGGCGGAGAAGGAGAAGAAGAAGAAGAGGGGGAGGAGGGGGAGGAGGAAAAGGAGGAGGAGGAAGAGGAGGAGGAAGAGAAGGAGGAGGAGAAGAGGAGGAGGACGAGGAGGAGGAGGAAAAGGAGGAGAAGGAAAAGGAGGAGGAGGAAGAGGAGGAGGAGGAGAAGAGGAAGAAGAAGAAGCTAGCAATAGAGGTTATATCTATGACTATCATAACATTTTATAGACAGAGAGGCGGGTATGGTGTATGGGCTGGCTGGAAGGATAAAACTGCATCCTGCCTGTCCCTGGTTACTCCACACTATATGAAACAGCAGTTTTCCAGCTGTTCTTTATCCTTGGTGACTCCATTTTAAAAGTAGCATTTGACTCCATTTTGAGTTAAAATGCAAAGGAAGGATGACTCTGTGTCATGGACACTACTTCCTGTCCAGTACCATCTATGAGGCACAGGCAGGTAAATAACTTACCGTCTAACATAAAACTGCGCTGCCTAGAAACTTATTAAAGCTTAGCGGGAAATATTAAAATTATATCAGAAACACTGGTCTGATAATTTATTAAATACACTAGACGAACAAAAGGTACAGAACCTTGACTTTGAACCCATAAACAGGAGGAAATCTAACATTGCCTTAACAACGGCCCCGCTGACCTGTAGCCTGATCATCCAGCGTGTATATTAAAGGAATGACAGGCAGTGATTGTTCAGTGTCACGATGGCAACTAAATTCAGTTCCCATCAGTCCTATGCCATGCCTCAATTAGGAAGGTCTTCAGCTTCTGTAGTTTGAATCATCCCTGAGAACAGAACTGGTCGTCACCCTACATGAGCCCTGTCACTCCAGCAATTCTTCAACTATTTTTTTTTAATTCTTATAGTTTTCCCCTCCTTAAGAGGAAAAGCTGGCCTCGCTGACAATACAGTGGCTGCTTCTACTTAGTGAGTGGGGCCCCTTGCAGAAGCAATGTCCACAGGAGGGCTAAACTGAAGCCTGCCTTAGAGCTTAGAGATTGGTAGCATAGACTATGACAGCCAACGGAGCTGCCACTTAGAGGACACATTGGCTTGGGACCAATGGAGGGTATAAAGGGCTCTCTGAGAATCAATGACAGAGCTTGCTGCTGCATTCTCACCTGCTGAGAATCTCACCACAGTCTGAGCCGCTGGTTCTGCACCTTCTCACCCACTGCCTCCAGGGGGACGCAGAGGACAGAGGACTCAAGCAACACCCATCAAACAGGACCTTGACATCACCTTGAACTCTTCTTTATTGGGAAAGGTCCAGGCTAGGTGATGGAAGGAGTGTGTTTACTTCACTCTGAGGCATCTTCTCTCTCTCTATGGCAGCACGGATGCATGTATGGCTTGAGCCATGCATTGAGGTAAGTTCCCATTAGTTCTCCAGAACTAAGTCACATACATGTTCGCCTTCACCAGGAATCCTAACAGGGAAGCCTCCGGTAACGCAGAATAGATAGCTAGTCATCACATCTTATTCTCCTTCTCAAAAGACAAACTCTTATTCAACCAAGCAACTGAATTATCATTATCTTGACCAAGGGTAAACATAATTGCTTCCTAAAAGTCCATTACCAGGAAGACTGCTTCTGTATAAAGCACAATAAGAGCTAGCATTTTATATAGGATATTGTAGGTTTGTCCACTCCTAGAATCTATAATGAGGTACAAGAACGTAGCATCAAACAAAGTCCACTGGCCATCTGTTTCAGTGCCTGACCTCTGGAGGTGGCTAATCCTGGAAGCTTCTTGGGAATATTTAACCACCTCCTTCTGCCCCTCTGCCTGACCCATCTTCCTCTTAACAGAGCATCATAAAAGCATATGGCGCCGTAGAAAGCTTTTGGCAATAGAATTCAATCTGAAAGGTGTTGGGTTTGATACTATTTCTCCTTTTTCTGGAACATGTGCTTTATCTGCTTTTCTTGTCATTAGCCTTCTGAGACTAATCATAACTCTACACAAACCATGAAAGATAAGATGATATACTATATTTTTTAACATATTAAATCCTTCATAACCTCATCAAGGAGTTTGTTGCATTTCCAACATGGTGGAAAGCTCTTGATAAGTAGTAGGTAAATTTCCCTCAGGAAACAGTTGCCTCCTCCCTTAAGTAACAATAGTTAAGGTGTGTGTGTGTGTGTGTGTGTGTGTGTGTGTGTGTGTGTGTGTGTGTGTGTGTGCGTGTGTGAGTGAGAGAGAGAGAGAGAGAGAGAGAGAGAGAGAGAGAGAGAGAGAGGGAGGGAGGGAGAGGGAGAGGGAGAGGGAGAGGGAGAGAGAGAGAGAGATGAATGTCCTTTTCTAGAATGGCCAGAGCACATTAATCATTTCAATACAAGTAAAGTGATAAGAATTATTTCAGAGTATTTGGTTCCTTTAACACTTTCTTAGACTAATTGATGAGGAAAATTCAGATTGTACTTTTATTTCTACCCCAGACCTATGTGTAAGAATGAACACATAGTACCATCCAGAGGAATCCCTATAGAAAAAAATCCAACAGCTTTTGTAAAAACAAAAACAAATTAGTGCACACACATACTGTATACACATGCAATGTGCCTGCATATATATGTGCGCACCGAGGCTGAGCTAACAAGAAGTCTGAAGAAGTCCTCTGCCACCCTTCTATACTGGAGCTTGAGTCTGAGGACCAAATGGCAAACACTTCAAATGAAGGGATGCAGAGGCTTGGGCAGTGCGGGCCCATGTGGCATCAGCAGTGATGCAGAGTCTACACCAGCATCAGCAGCTTCCGCTATGAGGAAGTCAGCACTCAGAGACTTTGATCCTAACATTCTCAAATTTGGTCCTCTAAAGAAACAACACAGCCTATCAAAGCAGCAAAAATTTCCACTCCCTAAATACTCACCGAAACAGGAAAGTGGAAAAACCTAGACTGTAGTGTGGCCAAACTTGTGATTCCTGTGGAGCATATTTAGAATCAATCTCAGGATGTTTACAACTAATCAGAAATCCATTTAGGATGAAAGGGAATGGATTATCCAGTCTCTGATTTTAGTTTGCAGCTAGTAGTACTTAGAGTATGCTCCTTCTTTATCAATAGGTAAACATTTATTTGTATTTCCTTGTAAATATTCCTTGAAAATGTAAAATTGTGGCTTTTTCATACACTGAGGGTGCATGACCCTCACCACTTAAGCATTGTGATATTGACTTTCTTTGGCATTTAGTGTATGTGCATGTGTGTGTGTGTGTGTGTGTGTGTTGTGCATGTGTATTTATACATAATACCTGTTTTAGAACATTTTTATTATTAGACAACTGATAATCAAACAAGTGAATTATACAAACATTCATATATGTTTGTATTTTGTGAGAATTATGCTTTAAGTAAATAAAATATAAGCAAGATTGACTATTTTCTTTCTATCATAAATCAATTTACTCTTCACCTGGGTTTTTTAGAGTTTTCCAATGATGACCATTAAGTAAATTTTATGCTTATAAATATAAAGTCACTTTTACTTCAGAGAAATGTTGAAAATCCTATATCATAGATAAAGTAAATAAATCTTCACCTTATAAATATTACATAAGTCTATGTTTCTGTGCACAACAAGAAATGAGCACAAATTGATGGAGAATCAATGTAGGGATGTTTCTTTCCTGAAGCCGGCACCAGTATCCACCTGCATCACCAGATGGACTGTTCTTAAGTGCTGTTGATAGCCCGTGTCAGTGAGCAGCAGGGCTTAAAGAAATTAAGGGAAAGGTTTTACGTTTATCACAGTGGCCTAATCTGAACCCTTAAATAGCAATTAAGTAACATTTATTGCTCAAGGTTCATGACAAAGTATAATGTCAGTTATCAGAAATGTTTCCAGCCTGAGCAATTCAACTTGAATCAAATATGGAGTTCTGGCTTTAAGTTTGATTGAAAACTTGAACCCTCATGGATAGTTCAGCAAAAAGCCTACTAGAGAGATGTATATTTAAATCAGGCTCTGCCATTCACATGACAAAACTCTCCTT
Organism: Apodemus sylvaticus; assembly: GCF_947179515.1. Taxonomy (NCBI): domain Eukaryota; kingdom Metazoa; phylum Chordata; class Mammalia; order Rodentia; family Muridae; genus Apodemus; species Apodemus sylvaticus. The sequence continues at coordinate 38,924,042 of NC_067487.1, forward strand.
TCATAGTGTACTAAAGTGTTTCTTAGACTGCAAATGTGTGTCTGCAAACCAGCTGGATGTCGGGTTAAATTGAATAATATGATCAAATAAATTTTAAAAGTGGAATATGGATGCTATATTTCTACCATGAATCCTCATATGACGATACTGATGGTCTTGGCTGGACAACCTTGCAAAACAAGGTCCTAGAAGACCATTGATAGAACACATTGTAATCACACAAATGTATGTGTTACACTTTGATTGGTGGAATATTTATTATATATGGTCATTCTGACCAAACATACACATTTTTTTAGAGACATGTTCAAGTAGATTTTGTACCCGATCCCAATTGATCCTATAGGTTGTTCCATTTCAATTAAAGAAGAAACAAAAAAATTGCAAAGAGGAGAGAGGGGGCTGGAGAGAAGGCTCTGAGGTGAAGTGTGTGTACTGATTTTATGGGAGGCCCAAGTTCAGTTCCCAGCACCTATGTCAGGAGACTCAAAACTGCCTGTAACGCCAGCTCTGGGCGAGTTCATCACTTCTCCAAAAGGTCTCCAAAGGCACCTGCAGTCTTGTGCACATACCCCCAGAAAAACACATGCACATGATTAAAAATAAAATAAAAATCTAAAAAATTGAAGAGGAAGAAGAGGTAAGTTAACTCTAAGAATGTGGGCAACATGGAGGGATTACCACAAGACAGAAAGTTAAAATTGAATAAGAACCTGAAGAGGTAGGGCACTTGCCTGCACACATGACGTGCCAGCTTTGGTACACAACACAACACACACACACACACACACACCAAGCAAGAACATGAATACAAGTTAAAATAGACAGGAAATCAGAGTTGTTACAGAGCTTAGTTTCCATAAGACTGTTCTTTTGTGTTAGCATTGGCAATTTCTAAAGGCAATAAAATCTATCCACATAATCACTGATTTATAAAGCATTCTTCTCTTTAAACATAATCAACCAATCCCCGTCCAAGAATGCACACACAATCTTGCTGACACTCTGGTCCTACAGCATTTTGATCAGTTCTTCATTGTTGGTGGTCAGTTTGACTCTGCGTAAGTGAATTTCATTGCATATCAAACAGTGGACAGCAGATCCCTCCCATACACCAGGTCCGCAGTAGGTTTGTACTTTGGACTCTGATTACCAGCACATTGTACACTACCATGTTAAATCTCTTTTTAATGGCGCAGGAAACACCGTGAATAATATTAGAACTCTGTGTTAAAGATGACAAATATTCAACAGATCCACCTCCACCTAAATTTTATACTTTGCCTTCCTGTTTCATTTTGTTTTATCCTCTCTGATCTGCTTGTGGCAAAAGCCAGCATCGCCCGCACTCCAAATGCCATGCGTTTCGCTTCATTGGAGAGAAAAGAAATGATGAAAAAGACTGAAATTTGAATGATTGTGTGTCCTGTCAGCATTTTGTCATTGGATAATAAATTTGAAAAATTTACGGATACCAGGTACTAAGTGAATTGTTTAGCTTGCCCCAACCCAAATCTTGAAGCATTTAAATACAAAACGGCACTGAGAGACTCAGTTCTGAAAGCATTCAAGATGCAGTCGACTGAGAAACATTCAAGGACACCAGAACTGCACCCATGGCGGAGACTAAGGTACACACACACACACACACACACACACACACACACACACACGTAGGCTGCTCTTCGCATGCTGCTCTTGGCTATAGGTTTAGGTATTACGAGGCAGCTGCCTCAAGTAGGTGACCCCATAATTAGCGGGCTCTTCACCCTCTATCTGCTTCACCTAAGAAAACCTGAAGCTCTAAGGACGACTGAGCAGCAGTTCCTCTCCACAGAAACACTTGCGTTGTGCAACAGACGTGGTTTTATATGGTGGAGATAATTGCTTAATTCAAGCTAGAGCAACTGGCCAAGTAAACATGCAGCAGCCAGGAAGCTATTAGCATGATTTTAAGGCAATTATTCCATTAGTGTTTAATAGTCTCCAATTAGTCTGCGCTATGAAAATTTGAATGTCTTCTTTTTCCTCCAAAAAAAATGTGTTGAATAATGCAGAAAGGTACCAGACTTATTTTAATCCTAGTTTTATAGATAGGGATTTTGTTAAACCATATGGGTATTGGGGAACATATATTTGGTGTGTGTGTGTGTGTGTCTGTGAGCTGTGTCTCTTTGTCTGCTTGTGTATGTGTGTATCTATGTGTGAATGTATATGTGTCTGTGTGACTTTGTGTGTGTGTGTGTGTGTGTGTGTATGTGTGTGTGTGTGTTTCATGGAAGTATCAGGGTAAGACTACAAGGCTTTATAGGACGTTTATTTTGAATCTTATACTAAATGGACTTGAAAATACAAGAAAAGCCCATATCATCCAAATACATCATCTGTATGTCTCTATCAGAAGACCAACAGAAAAACCAGCCCTCTGAGCTCAGAGTTTTACTTAATCCCATCAAAGAGAAAAGGAAAGTTACCCTGTTTCTACAGATATCTCACTCCTTACCTCAATGAGAACTTGTTGCTTCTGAGTTATACTCACATAAATCTCAAAGTCCTTACCCCTGCGTTCCTAGGAAGTATTCCATAAAATCTCTCTTAAGGATCAGATCGCTAAGCTGATTTTAGGTCATTTGCTTGCACTGAGTTCCTGGGTCTTAACTTTGTTTTGTTCTGGGGGGCATGCTGCTTGTTTCTAGTCTATGAAATGGAAACGGGAATTCTAGCACTGCCTGCTTTACAGGGTTTTGGGAAGGATGTGAGCTGGCATACGTAAGTTGGCTTTGCAAAAGTGAAGTGTTACAGACACTATATTGTAAGTGTAAACGTGGCGTAGCGCCATTTCTCAGAGCTGGATGCTTCCTCAGACATTTAACCCCACGGAATCTCTAGAGGTTGCCTTCACAGCGAGCTAGCACCCCAGTCCTTGCCCTTATTACCAGCGCAGTTCAGGAAGCTGGGGAACCACATGAAAATAACAAGACATAAAACTAAAGGAGGATGAGGATGCTTGCGGAGGGGAGAATGGAGCTCTGCTAGCAACGCTGAGTGCTCTCCACTCCTTCAAAGGAGCAATCCCCAGACTCAGGGGTATGGAAGCCCTACAGAGGGACGCTGGGTTGTGCTTTGGCAGAGACATATCTGGTCCCAGAAAGTCATCTGTTGAGGCAGGGCAAACACAGTGACAACCTTTTCCTGAGGACAGAGCTCTCAACAACCTGTGCCTGTCCTCCCCACCAAGCACCCACTACAATTGAGTTGTTACCAGTTAGTTTCAACGCTTATTGATTGGACACTGTCTTTTGTTGTTGTTGTTGTTTGTTTTTTTTTCCAGAAACCTGTTTCATTTCTTCCTTGACCTTCTTAAGTCTCACTTCTCAACTCCATCACATTTTCTCCCCTGGGGTGGGGTTAAGGGTTGTTGGGCGGGGCAGACGTAGATAGGGCAGATCAGAGGAAGTAGACCAGAAGGTTGAACTTTCAAAAAAAAAACAACTTAGCTCTACTTTGGGCAGGGAGTTGATTATCCTCGAGTAATTTGCCCTCCAGCCTAGTCATGTTAGAATATGTGTGCACACCTTCAGCCAAATTATTAAAGAAATGAAGGCACTGCTCTAGCTGTCAGCTCCCAAACTGCCCAGAAACAATCTTCCCTCTTAGATACCTGATTTAGGGACTACTTTTGTGCTCCGACCCAGAAACCTGGCCAGTGCTCTGGTCCAAGCCATGCACACACCGTACTGAAGCCTCTTGACACCACCACGTATCTATACCCTGCTGTTCTAAGCTTGCTTTCCTCCAGACTACCTGCTAGGTCACCTTTTCCAGGGCCATCTGTTCATCATTCCCCCCTCTGCGCTGCTGCTCACGCGAGTCTCACTGCCTGGCTTCTGTCTGGAGCAGCAAATGTGCAAAGGTTTGTTTGCTTCTCCGACCCAGGAGCTCTACCATAAGCAGCTCTTTGACCAGACTCCCTCCCAGTAAAAGCCAATTAGGAAAGGCTCGCTTTCAGCTTCTTGCCCCATTCAGCTCCTTGTCAAGGACAGTGATCCTACCGCTGATTCCCTGAACTTTCATCACTCTTCAGAAAGCGCTTTGTCTCTTTAAAGGAGACTCGGGACGAATATTAATGATTCCAGTAGATTCTAACAGTGAAGCTATCAAATTCTCCCAAGTCCAGGGATTGGACTCAGTGATGTTCTGGAGCAGAACTCTTAGGATAGCCAGCTCTCTCCCATAGCGCACCAAGGAAGCCACAGACCAAGGAACCTGACCTGCCTACTCCCCAGCACCCCCCCCCCCCCAGCCAGAATCTTCAAGGAAAACCATAGAAAGGGGCTCAGGATGCGATCCTGGAACCACCTTCTCTGTCCCAGCCCTGAGGACACAGCCTGCATCTGAAGCCCAGGGGAAGCAGTCACCTTGACTCCCCGTGCCAGGGTATTCCAAGATTTGGAAAACCCAGGGACCCACCCCCTGGATGAACATCCTTCCCGCAGGCACATGGGAAGTTATCACTAGGTGTAAAATGAAGCAGGGCGGGGCAGGGGCAGCGGGCACCTACCTGGGATGGCTAAATTGGTGAGGGGGATGCTGTGGATGCTCTCAGGCAGAGTTGCCATCCAGTCGGCGAATTTCAGCTCGTTTTTCCCCTGAGACGAGGCCATGGTGCCGGTCTGCTTGCTGCCGCGCTAGTCCCCACACTCCTAGGCACAGGCTGGCAGCTGCTGCCGCTAAGCCAATGTTTGCTTCGCCCGGCTAGAGTTTACACTCCGCTCTGCGCCACACCCACAGGATGGCGCAGACACATGCTCATTTTAATAATTATTCAAAAACACCCCATGCTCCCTCCTTGCTTCGCCAGACTCCAGTGCCGGGGCTTTTGTTCCTGACGTCCGTCCGTGCTCTGCTCTCTGCTCTTCCCCCTCCCTCCAGACTCCCTCCTCCCGTCTCACCCCTCCTAGGTGGCTCTGCCTTTCCTTGCCTTTCTGCAGCTCCTGGCCGCTTCTTCTTATTAGTCCTTAATCCTTTTAAAAACTTCGTTTTCTGAGCTGCTTTGTCCCTAGTCTTTCTCTGTTCCCTTGGTATGAGTTCTTGGTCCAGTTTGCATGAAAGACAGACAGTCTTGCGGTCGAATCTAAAATTCCTGGTAGACTTTGGGATGTTATTAGCTCCTCAAGAACAGACTCATCTTTGGCTCTCAGGACTTTTCCCATTCTTCCTGAAGAGTGTTCCTTTCCCTAAGCCACAACAGAGTATGCCCTTTCTCAGCAGAGAGTCCTCGGACTTATTTGCACAAAATGGTGGTCGTTATTTATCTCTTTGCCTAATGTTTTAAGGAGCTGATTGATACACGTGGTGAGCAGGAAGGGCAATATATTCTACAATGTGCTCTTAGTCCCTGGTCCCAGGCATTTCATTTCACGGGTCAAGAAGCACTGCTACAGGTTGTGACGACCTCTATTTCTGGGAAGTGAGTGATGCATTTCCTTTCTTGGTTTCCTGGCACTCAGGAAAAGATGAAAGTCAAGGGCTGGAAGAAAATCTTGTCTCCCAACGACATGCTGTAATTACTGCTAGTAGCATTTGGTGGAATGTATTTGGCACCATTTGAAGTGATCTATGTGATTGTTTGGATCTTTATTCCTTGGCAGACTAGAGAGATGTGTCTCTCCAGAGAGAAATCGCTCATGTGGCTCCAGAAGAGAACTATCTGGGTCCACCTGCTCCCCAGCGAGCGAGAGAAAGAGTCAAGCCTTACAAATGTGACAAGAGCAGCACTGGACTGAGCAGGACTTTATGAGTCACAGTGACCACGTGCTTTGCCACTCAGAGAGGAAGGATGCAGGCAAAAGGAGCTTGTTTTCCTGTGGAGGGGTATGTAAATTGTTTTCCCAGAGGAAATACTATCAGGCTGAAGAAATTAGAATCAAGGTTGGAGAGCCAGCACCAAGAAACATGAGAATAATCATTTCAGTTCAGTAAACCCATTTAACATTTTAAAAGCCCCAGAGTCTTTTTATGTTGTGCAAGGATGCAGTGACCAAAGAAAATTCCCTATCTAACCGAAATTACTTTGGGGAAGATAGAAGAAGGAGAGAGGCTGTCTAATTCTCTTGAGGGAATTTTCTTATTCTCCCCATGGAAACAGTTCATAGTGTCTTGAAGACTTGGTTGGTCTATCTTTAGGAACGAGGATAAGATGTACTGAAACTTCTGCTCGAAGAACTCTTTCTGGTCTCACTAGCACAACAGATCCTCACATGCTTTCAGCTAGAATGAGAATCATCTCACGGTCAGCTTGTTGGCCAAGAGATCTACCAGCACCGCTCTTCTGACTAATGCCGGTGTTTGAGAGGCAGCACTCTGGGGGCAGCCACTCAGAATCACATCGGAGAGTGAGCCACACTGTGTGTGAGGAAAAGTCCTCCGTGCCTGTTAGCCCTGTTTTATTTCCATTACACAGTCATGACAACTGAGAGATTTGTAGCGACACTTCCAGGGGTGAGTGTAGTTGCTTGCTGAAATAGCAAGATCTGCATACTCGCTTTTCTTTGTCTATTTTGAGGCTGCTCTAGACTTTTAAAGTATTCTTTCCAGGGTGGTCAATTAATTATGCAACCTGGAAGGTATTGTTCTGTACGATGTACTTTAAAAATACTCTTTATCCAGACGCGTTGTGAGGATGTGTCTTAAAAAGTTTAGGAAATGGTTTATTAAAGATCATTGTCCTAAAGTAGAATTGCCTCTTCCTTGGGAAACTTCAGTGCTTGCCCTCAAGGCTTTCAAACTGATTGGAGGAGGTCAAGACATATGATAGCAGATAATCTGCTCCATTCAAAATGACTATAAATGCTACTTCATCTACAAACATCTGCAGCGCAGCATCTACTCTAGTATTTGAACAAATAGCTAACCATCATAACTCAACCAAGTTGTGACTCAGAAGAAATCAACACGCCCACTGTAAAACTAATGTAAATCAGTCTTTGAACAGCTAGTCATCACAACTCAGTCAATTTGTGGAGTATAAAAAAAAAATCCATCACATTCGCTGGAAAACTAATGTAGAGGTTGATATCAATTCCCAGATCTCTTTAGGACTCTATTATTCTGTAATTGTGTTGCCATTAAAAACATCACATGCACGATGACTAGAAACAAAAAGAGAAAAGAAAGCATAGATATATGTCTTGCATTTTTAATCCATGCTAGCAAGTGGAGGTAATGGATCTGAATTCTTATACCCACAACATGGGGAATGCCATTGAAGTTTCATTATTGGGTGTCATTTATTATTCTAGTTTCATTTAGTTGCTGTGATCAAACACTTTAACCAAATATAACTTTAGAAAGCAAGGGATTATTTCATCTTACCCTTCCAGGTTATGTTTATCTTTAAGGGAAGTCCAGGCAGGAACTCAAGGCAGAAGCCTGAAGGTCACATTGCCTGCTGTTTTGTGCATTGTTACCAGAGAGCAGGGAGCACACAGTCAGGAGAGTACAACAAGCCTGCAGGGAGATTCTTTTAGCTGGCTTGCTCTCTTGTAGACTCATGAGTAGGCAGCTTTCTTATACAACCTGCCTGTGGATGGCCCCACTCGCAGTGGGCTAGGCTCTCCTGTGCCAGTCCATAATCACGATCATCCATCGTAGACATCCCTCCAGGCCTATGTGATCTAGCTAATTCCTCAATCAAGGTTGTCTCGCAGATGATTCTAGGCTACCTAAACCTACCTAGCATACCTACCTTAAAAAATGATAGCCCAAGCACTACAATAAACATCCCATGTTCATTCATTAAAAAATATATAGTCTTTTAAGCATCTGTGGAAAGAGTAAAATGAGCTTAAGTAGTAAGTCCCCTGAATGTTGCTGTCCATCAAAATCACACTGTGCAGAGGACCTAAAATTCTCTCTACTTCTTCACTTTTACCCACAACGATATAGTAGTTGCTTTCCTTGTCTGTCAGTCAGTTCATGGTCTTCCTTGATTGCTAAGCTTAGTTTTATTTTTAAGCTAAATTGACTTTGGATTGAGTTAGGAAAAATAAGAGTTATTACAGGTCAGGAAACACTACAATGCATTTAGGTCAGATAATGTCTCAGAAGGGACCATCCGCTTCAAGGAATTTAATCAAACTGGTTTATAAGGCAATGTTTGCAAATTCATTTTTTTAAGAGTCAGACTTAATAAATATATACACAAAGGATAATAGTCTTTGTAAGATTAATACTGAGAAGCATGCATTTCTTATTCTTTATAACTTCTACCTAGATATTCTATCCAAAGAAATTTACTGTGTTCAAAGTCCAAAAAGAGTATGAATTTTAACCAAATAGTTCAAGCCTCTCTTTATTTATTTTTTAGATTTGTCCTTGGAATCCATAATTTATTCTTTTTTGATATTTTATTTATTTACATTTTAAATGTTATCTCCTTTCCCAGTTTCCCCTCCGGAAACCCCCTATCCCATCCTCCCTCCCCCTGCTTCTCTGAGGATGCTCCCCCACCCACCCTGGCATTCCCCTACACTGGAGCATCAGGCTTTCCCAGGTCCAAGGGCCTCCTTTTCCATTGATGTCTCCGACAAGGCCATCTTCTGCTACGTATGCAGTTGAAGCCATGGGTCCCTCCATGTGTATTCTTTGTTCCATTATTTTAATATTCCAGATTTTTCTGCCTTAACCTCTTTCTTTCTGTATCTAAAGTTCATATCGTATGCAGAAAAAGCTACCTAAGCTCACAGATAGAATTTAGCGACTTGGAATGATAAGCCGTGAGATCCGGAGACCTAGATTCTTACTTTGGCTTTCACACTTGGTGCTGTGTGTTGCTTGGTTTCCTTTTCTGATGCAGAAAGAAAGATGATTTGTCCCTGGGGATGGGAAAATGGGAATCCTGTGAAGTTGAAATTAAGAAAGAAAATTTAACGCTTATGGAGCCCAGCGAGAACTCAGAACACTGGAGTTAGTTCCATGTTGTGCTTCTCACCTTTTTTGTTTTATTCACTAAACAACTCCTTTTGGCAAGTTCCTTACCATGGGTCTTAGTAGCCAAACTTAGTCAAACCACTAAATAGGGCTCCCATAGACTCATGAGTTTGAATACTTGATCCATAAAGAGTGGTGCTATTAGGAGGTGTGGCTTTGTTGGAGTTGGTGTGATCCTGTTAAAGGAAGTTTGTCACTGTGTGGGCAGGCTTTGAGGTCTTGTATGGTCAAGCTACATCCACCGTGGCACACAATCTTCTACTTCCTGTGAATCAAGATGTAGAATACTCAGCTCCTTCTCCAGCCCCATGTCTGCCTGCTTCCCACCATGATGATAATGAACTGAACCTTTGAAACTGTAAGCCAGCCCTGATTAAATGTTTTCCTTTATAAGAGTTGTCTTGGTCATGATATCTCTTCACAACAATGAAACCCTAACCAAGACACTATTCAAGCCACAACACCATGCATAAATATAAGTAATCTCTCTTTGCTCTACACAGCCATTGATGTATATTTATAGATGCAAAATATGTTTCTAACCTCCTAGTTGATCTTAAAGCACAATTGGGCAGAAATGGTGTTATTTATCACTCTACAATGCATGTCACAATGACTAAAATGTACAAGTTCATTATAATAATTAACTTTACTCCCTTATTTCATAAATATTTACTATGCTGAATGTGCTCTGTCCTAGAGAGAGAAAATGAAGCATGAAGTCACTGAACTGTTTGAAGTTTTTGAATACATATTCTATGGAAAAGGTACCAAAGGATCCCTCAATGGATGAATAAATAAGTTATGTAGATATGTCTTTCACACTACAAGAAAAACTTCCTTCAATATCTCTATATTTATCGCTTCATTAAACAAAAAAATCAAGTTTAGGCCTTATTTTTGAAAATACATGTTGGAAGAAAGATCTGTTGGAAATAAAGTTTAGACCTTATTTTTGAAAATACATGTTGGAAGAAAGATCTGTAGGAAATCAGTTGGTTACTTTGCCCTTCTACCAGCTTTCCTTTGTCTTCTCTGCAGTGTTAGTTCTACAAGTAACTAGTGGCCTTTGAAAACATCATTCTGTACTCTTCTAGTTCTCTAGTGGTTCATTACTATAAAATACATGGCATCTCAAAGCAGAGATTGTTAGGGATGGGAATAGCCTGAAAAAAGAAGAGAAAAAATTGCTTCAGGTCAATGCACTGAGTCAAGAAAAGGATGAATCAGAAAAAAAAAAGCTATTCTCTTCATTGCTAAAACTTACACTGTTTCTAACAATGATTTTTGTACTTGTCACAAGTCAAGAGAAACTCAAATAATCACAAGAAAGAAATAGGTCAGCAAATGTGGAAGAAATTAATATTATTCAACTTTGAAAAGTAATGACATCCTACTATGTGCTATAAAAACTGAGGAAATTAGAAGAAAACATACCCAAAGATAAATATTTTATGAATCCATAAATTTTAGGTTCCTGATTAGTCCAATATATAGAGACAGAAATAAGAATATTGGCTATTGAGGGAGGGACCAAGGAGGAATGAAGGTTTGTTGCTTGGTGGGTAGAACCTCACGTAAGGGTCCTCAAACTATTCTGGAAATGACATCTAGTGCTACAAAGCACAATGTGGCAAATGTGATTGGAGTCACTCAGATGTATACATATAATGGCTGGAATGCCATTGATTGTTGGACAGCAGTGTTATGGTCATTTACTTGATTATAGAGACCTCATTACTTTACAGTATATCTTCCAGGCAATAGCTACAATAGCACACTCTAAGTTAATCAAAATCCATTTACTATCTGCTGCAGAGAGGCAGCACAATAAGCTAGATACAGAATGAAGCTACATTATGTATATTATGTATATTTTCACAACAAGTTTATATTCGGTACATGAACTCTAAGGCCTTGTTGATAATACTAGCCCAATCCCTGATTCCATGAAGTATTTTTCCTCTTCTCAACAATAAGCAGCACACAGAGTAATGTAATATCTAGAGTTCCTCAATGCTGACAATGCTGAATGTCATTGTTAATGTTGACCCATGCTTCCTATCAGTACCATTTCCATTTATACTTTATGGAAAAAAGTTGATGCAATAATATTTTTATTGTCGGTCATAGATTTTCTCTGGACATGTTATTATAGCCTGCTATTACATGCCTGTAACTAAGTCATTTTGATGAAAAATACTAAATTCATTTTTCAGTTCTTAACCATAGTTGGCATTTAATATTTTAGTTTGATTTGGTTTTTTCGAGACAGGGTTTCTCTGTGTAGCCCTAGCTGTCCTGGAACTCACTCTGTAGACCAGGCTGGCCACAAACTCAGAAATCCACCTGCGTCTGCCTCCCAGAGTGCTGGGATTACAGGTGTGTGCCACCACTGCCTGGCTGGCATCTAATATTTTAAAAAATTATTTTCACATACTTGCCTTCCAAACTATATTATTTATAAGTAAATTCCATATACTTTAGGATTTAATGTGCAAAGTTTCAGTGTTAAGTTTAGTTAGTTTAGTGGTCAATCAATTCATATATTTAAATCGATAAAATAATAATTATTAAATTAGCTGACCTTTTTTTCTAGTATGGCAAACAACCTAAATAAAATATCAATGTGAAGTTTAAGATCTTTTAATTTATCTCAAGATAAGTGTTAAATAAATATGTGCAACTTGCAAGGGAATTTAAATAGTAAACTAAAGTTCACAGATATAGACCACCCTACATTTATATCTTTTGGTTATGCTTTAGTGGTATGTATTAAAATATTCACTAGCTTCTGTGTATCTATCAATCACTGTAGTCACCATGCATTCTGAATCATCAGAAGTATTCTCTTTTAAAATTATTGAAATATCTGTTTCCTTTTTAGTTTAACCCTTTTAAATATAAAACATGTTTAATAAACAAAGCTAAGATTAAACTTCATTTTTAAAATAATACACCATGTAAACATGAATGTTAAATTATTTTATCACATGGAACATTTGCAGGGTATAATATTTTAATATTCTGTGTAAGAAATAATATAATTTTATTTAATTATTGAAGTCAGATTGAAAACAACATCTGATAAAACATTAAGGGTACATTTACAGATGCCTTTATAAATATATCTAAAGACAAATGACACATTTCTAAGAAATGGATATGTGTTGGAATAATAATTTAATATTTGTTCTGAGTGTCAAAAAGCTATATTTGGAATCACAGTGAAAGAATATAAGAAAGAGCTTGTGTACAAATGTGCTTTTAGAACACTGCAAAAATTATTACAACATTTATGCCCTATCAAAGAAGAGCTTGTTGTCGATGTAAGATGAGTTAGGAGCTCTTTTCTGGCCCAAGCAAAAACAGTTGTAGCTCTAAAGGAGATAGATGTCAAAATCTATCATAAATCACAAAGCCACTGACAGAAAAGCCTGAAAGTGGACTGTGAATGGCTCGCACCTCAGTCCCCTGGCTGGGAGCATGCAATCTTTCAAACACAGAAGAAGACAATAGGACAAATGAGAAAACTGAAGACTTCCTCTCACACATTTTCCTATGAAATGAAGAAATTATGAAGTTACCTCCCTAAGATACAAAATTAGTAAGCGTGTAGCTTCCAGGTTAGTCAGGAAAGAAGCACACATGGCGAGGGAAGTGGGAAATGGGACACTTCTCCAAGTGAGCAGTGATTTGCAAACACAGAAGTCACAACACCAATCATGACTTTGCAAGAAATTTAACCACATGATACTTAAATTTATGGTTAAATAACATAGCCATCTGTTAAGAAACAACATATCCCACTATATAATTGACTACAAAGAAGGAAATTTTAAGTAATTTATAGTGGTTAAGCATGACAGCATACACAGTTCAATAGGAGAGTGCTTTCCTGGAACCCCCAACGCCCTTGATTTGACCCTTAGCTCCAAAACAAATGCATGCATACATACATATATAAAATGTTTATATCCAAAACCTACAACCTGCCATTGTCATATATTGTACATAATTATAAAACTTAATTCTTCATATACCATCACTGATGACATCACTTTCCAAGGGCTACTTCTCACATTAACTGATTAGTAACTCTGATTACTGCAGCTGAATAGGATACATATGCTATTGTCTATTCATATTGCTTGACCCAGACCCAGTATTCATAAGAATGGAAACAGTCTAAGTATCTCAGGGAAGAAGTTAATGGGTCTGGGTTGACTGAAGTTCATTATTATGGATATAAAGGAGATAGGGTAACCTTCACTGAGGCAAAAACTTTTAAATTTAAGTATATTATATAATTGTTGGAAATATGAACAATGAGATGCTTAAGATGTACATTTTCACATACAGCATGTTTAATGAGATTATTTGATGGATAGAAACATTAAAATGATCACAAAATAAAATCAATGCATAATAGTCAATTTAAAGTTATACAGACAAATTTTATATGAACATTGTAACTTGATGCAATGGATAAATTTTAGTATCTATCACTATAGTAGCTAACTTTTAAAGATTAGCTTATAAATAAGGTCCTAAAAATCTGTCCTACAAACCATTAACTCGAAAAAGAAAGAGATATCACAAAAATATAGTAATAAAAACTGCATGATATGGCATAAAAACAGACCTATTGATTAATGGAAGAGTTGAGAACGCATATGTAAACTCAGGCTCCTGCAGCTTCCTGATTTTTGACAATAGATCAAAACCACATATTGGAATAAAAGCAGTTCCTTTAACAAATTGTCCTAGTCAAACTGGATCATTCCCTGTAGACATAACAGCAGATTCTTAATAAAACTCAACCTCAATTGGATTGGGAAATTTAAGATAAAAATCTTATTTTCTGAATTTGACAGATCACAGAGCAACGAATATGCTCAAATTATAGACACAGAAAAATACTTTCTAAATAGGACCCCAGAACAAAGGCATTAAGACCAATAAAGGTAAAAGAGAAGTTACAAACATAGAACTCTTCTTTATAGCAAAGAAAACCATCAACCAACATTTTATTGAAGAAGAAGTATACAGAATGGTAGGAATAATGATAATGATAATGAAAATGAAAATGATTAATAATAATAATAATAATAATTTATCACCTGTGGTAGACTGAATGAGAATGGCCCCGATAGACTCATACATTTGAATACTTGGTCCTCAGCTGTTATAACTATTTGGGAAGGATGAGGAACTACAGCTACGATGAGGAAGACACATCACTTATTGGTTCTCTTTGTCTATGCCTCTCTGTGCCTCATGCCTATGGATCAAGATTAAACTCCGAGAACTATGCTGCTATGCCCTTCTCCATGATGGGTACAGACTCTATCCAAAACCATAAGCTCTAAATCGAGTCTTCTATAAATTACCCTGGCCATGAAGTGTTATCATAGCAATAGAAAAGCATCTAAGACACCAGCTTTACACTGGATAGAGTGTTAAAATATACAAAGAATAAAAAACCCAATCAATTAATCAATCAAACAAACAAACAAAAAAGACAAATGAAATTAAACATCAAGAAAACAACCCAGTTAAAATTGGGGACATGAGAATAAATAGATCGGAGAAGAAGAAACACAAATGACTGAGGAAATGTTTTGAATGTTCTGCATCCTTAGTCATCAAGAAAATCCAATTAAGCCTTCACCGAGAGTTCTTATTCCATTCAGAATAGCTAATGAAAAATATGTCAAAAATGTTGGGATGGATGTCGGGGAGTGGGAACTTACTCATTGCTGATAGGAAGGAAAACTTATACAGCCATTATGGAAATCAGTATGGAAGTTCTACATACGATCTACCTGTACTATGCCATATTCCCAAAGGATTCTATAATATACTACAGATATTTTTGTTCATCTATGTTCACTGTGGCATCATTCACAATATACGGGAGATAGAAACAGCCCAGGTGTCCATCGGCTGGTTAATGGATAATAAAAATGTACAGTGGAATATTATTCAGCTTTAAAGAAAATTGTGAAATCTGTAGATAAATGACAGTTAAGTCATTATGAGGGAGATAACCTGTACCCAGAAAGATAATGTACACATGCATATTTAAACTGGAGTACCCATAGAAGTCATGAAACCAGTAAAGCAGTAATGGGGGAGATTTCTGCGGGATAAGGATAGAATGTGTGCAGTATGAAGCAGGTAAGAGAAACAATGGGATGGTAAGGGTTAAATAAGGTAGGGGTCCTGTGGCTAAAGTAGAAGATCCAGTATAGGGAAGGACAAATAACAAAAAATTTTTGAGAATTTTGAGAATTTTGAAAACCTTGCATGGAAACCTACAACTGTAGACATTTCATGTGTGTGTGTGTGTGTGTGTGTGTGTGTGTGTGTGTAAATGATGTATACGTATGTATACATGATGTATATGTATGTGTATATGTATATACATATAGTGATTTGAATAGGTATGGCCACCTGCATAATCATGTGTGTGAATGCCTGGCCAATAGGGAGTGGCAGTTTAGTGAGGTGTGGTCCTGTTGGAGGAAGTATGTCACTAGAGGTGGGCTTTGAGCTCAAGAATTAACCAGTGTGTCTCAGTCTCCTTCTGCTGCCTGCCAATCAAGATGTAGAACTCTCAGCATCTTCTCCAGTACTATGTCTACCTGCATGTTTCTATGACTCTTGCTGTCATGATAATGGGCTAAACCAGGCCAAATTAAATGTATTCCTTTATACGAGTTGCCAAGTTCATAGTGTCTCTTCTAAGCAATGAAAACCCTAAGGCAACATATCTATCTTCATATGTGTATATAAAGGGAGTTTAAATGGAACTACTTTATAGGTGGAAAACAGTGTTTCTTCCAAACAATATAGATTCTCAGATAAAAGGCCCTGGAGCAGCTATGTTAATTACCTCTTCTCATTTTGTCAGTCATTAGGGTCCTATAGAAATCTCCCTTTGAAAATTATAGACTATTTCCATTGTTCTTGATTATCCTCCATAACATGTGGTAAAACTCAATTGTTAAAGACACCACTTATTTGAGTCATAGGACTTGGAGAACTCAAGCTGGTACTAAACTGGAAACTTTATCTGAACTGGCTAGATGCTGTCTGTAGTGCTGAGATTTGCTACCAGGTAGAAGTAAGTAACAACCTTATCCAGATACTGAGGCTGCAAGCTGCCACAATGACTGTCCAGGCAAGGTATGATCACTGGTATAGCAGTGGCATTGATGTTATGGTAGCAACTAGCTTCCTGACTTGATTTAAATGCTGCTATAAAGACAGGGCTCCTGACTTTTTGATCTTAGCTATTCTGACTGGTATGAGGTGAAATCTCAGGGTTGTTTTGATTTGCATTTCCCTGATGACTAAGGATATTGAACATTTTTTAGGTGCTTCTCAGCAATTTGATATTCCTCAGGTGAAAATTCTTTGTTTAGCTCTGTACCCTATTTTTCAAGGGAGATATTTGGCTCTCTGGAGTCTACCTTCTTAAGTTCTTTGTATATCTTGGATATATATCCGCTGTCGAATGAAGTGTTGGTAAAGATATTTTCCCAATTTCTTGGTTTTGTCCTTTTGACAATATCCTTTGCCTTACAGAAACTTTTTAGTTTTATGAGGTCCCATTTGTCAATTCTTGATCTTAGCACATAAGCTATTGATGTTCTGTTGAGGAAATTTTCTCCTATGCCCATGTTCTCAAGGGTCTTCCCCAGTTTCTTTTCTATTAGTTTTAGTGTGTCTGGTTTTATGTGGAGGTTCTTGATCCACTTGGAGTTGAGCTTAGTACAAGGAGATAAGAATGGATCAATTTGCATTCTTTTGCATGCTGACCTCCAGTTGAACCAGCACCATTTGTCAAAGAGGCTAAAACAGGTGCTGGCGAGGATGTGGAGAAAGAGGAACACTCCTCCACTGCTGGTGGGGTTGCAAGCTGGTACTACCACTCTGGAAGTCAGTCTGACAGTTCCTCAGAAAACTGGGAATGATACTTCCAGAGGAACCCGCTATACCACTCCTGGGCATATAACCAGGATAATAATGTAATAAGGATACATGCTTCACTATTTTCATAGCAGCCCTATTTATAATAGCCAGAAGCTGGAAAGAATCCAGATGTCCCTCAACGGAGGAATGGATACAAAAAAATATGGTATATATAAGCAATGGAGTACTATTCAGCCATTAGAAACAATGAATTCATGAAATTCTTAGACAAATGGATGGAACTGGAGAACATCATCCTAAGTGAGATAACCCAGTCTCAAAAGATCAATCATGGTATGCACTGATAAGTGGATATTAGCCTAGAAGCTTGGAATACCGAAGACACAATGCGCATATCAAATGATGCCCAAGAAGGAAGGAGTGGCCCCGGTCCTGGAAAAGCTCAGTGCAGCAGTGTAGGGGAATACCAGGACAGGGAAGTGGGAAGGAGTGGATTGGGGAACAGGGAGAGGGAAGAGGGCTTATGCGACTTTCGGGGAAGGGGGAATCCAGGAAAGGGAAAATCACTTGAAATGTAAATAAAGAATATATCAAATAAAAAAAAAAAAGACAGAGCTCATGCCTAGTACCATTAACTGGACCAGAAATCCATGATTGGCTGGGACATGGGCCCTTGGAGATAACCTAGTCCCATTATTCTGTTAAATGGTCACTGTAATAAACTGACCACTAAATTTTTATCTTCAGTCTCATAGACCAGTGTATCTCTCAATTCTCACCAGAGATGATACTTTGGCTTATAATAGATGGTAATTAATACAAAGACCCAAAACTGCTCAGCATGCATAGATCAAGAGACTGCTAAGTGTTCAACTGTAAGGGGAACATCTGTATCACACCACATCTACCCAAGTTCTGGGCATCATCGTGGAAGAGTCGGGAGTGGTATACTTCTGTAACAAAATGGTGTTTGTCAGACACATCAAAACCATTGCACAGCTAGTTCACAGCAGCTGTGACTGCACATATAGAACCTGCCCAGAACCAAGCCAGCCAGAACACCAGCGTGGATAGGGGAGGATCTCAGGAAGCCCGCCCATATTTGAGGGGCTATTATATATTGATGACTGCTGGAGGTTTGCAGTCCCCCCCTCCCTCACACACACACAGATACTCACATTCTCACACGCGCAAACTCACACACACTCTCACACTCACATTCTCTCTCTCTCTCTCTCTCTCTCTCTCTCTCACACACACACACACACACACACACACACACACACACACACACACGCAGGCAGGCAGCAAGCATCTCTATGTGAATTCAGTGAGTTTAAAAGTAAGAGAAAATGCATGGAGTTAGGAGATAAATAAAAGTGTGTTGGGGTACATAAAGGTAGATTTGGTCAAAATACACAGGTATGAGATTCTCAATTTTTAACTCTAATGTGGTTTTTTGAGAATAAGGTATGATTATGTCCTTTCTAAAATAAAAAAGTTAGAAATATGACAAAATATGAGATCAGCCAACTATGAAATAAATCGTGAGTTCCCTTTTGACCAATCAGTACAACAACAAAAAATTAGAAATTTGGAGATTATTCTGCTGACTCAATATTATTGAATATTGACTAGTTTGGAGTGAGATGCTAAGTTTAGCACTTCCAGGCTTTTATTTGGTGCGACTGATCAGCCTGCTCCTCTTCATTTCACATTCTGTCATTTGGAAGCGACCCAAAGCCACACACTGATGAAACACTCAAGTGCAGCAGCCTGATTCATTCACTTATACAAATGTTTCTGCCCATGGCAATAAGTCCTGGATCTGTCTTCCTTTGTTCAGATA
This sequence comes from Apodemus sylvaticus, assembly GCF_947179515.1. Classification (NCBI taxonomy): domain Eukaryota; kingdom Metazoa; phylum Chordata; class Mammalia; order Rodentia; family Muridae; genus Apodemus; species Apodemus sylvaticus. Next base: position 38,942,826 of record NC_067487.1, read on the forward strand.
TTTTGAGCATTTGTATCATTTCAAATCAAATCCAAGTTGTAAATTTTTATGTCACCTGGGATATATGACAGGCTTTAAGAAGCTAGAAAGTAGCCTGTCAAAAATAATTTTTTTGGTTAGAAAGTGGGAGGGAAAGTCAGAAAGAGGTGGGTTCCAGAGTCAAAGTTTGCAGCATCTCTTGGGCCTCTCAGCTGTGACTGTAATGCCAGACACATGAGTTGCCCTGAAAATGTCTGTTCTTTTTCTTTTTTTTTTTTTTAGAACATTACCACGTGAGGCTCCTCCAATCAGCTCTTTGGGTGGCTGCTTCAAGAATAAGAGGAACAGTTTGTGAAGAGAATCTGGGATAGTTTTTCCTTCAAGGTGATAGATTACCCTGCGGATAAAGAAGCCACCTGGACAGGGAACATGAGGGCATCCATGCTTCCTAGTTCAGAGGGAGGAGCCGCCCTTGGTCCTGAGAAGGCTCAATGCCCCAGTATAGGGGAATGCCAGGGCAGGGAAGCGGGAGTGGGTGGCTTGGTGAGCAGGGGGAGGGGAGTGGGATAGGGGGTTAACCAGGAAAGGGAATAACATTTGAAATGTAAATAAAGGAAATGTCTAAAAACGGAAAAAAAATTTAAAAAAAAAAAAAAAAAAGCATCGCAGGTAGTGACGCTGGCTGCCCTGTACAGACTCTGCAGGGACTGGGAAAACGCCTCCTCCATCAGGCAACTTTTCGAGCAAATTGAAATCCGTGGTGATGTGAATCTGGCAAATAATGTTGAAAAAAACTTTCAGTTTCAGCAACAGTGACCTTTTGGAGATGGAAATGAAATACATACAAAGAGCTGGGTGTGACTACGACCTGGAATCTCAGCTCTCTCAAGAAGCTGGGGTAGGAGGAATCAAGTTTGAAGCCAAAATGGAGTACACGGTAGTACCTTGTCTCAAAACAAACAGAAGTTAAAAGAATACTTTTTTTGTAAAGGATGAGGTATGTAGGTACAGATCCACGTCTCACCCTCAGAGCTCGGCTTGAACCTACACACTGACAAACTGTGCTAGCTTTGTCTTAAACAGTGAGACACAGCCTTGCTTCCAGTAAACTCTGGGTGCTTTGAGCCCGAGAGAGCTCTGATGCACTCCAAATTGCACCCTGCTGTGCGTTGCAAAGGTGAGCTGTCAGTTGTGGTTTGGGAGCACTTTGGGTTTAGGAACAGTGAGATCTAAAGCCTGTGTGAACGAACTAATGTGCTCTTTCTGCTTAGAAAGTACATTTAAGGAGCACTTTCCCAAAGAGTCAACCTAAGAGATTTGTGTGGGAAAATTAACAAAGAGATAGTAAGTTATTTAGTGTCAGGATATCTCACGACATTAATCGATTTCTCATTATAAATCCTTACAATTCTATATATACCAGGTTTTACGAAAGAAACAACATACTAAACATTTCATGTTATCGTTAAAAAAATTCTTCCAAGAAAAGTGAGGAAAATATATTTAATCAGAGTTTAATGGTCGAGGGATCTAAACCAAACCACAGGTCCATGATTACAACTGAAAGTCTTTAAATATGTCTTCCTTAAAACTCAAAGGACTAGTAATAATATCTTCATGTTAAAAAAATGAACTAATTAAGTTTGCTTAGAGATATGTAGTTTTTAAATTACATTCATGTGAATTTAACTAATTTTGTAAAGGTCCTCGCAATAATTTCCTTTTCATATGTTTATGTCATTTCTCTATCCTCCTCTTTCTTCTGTATCAGTTGTCATTCTGTGTAAAGGTGAGATATGAAGAAAATAATTAACTTGGGAGATTGCTTAGTAGAAAATTAAAATATCTCTCCTTGAGAAACTAAATACTTGGAAAAAATAAAATTAACCTCCATTGACATAATAATTAAAGTAGAAGTTATCGTCCACATTTCACTCAGAGGCATAGAGTGTCAAATCATAAATATTGTGTAACAGTTACTGGATCCATAATATATACTGTATGTAGGCACCAGTATATGTAACATAATCTATAACTGATTGTTTTATAGTCTCACATGGTAATTAAAATATACTAACCACTGAGGGGTGAGCCCTGCCAAGCTTAAACTTGTAGTTCAATTAAGAGACAAACATAAAAGTCACAGTTAAGTATATTAAACAAATATATTAAATATAGGCCCATGCAAATTCACTTGCCATTTCGTTCAGAGTATCCATGTTCTAAGTTTTTCTTCTTATGTTGTAGTAAATCTTACATCTTTTCCTTATGCAATTAGAGCCCTTTAATATCCACTAATACTTGTTTTTCTAATCATTTCCATTTTGCTATGGTATTAGGAAATTATTCCTAATAATTATCAAATTATTCCTTTGATATTAGGAAAAGGGATGTGTAAGAGCCTGGAATTAGCATCAAACCACCAGTTAGGCAATTAGACAGTTTTACAGCATGGGTTTACTGTAAAATACCCTAGGTTCAATCTTCAGTACTGAAAAAAAAAAAAAAAAACTACTGTCTATGGAATTTGATTCTTCCTTCCAATTTTGATATCTTTTCAGTTAATATTATTTTTCAGTAGAAACTGAATTCACAGTGTATAGTCTGGGTCTATAAACTTATCTTCATATTTTCAAATAAAACTTATTTTCACCAAAACCTATCCTTTCTTTTTTTTTTTTTAAACTGGTATGCATTTTGAATCTTTTGAACTAGGGAAGAATGCAGATTGTTAAGGCCATGTCTATAATGGGCCAACATATAAAACAAAAGCATAATTCACTTCATCGTAAGCCTCACTGTGCTCTCTGTAAAGAAGATTTCCTGTAGTAGGAGACGCTCTGTGAAGGGAGATGCACAGGAAATGGGCCACAGCCACAGCACAGAGAGACAGCAGGCAGGCACGTGTGGCTGCAGCCCGCTTCTTCCCATACACCTAACGTGTCACACTGAGTTCCGTATCAACAAGCAATGTCAGACTGAAACACAGTACCACCATCCGTGTGCATGTACAGAATGTAGCAACATTTCTCTCTTTTCCCCCCCTGTTAAGAATTATATTTCCCTTTAAATTCCCACCTTTCAATTTTTCATCTTAAGACACAAAAATTCAATATGGGTACGTTCTTACTTCTTCTCACTCAACCTTTAAGATGTGTTTTTAATGCATTATCCCTTCATTTCCAGAATCTAATGACTTTAAAAAAAAAAAAACAACTCTAGTCGGCACTGAAGTTTTATGAGCTTGGGGAGAGTAAAAGATGAAGACCAACTTTAAATAATACCATTAAGTCTGTTAAGAGAAGGAGCCTAAGTTTGGACAAGCATCATTCTTTCCTGATGAACACCTCTTCACAGACTCTGGCCTTCATGTTAATGCAAAAGTACAGAAAACAGAATTAAATATAATTGAGGTTATTTCTTCATGTCTGAAGCACGGTTGTCTTATGTCAAGTACATTGGTTCCTGGCAAGAGATTTCCAAACAAATCAAGTTGGTAAATGTATAATGTAGCAAACATTTTGGACATTCAAATAGATTGCTTTTTTTTTTTTTGACAGTAGATTTAAAGACTTCTTCACAAGACCATATAATTAATACATATTTCTCTCTTACATTTCCTCACCTTTCATGTAAAAACTGTGTATGACATTTTATTAAGCTCTGCATTGAGATAGACTAGTAATATTTAAAAGACCAAAAAAATTAAATTTGGGCAGTTAAAGCCAGTTTTCAGTATAGATTTTAGGTGATCTGAATTTTCTAAGATCAATATAGTTATTTTTTTTTAATGATTTTTCTATTTCAGAAAATAGTAAAACCAATATGAGTCACTTTCAGATTCTGGTTACTCTATACTAAGAAAAAGTGACCTTATAATATTTTCAACTGGTTTGGTTGGGAAATTTTCTTTCTATTTCATTGTTTAATTTTATTTCCTGTTGCTGTGATAGAGTACCCCGAGGAAAATTCACTCAAAGGGAAGAAGGATTTATTGATGCTCACATTTCAATGCTGCAGTCCACCCTGACAGAACTTTAATAACAGCAAGATCATGAAGCATCTGTTTGCACCACATACACAGTCAGGAGGGGAGAGCAATGAGTGTTTCTATGTTGCAAGATTTCTTCCTTTTATTCGCTCCGGGACTCAAGCCCTGGGAATGGTACCACCCAAATTTAGTCTGGGTATTACCAATTCAATTAACCCAATCAAGACAATTCCTCACAGCCATTCCCAGACACCAACAGGAGGCTGGCTAGTCTCCTATGTGATTCCAAGCCCCACCCGCTTGGCAGCTAAGTGCAAAGCTCATGAAAAATGGTGCCTGAAGAAGAACCATCATCAACCACATTTGAGACAATTTCTCTTCCTTCAACCTATCTACAACCACCTATTCTTGACTTATTATCTCTTTCATTTTGTATATGTTGGTGGTGAACTTTAATAACTAATTATAGCCCAAAAGTTTCAGATAATGAAGTGCTCTAGGTCATAACTTTTGAGGTTATAATCACATAATCACCACCCTTCTCTTTATTTCCTGCTGCCCTCCCATAATTTTGAATTCAGGGCCTCCTTTTCTTTATTACATAGTGTGTGTGTGTGTGTGTGTGTGTTATATTTGTATGCAGTGTATACATACTTCTAAGAGTAGGAATACAAACTGTTCAGTCCATATAACATACTTGTATGTATAAGTTTTCAGGACTGACTATTTGGTATTAGAAAACCAATCAGTGTGCTCTTCTCTAGAGAAGACTATTTCTACTACTCCCAGCATTCCTTAGTTGCATGGTGTGTGTGTGTGTGTGTGTGTGCGTGTGCGTGTGCGTGTGCGTGTGCGTGTGCGTGTGTGTGTGTGTGTGTGTGTGTGTGTGTGTGTGTGTGTGTGTGTAGGGTTGTGGTCTTGTAAAGTTCCCCCATCTACTTTAGTATATCTATTGGTATCATTATTCCCGAGCTTATGTTCAACAAGACATGTCAATGAGACTTTGTGGGTCTAGCTTGACATTCCTAGGAGACACAATCTCACTACAAATTTCCTGTTCCTCTGGCTCTTACAATTCTTCTGCCCTCACTTCTGCAATGGTCCCTGAGCCTTAGGTACAAGGGTCATGTTCCATATGCATCAGTTGGGACTGGTCCCCTCAACACTTAGTTTGGATGGAGCAATATTTTCAGTAATGGTCCTTATCTATTGCAAAGAGAAGTTTCTATGATGAGAGATAAGAACTACACATATCTGTGGGCATAAGGACAAATATTAAAATATTATTAACGATGATGATACTGGTTTATAAAAGTAGTGTTTGTAAGTTTTCCTCTGACTTCAATAGCTCTGGTCAGTTAGCCAGGTGTCCTCTACCAGAAATAATTGGGCAGGCTGCTTACAGCAATCAGAGAGTTGCTGGTTACTGCAAAAGTAAGTATTCCACTGTGCCACCCTTGGGTTTTTATTATTGTGGGTTACGGATGTTATAGCTTCTTAGGACCGCTGGTAGCTTCCCTTCTGTGGAAGCTTACATGGTACCTTCCGGTATCATGAATGCTGGTCCTCAAGGAAGGATTCATGTCAGATACAACTATGGTCGTTTGGGTTCTGTATCCAAAATGCAGTGTGTCTTCAACAATTGGGATGTACCTTCTTCTGTGGTGTCTCCAAAGAGAATAGGAGCATCCTATAACGTTTGGGGAGTTTTTTGGATGAACCTGATTAACAACGCAAAAGGGAGCTCCTCATGTTTGGTGACAGAGGCTTTGTTAGATAGCTTATGGTTCTTTGAAAAAAAAAAAAGCATTGTTAGCCTGAATGGGAAGATTTTTACAAACTGTCTATGTATGCACATACATATATGTATAGATACTTTCGTGTAAGAACATTAATAGCATGATTCCTTAGGCCTTTTTCAGTCATCTTTACCATTATTTTTCTCTCCTCCTGCCTCCTGTATCTCCCTTCCCCTTCCCTATTTAGATGCCCCCATTTCCCCATATCTCCCATTGAATCACTGGTACCCTGCTATGCTGCTCCCTACCCACAACCCTACTCTGACAATTGTTCCTTTCTACCTCTCTGGCTTCTGTAGAGACTGCAGGACATGTACTCACATCTGAAGCTTTGAAGCTAAGAGCCTCAGAGGAGAGAGAATATGCACTGCTTCTCTTCCCGAGCCTGGGAAGTCCCACTCGGCATGATCTTTTCTAGTTCCATCCATTTACCTGCATAGTTCGTGATTTTAGTTTTCTTCACAGCTGAGTAGTATTCCACAGTGTATATGCACCACATTTTAGGTATCTATTTGTCCTTTCGGTGGTTTCTATTTCCTGGCTATTATGAACAAAACAGTAAAGACCATGGCTAAGTAAAGATCTACAGAGTAGAATATCAAGGTTTTTGGGCATATGCCAAGTAGTAGTATAACTGGGTCATATGATAGGTTTATTTTTCAGTTTTTGAGAGTTATCCACACTGATTCTATAGTGGCTACACCAGTTGGATATCCCACCAACAGTGGGTTAAGGGTCCCTTTTTCCCTCACTCCATTCAGGTTTTGCATTTGGTCATATCAACCCATTCTGACTGGGTTATGATAAAATCTTAAATTCATTTTCCTTTGCAATTCTCTAGCTATTAGGGACAATAAAAAGTTTCAAAGATATTTCTTAGCCATTTCTTTTAGAACTCTCTGTTCGGGTCTCATGACCATTTTCTTAAGTGAGTCATTTGTTTTTTGCTTTTTATATTTCTTTCCTTCTTATTATTTATTAGCAAAGAATTCTAATTGTATAAATGATGATCTTTAATCAAATTTAGATTAGAAAAATTGCATTTACTCTAATATTATACCTAGACTTATTACTTATTCCAAATAATTAATAAAATGAAACAATTTATTAGGTACCTACCATTCTAAAGGAGCTTGTCTTGTAAGAACTATTTACAACAGCTTACCCTTGGGCTTTCAGTATCAGAAAACAGTGTCAGTGAAATAACATGTTATGAAAAGCAAACAGAAAAAATGTGATCTATTTCAGGGCAACAGACATTGGTCTATTAATCCACTGAGCTCAATCTCTGTCATTCATTACAACTACTTTGGAACTCACTTCTTGCACCTGGATAAACAAATTTTGAAGTGATTTTTTTTTCAGAACTCTTTATTAACTAGAATTGAGTCTCTTCTCCAGTGGTATCCTGAACTTTAAGTTTCCATAATTTCTTTCTCAAGGAACAGGAATATTATTATTACGTGCCTGTATATTATATAATATTATATTATTACAGAAAAAACCATTGCGTTAAGAAAGTTCACTAGAATTTTATTAAGTCATAGGCTAGGAAATTTACTTTTGGCTAAAGAACTATCTATAATTACCGGAAGAGTCTCTTTACACATTATCCAAAGTATCAAGTGTGATACTAGGTAGGAATGGAGTTAGATGTTCAGTATACACTTCTGAGTAGTAATGTGTTATTCTCTTACAGACACGTATGCTCTGCTGATAATTTCTCTAAGGCTTTTGTTATCCATCACAGCCTTAAAACAGGATAGTTTACAAGATGAACACTTTCACCTTGTTCTTCAAGGACAGGCAGACTGAAGCTTAGAGCAAACTGTACAGACACCATGCTCTGCCTGTGAAGTGCTCAATAAATATCAGCAATTAGAAAGCACTTCCTTCTCTATTCCTAGTAGGAAGGTGGACTTTTATGTGCTACTTTAAAAAAAAAAAACAGCATTTAAGTGATATATAAGCAAAGGAAACTTGTGTATATTAGGGGGATGATTATTTGTTATGCCATATACATTACATCACGACTAAATCAGCTTAAAGATATCTGCCTTCTTGGATTTTTAATATTTATTTATGGAGAAAATATTCAGAATTACTTGTTCTGGCTTTTCAACACAGGCATCATGTTGCTGTTTTCTGTAAGAACCCTGCTAAACAGGAACACACCAAAGCCTCTGTTTAGTATCTTTGAATTCATTAGTCACTCTTTCCCTCCTTTCATATCTTAACCCCTGGTAATCTTCATTCTGCTTTCTGTGAGGTCAATAGTCTTAGATTCCATCTATTAGTGAAGCAGCAGGAATTACTCGTATTACCCGGCTTGTTTCCCAAGTTTTACTCAACTGCTCCATCCAGGCTGTTACAAAAGACCGAACTTCATTCTTCTGCCTGGCTGAATATTGTGTGTGTGCCAAACTTTCTCAGCCATTCATCATTGGGTAGACGATTGTGTTAGATTCTTTATGAAGCATATTTTTCCCTTTGAACTCAACCATGTTCTTTGTTTACTGTTAAGAGAGCGTAGGTATTCCAAAAATCACTGAGTTATACAGAGTGATGAGGCTGACTTTGGGTGAGTTCTGACCTGTAAGTGTAGATAAAGGCATGATAAGGCTTTCCAGTTTTAAAGGACGCGATACAATTAAAGACTGGAGCGTTGAGCTGGTTCAAAAAGTGAAGGTGCTTGCTGCAAGCCTGAGCTCAGTTACTAGGAAGCACGTAGTGGAAGGAGAGCGAGACAGTAGACTCCAGCAAACTTTCCTCTTGACTACATTATCCCCAGCAGTGCTGTGACACCTGTATGTTCACAAACACACACGTGCTTGCACATAGGAACACTCACACATTCTCTCCCTCCCCCCACCCCTCTCTCTCTCACACACACACACTGAATACAATGTTAAAGCACAAAAAAATGATCAGTATCCTTAGTGGGAGAATTGAGATGAATCTTAAAAATACATTAAGCAAATCTAATTGAAAAATTACCCGTTCAGTGGCCTGCTTTCAAAGAACAAGTCATTTCCTGATTGTGAGTCCTATGTTGCTTTCAGCCATGGTTGAAAACCAAGAGCAGTACACCATCAGAACCACCAAAACGAGAGAGAGAGAGAGAGAGAGAGAGAGAGAGAGAGAGAGAGAGAGAGAGAGAGAGAGAGAGAGAGAGATGGATGCGAGTGAGGTTTCCCCTGGATGTCGTGTCTCTTGCATCAGTTTTGTAACCTGATATGATGTATTTGGGATCTAAGAGAGAACAGGCTTCATCCACTTTACTTACAGAGCCTTTTAATTCAGTTTTATAATTAGCAATATGAATATTATATCACAGACTATCAACATTGGGTCTCACACTATGGAGTTAATTAAATACCTATAAATTAACTCAGCATGTCTGCCCAGGCTCAGTAACCTCACAACTGAAATATTCACTTTAATTGCAGATGGGATTGGTTTTAATTCCTTTGAGATTTATTTTTTATTTTGAATCTCTCTGCCTCTTCTTCCTCTTGCTACAGAGTTTGTAAGTGCAATTGTTCACTTAATCATGTTTCCTGGGCCAGTCTACTGCAAATCAAATGAAAAGTGCAAATAGTGTATGATATCAAGTGGGGAAAACCACATGACATTAAATGTAATTTTCAGAGGAGAATTCTGCATTTGTAATGGAGAAGAGCTTACCTTTCTGGTACCTCATAGTATTATATTGTACAATATCTCTTTTCCTGTGACATCTCAGCATGTCTTTGTAGTTTCTGGAAATAAGACCAGAACCCACAGTAGCAATCCTTTAAAAGAAAATTTTAATTGACTGTCATTCAATCAAAACTCTTCCCAGCATGCTAAAATATAATAATGTTTGCTATAAGGAGTGAATTTTCCCTTGTCTGATTAATCATCCCCTCTTCTTCTGTAGGGTTTCAATTCAGGATAGCTTGCCCATTGATAAAACTAAGCATCCTTTGCTTTATGACCAAATTGGGCCTTGATTCCTACAATAGTAGAATTAATCATTTCAACAAGCACAGCACAGTTCAGTTCTGTAAATCTGTTCTCTAACAAATCTCTCCTGTAAATTAGGAGTAGGAGAGAAAAATCTTCTCACTGAACTAAGTAAAATGAGTAATAGTAAAGAGCTGTGTGGCTAAAGGAAAGGAGAGTAACACTTTTAATTTGACAACGAGAAAGCTTGTGTCCACTCAGGAGGTGCTTTTCCCCAACTAGTACGACTTCCTTGGCTCCATGTGCATGTCCGAAGGCAACACGGACATATGCAGAACTCATCATTGTGGGTCCGAGATAAAGAAAGCAAAAGTGAATCTGAGAAATCTGATAGGCATGGATTCCTAGATCCAAGGTGGAGAGAACATCCCTCTGTCTTGATCTGGTTGGGCTTCTATAATCAAACACCATAGACTAGAGTGACTTAGAAACAAAAATATTCTGATTTTTGCAGTTCAAATGCAAAGGATTCCAAACTCATAGTACTGGCAAATTGGTATCCAGTGGGGACCCATTTCTGACTCATAGATCGTGCTTTCCTGGTGTGTCCTTATAAGACAAAAGAGAGGAGAAACTCTTGGGGAGGTCTCTCTTTTTAGGGTACTAATCCTATTCTTAAGGGCTCCATTCTTGTGTCTTAATTCCCCTAAATCCCACCTCCTATTAACATAGAATTATCAATGTGCGCTGGGAGAGAACTCCAACATTCAGACTCTACCAACCCCTCTCTGCCTATAATTTCCAATTGGAAATTTTAGGACAAGTCATGCAAAAATATACAGCTCGTATATGATACTGGACTCCTGTATTTGTGGCTGATGCAATTTTTAAGCCTACCTACATGTGGAGAGTCATGAGATTGGCACGGACCCAGGCAGCAGTAAGGAGATTTGATTTCTTTGGCGTTTCTTTGTTTGTATTGGCTAAAAGGTGCAGAACTGAGCAGAAAGGAAGGGGAGGACCCCTAAATGTGAATAATGTCTTCCTGGGCAATGGAGAAAAATAATGAGCACAGAAAACGGCAACGTTTACTAATTACATCTATTCTTTATCATTTCAGGTGCTGAAAAGTTTGAGAAAGATTTGTTTTAATTCGTTTCCTCCTTAAAATTTGTGACTATGTTTTTACATTATTTATAAAAAGAAAAAAACCACTGTCACTTCTTAGGCTTTGCGATGGTTGCTCTGATTTAGGAAGGTTTTCTGACACTTCCCGAGCCTCAAGCAATTGTGAACCATCTTGCCTTCCTTTCTTCTGGATCCTGATACTGATCTCACAGAGCAAGCGCTCCTCCGAGAGATCCACAGTCCTTGAAGGGCTCATCTCACTAAGCCATATGTAAACACTCTTGTGTGAATGCAAGGAATCCTTCCATGATGAGAAAGAAGAGGAGGGAGACACTTGCTTGGTAGAGAGTTGCAACCTCAACAGTAGCAGACTGTCCTTGGGAAATTCCATTCCTAAAAATCCCAGCAACTCGAGTGGGCTGGCTAAAGCATCTGGATTTTAGTCCTGACTTTGATTTACTGGGAGACCTTGAATGGATTTCAACCACATACTTCCTGGAAACTTGTGAATATCAGATGAGACCTTATCATCAGAAGCACGTTGTAACTGAAGTACGGACGCAGTGCCAAGAAAAGAATCTGCCATTAGAGTTCTCCTTTGCTTTGTGCAGTGTGTCAACTCCAAAGCTCACTGTTGATCTTGATATTGAAAGCAGACTGTGAAATCTTATTTATTTATTTATTTATTTATTTATTTATTTATTTATTTATTTGGTTTTTTGGAGACAGGGTTTCTCTGTATAGCCCTGGCTGTCCAAGAACTCACTCTGTAGACCAGGCTGGCCTCGAACTCAGAAATCCACCTGCCTCTGCCTCCCAAAGTGCTCGGATTACAGGCGAGCGCCACCACCGCCCGGCTCAGACTGTGAAATCTTAACAAGCCTATATGTGAGCACAAACACCAACGTCCCTCCTTTATAACAGCACCATAGAGCTGATTTATGACACCCAGGACTAGATGGTTATAAGGATATTCTTGATTCAGCTAGGCTTACAGGCTGGCACTCACACAGACCAAGTTTAGGGAAAATAGGAACAATCAGGTGGGTAGGGCTTTTGGGTGGGTAATCATCTATTTTAGATAGCAGTGTTTTTAAAATTAAAAAAGAAAACTCCCCATTCAGTTCTTGAACCAAATGCCCCTTGCTCCATGAGGTCAAGTCGTTTTCTAACATCCTAGTGAATTTTACCTAGTGATACTCTGTGTGCCCTGAAAACGTCTCAACACAAAGAAGGTCTGTACTGATTGGAAAGGCTTTTGTGTTGGATAACGGACAAAATGCTAGCCTCCCGGTCAGTCTGTGCCGAAGGCATCCTCCAGAGGTCTGCTGGCAGAAAAGGAAGGAGCGGTACCCAAAGCTCTTTTCTGATTGCTGGAGGCCGCGGACTTCAGAGTTCAGATGGACTGCCCGCGGCTGCTCCGTGCCCTCTTGTCTTTGAAGTATTTATGCCCCTTTGGTATCAGTTGAGCCTTCCGTGGGAGTGGAAGGGTGATTTCACTTCTAACGCCAGCCGCTCAGGCTGTTGAGCCGAACCGAAATCCTGAATGCACCATTGTGTTCATGTGTTCATCTCTGCAATCTGGTTACTGCATGGGATATGAGAACAGAATCTGCATAGTTATCTTTTAAAATCCTGACTGATAATGTGATATTTTCGACGGATGCTATTTTCTTTTATTGATGGTTTTTTTCCTTTGTTTTTTTCCCCTTATTTGCTCTGTTTGTGTTTGGTTTTGTTTTGGTTTGATCTGCTTGCTCAAGGGATGGAGAAATGATGCCTCAGTAGTCAAGAACAACCGCTGTTCTTCCAGAGGACCCAAGTTTCGTATCCATCACCTTCATTGAATGGCTCACACTGGCCTGTAAGTAACTCCAGAACCAGCAGTCCTGATTCTGACCTCTGTGGGCACCTGCATATGTGTGTAGCACACAGTCACATAGGCAAACAGACATAGACATGCACGGGCACACGGGCACGTGAACACACACACACATACTCACACAAATAATGTAATAATTATTTTAAGAACTAATTGGGCTTGCTATCTTAGTTGAAGTAAAATACCATTAAACTGCACAGAATGCATATCTTCTTTATGTAGCTGGTGTGTTTTAAATATGTATATTCATGTGATTTAGGACACAGAATATGTCATGTGAGTCCTAGAAGTCCCCTTCTCCCAAGGTCAACACTATTATAACTCCTGTCACAAAAACATGTGTTCTACTGTTTTTAGTTCATGTAAACAAAATAAGAGCTATGTAGTATTTTTTTGTTGTTTGGCTTCTCTTAAATAATTATGCTGATCCTTATCCAGGCTATTGTCAGTTTCTCATTGTATGCATGTACTATGTTTTAAAGACATACTCATGTTTTGATAGTCACATTTGTTGATAAGCAAACACATTAGTTGTTTGTTTTTACAGTGATTAAAAATAATTCAGTCTACAGAGACAAAGTGTGGAGCAGAGACTGAAGGAAAGGCCATCCAGAGACTGCCCCACCTGGGGACCCATCCCGTATACAATTATCAAACCCAGACACTATTGTGGATGTCAACAAGTGCTTGGTGACAGGAGCCTGATCTAGCTGTCTCCTGAGAGGCTCTGCCAGTATCTGACAAATACAGAAGTGGATGCTCACAGCCATCTATTGGACTGAGCACAGGGTCCCCAGTGGAGGAGCTAGAGAAAGGACCCAGGGAGCTGAAGAGGTTTGCAGCCCCATAGGAGGAACAACAATATGAACCAACCAGTATCCCCAGAGCTCCCAGGGACTAAACCACCAACCAGAGCACACATGGAGGGACCCATGGCTCCAGACTCATAGTCAGCAGAGGATGGCTTTGTCAGAAACCAATGAACAAGAGAGGCCTTTGGTCCTGTGAAGGCACAAAGGTATTCCCCAGTGTAGGGGAATGCCAGGACTGGGAAGCAGGAGTGAGTGGGTGGGTGAGCAGGGGAAGAGGGGAGGGTATAGGGGGTTTTCAGATGGGAAACCAGGAAAGGAAATAACAATTGAAATGTAAATAAAGAAAATATCTAATTAAAAAATAAAAAATAAATATTAAATAATAATAGATAATTCTATCAACATCCTTGTTTCAGTCTCTCTTTATACTTTCTGTTTTACTCTTCTGTGAGTAAAAATTATTAATGACAGAAAATATAAGTTTTACAGATACTTACAGATTTTTCAAGTGCTTGGAACAATTTATACTATCCTTTAGAGTATACCTAAATTTAGTTACTGTGATCTTATTATAGTGGTAATTTACATTTTATCGATAGATGATAATATTATTTATCTTTTATGTGCTTATTGGTTATTTGAGCATATTTGTGAAATGCCTATTTCATATTTACAATGTTTAAGTCATATTGATTTTTTTCTCGCTTGCTTTTTTATGACTTCCTTTGAGAATTTTAGCAAGTCTTTTGATCAGACTTAGTCCTCCTCATACACCCCCACCCACTCCGCTGCCTTCACTTTCCACACAGCTTTGTGCCTTTGTTATTTAGTATTTAAAAATGATTTCTTTTATTTTTGATATAATTATAGACATTTCTCCTTTCCCTCCCTCCCTGCAAAGTCTCATATATACCACTCCTATATTTTAAAAAGATTGTGCCCTCTTTTTCATTGTTGTTATGCTATGCATACTCATTACCTATTGAAGTTGCCATATATGTAAATTACAAATATTTCTTCCCAATGTGTGCACTTATTTTGTTTTCCTAATGACTGAGTATTGTTGGGGTTGTTGTTGTTGTTATTTGAAAATACTTATTTCACTCTATAGTTTATCTAGACCTTATTTTTATACCCTGCTCCCTAAGATCATAAGACATACTTCTGATCCCTCTTTGAGACTATATCTTTCACTTTTCTCTGTAAAACTATATTCCATCTATTGATCTATTGATAAAATTAATATATCCTATAAGACAGAGATAATATCTTCAATGTAAACATATAGTGCGGAATCACAATTTAATGGCAACTTTTCCTATTTGTCACATAACCTACAGAGCATCCTGTTTCTGTGTGAGTTTACCCCAGGACTCTTCATTCTGTGTCACTGGCCCATCTGTCTTTTCATACTGAATACCATGTTGTCTTACTTCCCAGGGCTTAATTTGACATTATGTAGTATAAACCCATAGCTTTAGATATCTTAAATAGTTTTTATAAAGCTTAACTTACAGGAACATGTTTAGTGTAGGTAATGTTTCATTTTAAATTCTTTTTATACTATTTATTTTGGTTGATAAAATACCTTTTCTGTATTGATATTAATCCAAAGTTTGTTAATTTATTAATTCTAATAATTTCTAGTTTTTTCAAGTTCTTATGCACAGATTCATGTCATTTTAAAATGACAAAGAATTCATTTCCTTCATTCCTTGACCTCTTGCTCATTTTCCTGCTCTTTTCTTCCACTGACCAGAACCTGTGTAACTATGTTGATGAGAAACAGTAATAGTGAACATTTACACTACCATATTTAAGGCAAAGAAGTTTAATGGTGCAATCTTCAATATGTCAGCTCTAGGCTTTTGTACATGTCATCTATTACAATATTACATCTGTCTTCTGAAAGAAATTGTCTTCTATTCCCAATACCCTTACAGGCCTGTGTGTGTGTGTGTGTGTGTGTGTGTGTGTGTGTGTGTTAAAAATCACGACTTCTGTGAAATTTCTTTTTACACATACTAAAGTGATGATATATGTCTTTTGTATATTTTATTATGAAATATTATTGATGGCTTGATTTTTTTTAAGTATTAAGCTTTCACAGCATTTCTGAAATAAATGATACTAAAGAGATATTATGCTACTTTTGCAGTACAGTATTCTTCATCACATTTTTAATGTTTTTGGATTGCATGCCTAAGCACTGTCCTTCCATCCTTTGTACCTCTTCACCATCTCCAGTTTCACCTGTTTCCCCTGATACTCCTTCTTCTACAATTTAAGGCTTGAGGAAATTACATCATAGATGTAGAAACTGAGGTTGAACATGGTATGCTCGACCAGTCTCTACAGTTTAGCCTGTTGTAGATTCTCTCATAGTCTCATCTATGACATAAGTAGGCTTGTTGGATGAAAGTTGATTTCCAAAACAGAAGTGGAAAGCACCTTGTTTTTTGTTGCAAAAATTCTTATGTGGAAACATGATAAACTGGACAAATTAGTGATTAAAGCTGTTTAACTGAAGTTTTCTTTATGGAAAGGCTTTTATTACAGATTCAATTTCTTCAGCAAAAATAAACATTTTGAGAGATTTCATTATCAGTTTGGGTAAGTTGTATATTTTCTTTTTTATCTAAGTTTTCAGACTTATTTACATACAATTGTATTGTTACCCTCACATTGTTGTATGTAGAAAATATCTGCAGGGCTGGCTACAGACACAAGCTTACCCTTCTTTGTGGTACATACCTAGCTCTTGTAGAGAACTACCTGTGTGTTCTTCTAGAGGTTTAAATGTTTCAGGTTTTATATTGGAGTTAATAATTATTCAAGGTGACAGATTGGGGCTTAATTTCATTCTTCTTTTTTCCAAGCACTACATGTTAAAGATGCTATCTTTTCTTAGTGTATTTTTTGGCATTTTTTTGTCCAATGTGAAATGGCCATATCTACATGGACTCATGCTTGGTTTTGTGTCTACAATTTTTTTTTTCCGCTAGTAATTACTATTTCCAGTACTCTATTTCCATACCTATCTTTAAATGTGTACTACTAACTTTTAAGAAGCTACTAATACCCATGCTAAATACAGAGAAGGTCTTGGTCTATTTCGGTTAGGATATCTAGAGAAAGCCTCACTGGGGAGCATTTGAGATAAAGTTTAGAAGGTGGTGAAGGATGAGCTATGCAGATCAGTGATAAACACTGTCCCAGGGAGAAGACTCCTGGCCCAGCACATTGAAAAGTGCTGCTCATAAGAAAGAAGAGGGTGGGAATGCTAAGAGAGGGTGCTGAAGAGGGAGCAGGCAGGTCACAGGGGTCACTGTGGACTCTGACCTTTGTTTCCTAAGAAATAAAGAGCTATTCTTTTGCTTTGTATATTATATCCAAGTGTCCTGGATAGTATCACATCAATTTGATATAAGTTAGAATTATCTGAAAGAAAGGAAACTTAATTGAGAAAATGCTTCCGTGAGATCCTGCTGTAGGGCATTATCTTAATTAGTGATTAATAGGGAAGGGCCAAGAAGTGCCCACTGTGGATGGTGTCATTGCTAGGCTGGTGATCCTGGTTCTCTAAGAAAGCAGGCTGAGCAAGCCATGGGGACCAGTAAGCAGTACCCCTTCCTGGTCTCTGCATCAGCCCCTGCCTCTAGACTCCTGCCCTGCTTGAGTTCTTGTCCTGACTTCCTTCAGTGATGAAGAGTGATGTGGAAGTATAACCCAAATAAACCCTTTCGTCCTCAACTTGCTTCCAGTCATGGTGTTTATCACAGCAATAGGAAACTGACTAAGATACCAAGAAACCATTGTCAAGTTCAATACTCTTTCCTCTAAGACTTTTGTCATTTACCTCTTATGCTTAGATCTTAGATCCAACACTACTTTCTGTATTTAGTCCAGCATCACTCTTTTATATACGAATATCTCCGTGTTTGTCTTTTTCAGTCTCTTGTTGCCCCAGTTAGGACAAACCCTTGAAGCCAGAAAGAGTGCTTCAAGGTTGTCATTCCTTCTAGAAGGATTCTTCAGGTTATTTAGTCTCAGAATTCCATAAAAAAATTTCGGTTCTTTTTTCTAGCTCTAACTCATCCTCATTGTGATCTTGATACAGACTGAACTGAATCTGTGTTCCACTTTGGGTTGCATGGGCATTTTAACAATATTAAACCTAACATAAAAATATAGGGTTTCCTTTATTTATACTCAATTTAATTACATTTCAGAAATGTTTTATAATTTTCAATGTGTAAGTCTTTGTCTCCTTGGGAAAATCTAATCCTATTTTTTTTTCTATTTGCAATTATACATGAACAAGTTCTCTTAATTTATCTTTAATTGAGCACTGCTAGTCATATAGGTAATGCAATTAATTTAATATCCTGCAAATTTAACGAACTACTGCTTTTTGGTTATAGCATGATGCTTGTCTGTGTGTGTGCATGCACACGCACATACAAACATGAATTTTCTGTATTTTAGGGCTTTTGACAGAGAGTAGCATATAATCTGAGGACAAACATTGCCTTATTTATTCTCTTTTGATTTGGCTGGGCTACTGTCTCCCTTTTGGTTGCCATATTTTAATGGACTAGTTGTTCTAGCTGTGACCATTTTTTCGTCTTAAAGGATAAAAGTTTTCAGTACTTTCATATTGAGAATGATATAATTGGAGGTTTTCACAAATAGCATTTATTACTTTGAGGCAGTTTCCTCACATTTCCAAATTGTTGGATTTTATTTTAACCATAGGACAGTATTGAATTTTTCACATGCTTTTTCTGCATCAATTGAGATAATCATAAGTTCTATTCTTTATTCTGTTAAAAGCATATTATTGCAATGGTAATTTTCATGTTAGGCAATTTCTTTACATTTAATTTCAGTTTTCTTACCTGTAAAATGGATCTAATGCTAATATTTACTTTCACTGTCGATAATATAAAATAAAATATGTATATAGTATATCGCTGTGCCTGTAGCATTCAGGATCAAACCTAGCAGCTAGAATCAATGTCACAATAGTGGGATACTTTTAAGCTAGAACTAATAGTAGGCAATTATTATTGAAGGCAGACAAAGGGAGCAAAACATAGAATCTCAATATTCTAATTATTATTAGAAAAACTTATTAAAAGAGACAGATCTTTAGTGAATGATCTTAGGCATCTTAGCCAATAGCTATAACATCTTTGCTCTTTTGTCGCTTGGGTCCAAACCTTATGCTATTGCTTCTGCCAGGAGGAGTGTAAGTTATCTGCTATCTCATTCGTGAATGCAGCACAGAAATAAGGTCAATGGAAGAAGAAGGCTCCATTGAGGTTTAGGAGGGATCATTCTAAAGGGTAGCCATTGTAGAATAAAGAAGAGAAATTCATTTGCCAGTTTATCAGGCAGCTGTCGCCAGCTGCAGTCAAAGGGAAAGTCTCCACCCTGCCATTCGTCACAAGTCCCCAAAAGCCCAACATGCCATGTCTCACCCTTCCTTTCTTCTCCCATGCTCGTCTGCTGTAGAGCTTCTCTAGCATGCTAGCATGACGAAGAAAAAACAAAACAGTGCAGATAATTGGATTGAGCTCCTTTGGTGGAGGGGAGGAGGAAGTTGAGTTCAAGATCTCAGGATCAAGTATTCCTGTATTGCATGGCCACAGTGGAAGAAACTGAATTCTTAAGAATTAGAATTTTCTTTTTTTTTAATTAATGAATTTATTTTTTACACTCCATATTTTATTACCCACCCATCCCCGTCCACCCTCCGACTGTTCCACATCCCATACCTCCTCCCCACCCCTCCCTGTATCCACATAGATGTCCTCACTCCTCATCTCACCTGACCTCTAAACTCCCTGGGGCCTCCAGTCTCTTGAGGGTTAGGTGCATTATCTCTGAATGAACACAGACCAGGCAGTCCTCTGCTGTATTTCTGAAATTCTTTGAAACTAGGCTCAGGAACTCCAAGACTATATAGACATGACACTTTCATTATTTTATACCATCAGCTTTTCATCTTGCCTTCCTAACATCTCCTTTAAAGATACTCAGCTTTCATGGACTAATGATATCACAGTCACCATTTCAAGAGTCCCCTCCTATAGAATTTATGTCCCAGTGGGATATACAGATAACAAATTCTCTAAAATTATATGAAATGCAGTAAAAAGGCTATGATGTGAACCATAAGGGAAAGACACTTAAAGTAGAAGGAAATTGATATTAAAATACACACACACACACACACACACACACACACACACACACACACACACGCACACGCGCGCGCGCATGCACACACACACACACACACCATACTTTTTTTTCCAGAGTTTTAAAGAATTCACTTACTTAACTGTGCATGCCAAAGTAACACATTTTCCTTCCCGTCACCTTCCATAATGACAAAGGGAGATCCTAATTAGAACCCCAGACCCAGACACAGCCAGCACACGATCCCAGGAGCAACGTTGCCATACACTTTGCCATTTCATAAAAGTTCTTCAGTGTTTGCTAGCAGACCATCTCCCTGGTCATGTTGTAGACGAAATCTCAAATCCAATCAAGTTCTTGTATCATTTACAAGCTGATGTTTTTCTTTAAACTGGAGGTTCTAAATTGAGTTCTCTAATAGCCACCCCTGCCTCCTTTAAAAGAAAACTGAATGCTCAGCTGGGTGACTTCACCGTGGTATAATATATGTAATGAAAGTAGATCTGGGGAATATGAATTCGTGATACTTTAGAGAGGAAGATAATTAACCTTCCTAGAGGGTTCAATTGTTATGCCTGAGCCCTGACATTCAAGCATTCCTTGAAGGGTTTTTAAAAAGGAACTTACAAGGATTCAGAAGTAACACAACAGTAATAAGTTTAACTCCAAGGTAATCATTTTCCATCTTTGATAAGATCCATCAAAATTGTGAGGCTACTTCTAGAAAATGTCTATTTTTCTCCTCTAGAAAATGACTATTTCAGTAAAAGATTTTTTTATTTCCCCCAACTCTTCAAGATTCTCAGTAATAAGTTTTTTTTTTTTTTAAGGGGGGGTGAATCTGCCTAATTATTGAATGACTAAGAAGCGCTTTGAAAATCCCATCATCAAAGATGCTATTTCAGTGAAAGGATCATTAGATTATATATTTATAGTTGTGTAAGATGAAAAGGATAATGATAAGCAATACAGCCATTAATCAAGAAGGCTGTGAATGAATCCTTTTTCCATGGTCATAGTTACTGTGAACAAACACACTCACATGTTCTGCTGAAAAGATTGAGCACCTGAGCAACAGCAAACTTAAGTCTTTCTCTCTGGATGTTCTTGACACTCGGTCAAAGTAAATCTGTCTTAGAGGTAACAGTTGCTTCAGAAGAGTATCAACAATAGCAATTATTTTCTGTTCACTGTGCTAATTTTCTCACACGTACCTCATATCAATAACAATACCTGGAGGTGTTGATTATTGCTGGAAGGTTTAGGATTGCTGGTCGGTGAGCATTCACACTTGCAGAGTCTTGGAACTGTGACCATTCTCCAGTTGTCACAGTGGTATGTTGCCTGAGGAGTCCTCATTTCCTGGCTGTTCTGTTTTCCTACATTTTTATCCCCCTAACATTTTGCATTTACATTTATAGTCCAGAAATAAGGTAGTAAGCATCTCCTGGGTGATGGACATTTCCTTCTGTGTCATTTTAAAAGCTTTAAAGTATCCTAGGGAACATTTTGTGCAATGTGCATTGATTTTTCTAACATGGTTAGCTTCAGAATTCAATAATACATAGAATATTGTGTTTCAAAGATAATACATTTTTCTCTTTGGGACATGGAGTTATTGAGACATTTTGAGTCCTGTGAAGTAATTAAAAGCTATTTAAACTGACAGTAAAGGGAAGAAATAAAAATGACTAAAATTTGACAAAAATATCTTCATAAGGGTTCTCATTTCTCCATACTGAGTGTATTCCTTCTATGTCCAACCAGCATTTACTTGATATAATATTCAGGTACTTTCTTAATATACTTACCACATGGTCTTAATATATATCATCAGAATTACATGGATTCTGAGACCAATTCTTGTTAGATTGCATTCCAGTCCACACAGTCTCCAGGGATTGACCTAATAATCCCAATGATCTCTTTAATTATCTTTGTAAAAGAGAAAAAATATTTACACAATTTTTGTTGTTGTTGTTCAGTTCTGATATTACAGAGACTAATTTTCAGGACTTAAGAACAATTAATCTGCAGGCAGAAGTCCAAGTGCATCTAACACAGCAAGGTTCAAAACAATATGGCATGAGGAGCCAGAACTGTTGAGTAGACTCTTTAATTTTCAATACAAATATCTGGGGAATCAATCAATAAATACAATGAATAAGGAAAAAATGCAGCAAAGCAGGTATCAAGATACAAACTGTATTAGTTGTGTAGGTCTCCATAACAAAGAACTACAGACAGTAAAATCTCTATTCTCTCTTCTCCTGTTGGCTGGAAATTCAAAATAAAGCTTCAGCAGGATTCTACTTCCTCTAGAACGATTGATGGGAATCCATCTTTTGTTCACATGGGTTCTAGTGGATTAGGAGCTCCCAGTGGCCTTAGTTTAGCAGCCAAATTGTGTTCTTTGTGTATGCTTTGTCTACATCTGAGATTTTTCTCCTATTTCAAAATGACAGTCATATTGGATCAGAGCCACCCATAATAACCTCAACTCAATTTTATTAGGTCTAAAAAATAAATAAAATGAAATCCCCTATTTTTAAATAATATTACATTTATAGGCACTACTAGCTTAAAATGTAAATGTACCCCTTATGAGGCAGCAAATCAACCAATCAATCAATTTCATGAGAAACAGAGAATGGGTGTAGGTGGGAAGTGGAGAGGTTATGTTTGGCGTAAAAGTAGCCGTGTAATCCTGAGAGGTGCATGGCACGATCTATAAACAAGGGTAGCACTTGTGGATGTAGATAGGAGCACACACAAAGGCTCTGTGGAAAATAGACATATTCAGAGAACTTTAAGGATGTCCCCATGAGGAAGGCAGAGTAAATGAAAAGGAAGAAACAGGGAATGAATCCAAAAGGTAGAAAGAAAGACAGGGTTGTGAAGACTTTGCCTCTTATTCACGGAATGTTCTTGAAAGTTCTGCCCAGAAGATGCCATATTGTATTTTAACAAGACCTTTCTGAAAACCACTATAAACAGACTATAGAGTATCGGGAGAAGACGTCTCGCTTAAAAGACTAGTTGAATCATTTGGGGGATACACAACGAGAGAAACAGGCCATTTTTAGTTAGTCTTTGAAGGCAGAGATCCATGGTTTGTTGACAGATTGGTGAGAGATGTGAAAGCAACAAGAAGTGTCAGGGGTGACAGAACGTTTGAATGAGAATAACTAAAAATAGATAACCAGTAGTCCAGATTTACAGGAGACGGAAAAAGGTATGCTAGACAGAAATTACAGCCATCGCTAGGTGTTAAGCGTTAGGTGGTTTCTGTACAGCGATCTACTTGAGATGCCTGAGCAAGAAAAACAAAAACAAAACAAAACAAACAAACAAAAAACCCAGCGCTGCTCTGCATCTCACCTTGGCAGTGCCTGTTAAACCGGCTTATGTTGTCCTGTCACCAGCAACCGGAGTAAAAGTCTAAGTGGCTCGGGAAAATATCCCAGAGAAAAAGTACCAACATTACCATGCTTACTCTTTATACAATTTCAGAATTCATCTATTTATTCAGTAAGTATGTATTTATTGCATAGTTTCGCATTTTATAGAACACAGCTGCCTGATGTGGAATTGAAAGCCATTTGGAACAAAGTGTATCACGTGGAGTTTGACCAGCGCTCAAGGAGCAGCAGCGAGCAACAAGAGCACCTGTGCTCACCAGCGCCCTCTAGCAAAAATGGCTGTTCCTATTAGCAACAGCATTGATCACATTCTCATGAGAGGAGGGAGGTAGTGAAATATGTACATGGCACTTTACAGGTTTCCCCACATATGTTTTTTGTTTGTTTATTTGGTTTTTTATTTGTGTGTGTTTGTTTTGTTTTGTTTTTGATTCATCCAGTCAGTCGATTCTGTGATACTGAATCTTTGGGATCTTGGTTGGGCACTAGAATCATTAATTCTCATTCTCTTCTCTCTGCTCAACATTCAATCCCAGACCACAGAAGCAGTATTGGTCATTTAGGCTGCATAAACATCTGAACTACACACATCTGGATTATTAGTGGATGCTATAAACCTTCAAGTGATTTTGAAAAGTCAAAAAATCTTGCAAATCTCAAACTTTCCTTGCTAAAATTTAATAATTGCTTTTTAAAATCCTCCTTAAGGTGATCAGGACATTTGTTTTCAAAAAAAGTTTAGTGGATTGTTTTCTGCAAGAGTTAGGGTAGTAAATTGGTTCATGATTCCCTCGCAATGTTACACTCTGCCAATTATCAAAATATGGATATGATTCTCAGCTCCTGGCTTCCCAACTGCTTTTGATGTTGTTGTTGTTATTGTTATTGTTGTTGTTTAATGTCCTAACTAATTAGCTGCCAGTATTATATTGCCAGCATTTTCAATATTTGCTGTACTTTCGGTATCATTTTATCTCCTTGGAAGAAGTATCACTGGGTGATTTACAAGATCTTGAAGTCCTTGTAGGCATGAAAAGCAGACAACCATGATACAATGTAAGGACCACAACTTCCTAAGTCAGGAAGATGCCTAAGAAACTTGTCTTGGGTATTCTATGGCTTGGATCTTCTAGTAGCTTCTGTTTCCTCATTTATAAAATGAAAACAGTAGTACACAGAAGACTGGATTTCAATTCATGTTATTTTAAATCGCAAATGATTCAATATAATTATAGAAAACTGTCATTCTTAAGGTGTGTACACTTTATATAATAGAATGATTGATAAAATTGGTTAATGCATCATCACCTTGCTTATCTATCATTTTTATAGAGACTGGAACATGGGGGTTGCTCGAATCAGAGTGATCTAGAAGCAGAGTAATAAAATTAAGAAGTTCCCCCATCCTTCCTTGAAACAAAGGCCACATAGACAATATACAGGAAATCAGTCTCTGATGGACTGGCTCATACAGGCTGTGACTCTTAGTCATCCCTGACTAAGGGTCTTATAACTATCAGAAACTTCAAGACAAAACAGGAAGACAAAAGGGAATGTGTAAGTGAGAAACTGAGCATGAGAGAGGTGATGTTTTAATGCCCACTTCAGCTGTCCAGATATGGTTGTGTTTATAGGAAAGTTTTTTAAAAGGAAAATTCAGCAGGAATCTCTGGACTGGCCTGGAAGTTGGGGGGTGGACAAGTAGTAACTTTGCTGCGCCTGATGCAAGGATGAGATATAATAGACACTGTAAAGTCTGAATGACTGAATCCAGCATGTAAGCCACAAAGCACAAAGGTGACTTAGAGACCATGGGAATAGAGAAAGACAGGCAAAGGAGACCATCTGGGAACATCCAAAGGCAAATAATACAAGATTTATGCTAATATGAAGTGGCGGGGGAAGGAGAGGGGTGATAGAACTGCACACACTGTGCTAGCAAGCTTCTGGAGGGCTTTGAAGCTTCAATCATGCATGGTCTGCAGGAGATATAAATGATGAAACAGTGAAGGTAAAATATTCTAAGTGTATCCTCAGACAGTTGGACTTCCAGACTCTGTACATTCTTAACCTAAATGAAAGTCTACTCTGGGTAGATATTGTTCATCCAGTCCAGGACTCCTTCAACCAGACATGGCCAATGGAAACTCACAATGCGAGGCCAAAGTATGTTAGAACTGAGAGGCTAGCCTCTGTGGCAGGCACAGCTGCTTAGAGTCATATAACACAGTCTCCCAGCTTTCCTCTATTAGCTGTTAATGGTGGGGCTAATGTGGTGTGATGGGCTGGCTGCTCCTGCTGCAGCTGCTGCTTCTCCTCCTTCTCCTTTCTTCTCCTCCTCCTCCTTTTCTTCATCTTCATCCTCCTTCTCCTCCTCTTACTTCTCCTTCCTTTTCATATTTTTCTTCCTATCACCATCATCTTTTTGAGAAAATATCACCGAGTAATCAAGGTAGCTTGGAATTCCCATCTTCCCACTGCAACCTCTGCAATATTACAATAATACTACAATAAGAGCCAAATACTACTCTTCCAGGCTTCTACTCCAGACTTTTGCCAACTATGAGTGTAACTATGTAGTTGTATAAATTCAAATGTTCTTAGCTTCAACATATAGACAAGGACATATCATATTTATACTTCTGTACATGGCTTATTTTGGTGAATACAGTGTCTTCTGCTTTGAATAGATATCAGAATTATCTTGTCTGAGCAGGTTCAAAATATGATATATGTTATGTTTTGTCTATATATTCTTGCAGTGATGGACACATTTGTTGATTGACTATTGTAAAGATATTAGAATGAATATAGATGTCAGAGACATACCTTCAACACATATATATCCTTTAGATATATATACTCCTATGAGTATATGGTGCTTCTGTGTAATTTTTGATGAGCCTCTATACTGTTTTCATAATGGTTGTGCTGATTTACAGTATTACCAACAGGAGAAAACTGTTTCTTTCCCTCTGAATACTTGTCAGTAATTTTTTTTTTATCTTTTGCCTTTCTGATGAAAGCTGTTCTAATAGGTGTGACATGATAAATAATTATGGCTTTAATCTTCATTTCCCCAAAGACTAAGGAAGCTTAGCATTTTTTTCACATAGCATTTGCAAGTAATTGTTGACTGTATGTCTTCATTTGAGAAATGTCTAGTCAGGTTCTTTTCTCACTTTTAAATTAAGTTACTTTATTTGTATTTATTTTGTCATTGAGTTTTTGTTTTCTTTATGTATTTGGATTATTAACCCCTTATGAAATATATACTATGTGCTTAAGTTTTTTTTTTTTAATTGCTATGATGAAAACAGACCCAAAAACTGACTTAAGGAAGAAAAGATTTACTTGGGTTATAGTCCCTACACAATTAGGTTACAGCCAATTATGGTAGTGGGGACACAATAATAGGAACAGGAATAGAGAAAGAATAGGGCATGGGGATGGACTGTAATGCCTCAGGATCCACCTCCAGTGATGTACTTCCTCTAACAAGGCTCTACTTTTTAAAGGGTTTATGGACTCCCCAAACTTTGCCACCAGTTGCAGACCAAGAATTGAAATACAAAAGCTGACAGGGGACATTTCATATTCAAACCACCATCATAAGTAAACAGACCTCTTGTCCTACGGATTATCTTTTTTCTCTCTTAGCTGTTTCTTTCTTTGGGGAAAGGGGGATTTTTTTCATTTGTTTTCTGTTGTTTTGTTTTCTCTTTGTTTGGTTTGGCTTGATGAAGTTATTCATGTCTATTTTTATTTCTTTTGTTTGTTTCAGAGGATTGTAATTTTTTTTAAAAACATCATTGCACAAATCAACAGTATATAATATTTTTGTTTGATTGTGTTGCAGATTCATGGCTTACATGTAAATCCTTAATTTACTTTTAATTCATTTTCTATCTATGGTATGAGATAATGATCCAGTTTTATTCTGTTGAATGTTAATATCCTATTTTCCCTATGTCATTTGCTGAAGAGACGTTCTTTTTCCTGATACATGCTCTTAACATCTTGGCCAAAATGAACTGACTATGGATTATCATGTTATAGCACCTGAAACTTGCTACTGCAAACAAGGCTAATAAGTTAATTCAGTAAAGCTGCAAGATAACAATAGCAACACATTAAGGTCGGTAGCATTTCTTTGTGCTAATTAATGAGCTAACTACAAAGAAAATTGAGAAAGTCAGCCATTAAAAAAATTAAAATACACAGAGAACTGAAAGACTCATACTCCGAGAGCAGTTCCTTAAAACATATATAAAAATATTAAAATGTAAACATATTTTCCATGAATTAGAAGATTTAATTTCATGAATATTCCCAAAGCAATCTAAAGATTTAAAATATAACTATAAACATTTCAGTATTCTTTATGAAAATAGAAAAAAACAACCCTTTAATTGCCAGAGAACTAAAAAATACCCCAAGTTTATTTAGCAAAAACAACAATGTAGAATGCAATAAAGACATTTTAATGCAAACAACCAAATAATAGCATCAATACAAACACACTGAGTGATGATGAAATAGGACAGAAATATCAGAACAAATCAAGTAGGTTGGGTAAGTAATTGCAGTGAAATATTTAAAGAATATAGTAAGTTCTAAATAAATAGTAAGTGCCTATTAATAATGATAATTGATACTTTTATTAAAGCAAAGCTATAAAATTGTTTTCAAACTGATGGATTGCATATAGTTATAAAATGATTTTTAACTCAAAATACAAATAAACAAATTAATAGTGGATAATTAGAAACTATTGTGGATAAAATAATTGGCAAAATAAGGATATGATACAGCATTAAGTGTTTTCATAACTTTTTTCAGTTATTTCGCCAATTATTTACAATTAATGTAAAAAGAGGTCATCCATTTGATAGAGCAAGGAGAAGTATATGGAAGGACTAGGAATGAAAAGAGAGAAAGGGAAATGATGTAATTATAATCTTTAAAATATACAATTTTAAAATATCTGCAAACCATTGTCTTTTCATAGAGGAAATAGGAGAATGGTAAGGAATCCTTCATCACATGGAGTTCAGACAAATTTCTAAAATTCAGCAGTGTCATAGTCCTCTTTATTGCTTTGGACAAGGTAAGAAAAAAGTGACTTTCTACCACTGAACTGTCAGTGGGGAGTAGACAGAGAAACTTCAGGTCCCATGTGGCCAATGTTCTACTTGAAACATTCAACCTGACTGGATATTGAAAAGCTCTACAGTGTGATTTCTGAAGGAACAAAAGGTGTTTTGTGTGCCGTAGAGAGATGACTCTTCAGAGAACTTGGTGATCTTTCATTGGACCGGGGTTTGGTTCCCAGTACCCACATTAGTGTCTCATGAATGTTTGTAAATCTAGTTCCAGAGGACCTGACACCTTCTCAGGGCCTCCAAGGGGCACACAGACATACATGCAGGCAAAACATCCACAAATACATATATGATGCTTTTGAGAAAGAGGGCCTTGGAGTACTTCTTTTTACTCCGGCTTTTTTTAAAAAAATAAACTTATTTTTTCCCTAGCATTTCAATTTTCTTCCAGCCCAGGAGAAGCTAAGGTTCAGTCAGATTTCCTCTCTCAAGTAGGTGGTACTGTTTTCCTCTACTGTAGCACAATTGGCCAACTTAATGAGGCCCTTGGGGGAGAGTTTATAGTTGCCATTGCTTCTCTCACTCTGGTTGCTGATCACACCTCGGCATCAAAGCTTCAGAGAATCTATTACCATATGTTCCATTTCCCTTTTTAGCACTGTTTGGGCTCTGTGTACAGAGGCAAGAGACAGGGTACTTCCTACAGCCAGGCTGCAGCAGTTTTTAGAAGATCGTGAGCTATAACGAGAACACTGAGCTTTGTTGAAAACACTCTCTGAAGAGAACATTCGCCCTTCCATGAGTAGTTAGGTTTCAGCACACAATGACATAGTCCTGTTACTAACTTCAATTTGCTAGGCTGACCTGGGAGAGTTTTTCTTGCTGAACTTACCTTACCGCTCACTCTGTCAGCCTCTGTGATGTTAAGTGTACCTGTCAGGGTTTAGCTTTAAGGATATCTCAGATAGGTATAGTATTGTTTTGTAGTTAGAGAAACAAAATGGATTTCATGCATTAACTTCTTGTGTTCTTCTGGAGATGATTTTCCAGTAGAGTTCACATGAACAAAGGTGGGTTTTTTTCCCCCTGCAAGTCCCAAGCTCTGATTATGAAAGGAGGATTTGTAAAATTAAATCCTTATACATGCTATTCCTTAAAGCACCAAAGAATTTATTTATAGCTTGGCATAAGAAATGATTTACAAGTATAGCTTGTGTTTACATTTCAATATGCTAACCACCCTCATATGCCATGTAATATTATCAACTTACTGAGAAAGATGCATAATGCACTATTTATCCCACAAGCAAGAGACTACAGATGCTTATAACTATTAACTTCTCACTGTAGAAATACAATTAGTCCATATCTTACATGATTTTCTTCTTCTAAAACACTCAATACATTTTTTTCAGTTTTAGTTATGATTCCCAAAGGAAAAATCCTAAAGCTTCCCCAGTTTCCTTAGCAACAGAATGAGGTATAAATCGCGCTCCTATATTTCCTAACATCTGTATCCAAGCAACATATTTAAGTATGCTGTCAAGTCATGCATGTTTAGTCTGCAGGTAAGCTTGACTTTACAGAAAGACACTAAAAGAAAGGATGTAGAGAGGCTAAAAAAATATAAACAAAATTACAAGGAGAAAAGAATAATTTTCCACATAAGTTTTCTCTGTTCAATCTGAAAGAAAAACATAGATAAGATCTTAAAGATTAAAATGGTGGTGGTGGTGGTGACGATAGTGAGAATTAAGTCATGTAAGGGTAATTAATTGAAGTAGTTATAGTTATAGATAACTGATACACTTTATGATATTATCCTGTAGAAGTTTTAGATGAAAGATAATTTGGAAAAGTTCCCTATGGTTTTTTAAGTGGCAGTGAGTACTCTTTGACAAGTGAAAGAGAAATCACAAATACCCATAGCACCCATCTTGTGTGAGGAAGACTATGAAACAAAGAATTCACCAGCCATAACTGTAAGAATGATATGTTAACTTTCTGGAAAGAACACTGGTATCTCAGATCTCAGACTTTCTTATATCCTTCTTCAGTGGGTCCAGTAGCTTAAGGCATAGAGTAGAATTCCTGTCTGAAGACCTATATTGAGTTCAAGTTAAACATTTGTAGACATTTGCTTGTGTCCTTGGGAAACATGTTTTTTATTTTCATTAAGCCTTAGCAACTTTGTCTTTAAATTAGAAACAAACGGAGACATTATTTAATAGGTGCAATTTCATTTCAAGAAGATAAAAATGTTCTCCAGAGATGGTGGTATTGCGTGTGTCATGATGCTAATATATCCTCTGTTTTTACATCCATTATTGTGATAAAATATCGTGATATAAAGCAACAGGAGAGGAAAATGTTTATTTGGGCTACAAATCAGAGTTATAGTCCTTTATTTAGAGGAATACAGGTAACAACTCAAGCAGATAGTGCATCAAATCCATAATAAATGCATCATTGCTTGCCTGTTCAATTGCTCTCAACGACCTTTCTTCCTTTTTAAACTGTTCAGGATACTCTGCCTAAGGAATGTTGCTACTCACAGTGGGCTGGGTCTACCTACATCAGCTAACAACCAAGACAATTTACCATAGACATGTTAACAGACCAATGTAATCTATATAATCCCTCTGTGAGACTCTTAGGAGATTCTAGGCTGTTGATATGGCATAAAGAATGACCAAAATTGAACGTTGTATGTGTGTGTGTGTGTGTGTGTGTTTGTGTGTGTAATCTTTTCTTAAAGTTTCATAAAAGTTTAATTCTAAAAGAAAATATTTTAAATTTAACCAACAGTAGAAAAATATCTACAAAGTGACAAAATCTTTGACAGTCGAAAACACCAGCCATTGGTAAAATGCAAAAAAAAAAAAAAAAAAAAAAAAAAAAAAAAAAGGTATAATTTCTGTATTTTTGCTTTCATCCTCACACAGAATGAGTACCAGTCACTACTTAGGGCTTAGACTAGCTTTCAAGAGGATCCTGTCATTCATTTCATTCCTGTGTAGCAAGTGACCCAGGATCACTCAGTGCAGATGCCATTCCTGGCCTTGAACTGTATTGTACTCTGGGGCCTTCATACACTCTTGATACCTAACATAATTCTTCTTCCAGCCCCAATGCCTCTCTCTCGGCACTCAGAAATATAAATGCCTAGAACTAGAAATCCTTCAGTGCATAACCCCATTTCACCAATAAAAACATGAAGCATAACATAGCTAATTATCCATAGTCTCTCTCGTTAGCTGCAATTTTCTCCTTTTACAATTATTCAGCATCTCGCTTTACCATCTGCTTCTATTTTCTCACCATTTAATAGCCTCCTTCTGTCATCAAACCCTTCCCTTCCATGCTTAAAATTCCAGACCTCCCCATCCCTCTCAAGGCCCTCAACTCCTGTACCATGTATCCTGCTGTGAAAACCTCAAGCTAGATTGAACCTAACCATCTGCTGTCTCTTCACCTCACCCACACAAGTGGAATAAAGCCATTCGAGAGCAAACTGGTGATGGGACTTGTGGTCTCCCGTCTCATTAGGTTTCTATCATGGCTTGAAAATTCTTCTATTCTTCTAATCAAGTGCCTTCTGCACTCACTGATTCTCTCAAACTCTTTATACCCAGCATAAACTCTGACTTTTGGACGTCCCTTCTCTTCTTCGGAAATGGCCTTGCCTCCTACAGTGGGCTAGAGACAATAGCAACATTTGTGATGGTAGCTCTTGATTTCCAAGCAGACGGGATTTGGAAAGACCCATGACAATCACACGGACCTGAGCATATGCATAAGAGGGCACTTGGCAGGGAGGTTTATTTGAGGTAGAAAGATCCACCGTGACTATAGGTTGCACAGTCTCATGGGCTCCAGTTCCTTGACTCTGTAAAAGGAAGACAGTGAACTAATCACGAATCTCCCTTCCCCTTCCCATCTCTCTTTCCTGACTGCAAATGCAACATGACCATCTGCCTCATGCTCTTGCATCAACACTGGCTCCTCATTTTACCATGCCTCCTCTTTCTTATGGGCTGTACCCTCAACATGTGAACCACAACTAATTTCTTCCCTAAGTTACTTTGTCCCATATTTCATCACAGCAACATACCACCAAAGAGAAGTCAGTGGTTTCTAGAACTCACATATCAAACATATCTCTGCAAGTGCTTTCCACTTCTCTCGTGGCCACAGAGGTTTCTTTCCCACATACCTGCCCTGCATCTCAAGATCTCTAGTGTACCTTAAGATCTTATACTATACTGAAAATTTGCCTCATTATAACTTACATATAAATAATCAAATACCTTTCTGTCACTCATTAAAGAATGAATCTCTTCTTCTGTCTATTATTTTTTTCTCAGACCTAGTGTGTTCTTTTCTCACCGTGCTATTCCTCAAAGGTGTTAGACTCATTTTTCCCAGTTTCCTCACTTTCTCTTAGACTCCAACACTTGACATTTGGGATCTTAGCCTCTGATGTTTGCCCAGTTGCTTTTTCCATTGCTGTAGCCACATTCTTGGCAGAAATTATTCAGGCAGGAAAGGTTTATTTTGATGCATGGCTTTGGAGGATACATTCAATGGCCACTTGTTCCTGGGATCTCCAATGGAGCATCATTGTGGGAGAAACCTGGGGCAGAGAAGCCTATTCACTTCTTAATGAACAAAAATTACACATAAGGATAAAGGAAGAGGACAGAGCAAGATTCAGTCCCTGGGAACTAATTGCCAGTAACCCACTTCCTCCAACTCAGCTCACCTCTTAGTACTGCCTCAATACTGATTCCATTGTGGAATCAGTCCGTTCATTCCACCAGAGCCTCGTCACTCAGTCATACGTGGAGATCTTCTCACAATATACCCAAAAGGTCTTTATTTCCTTTTTTAAAATTTCTACCATGGCTGATCTTTCACTGTATGTGAGAGATCACATACACATACACACTTCACCACCACCTCTTTTCTAAAATGTCTTCCTTCCAGCTCTCTTTTTCCTGTCCTCCCATTCTCCAGCTTTCTCCTGCCCCCTTACATAACTCTCCTTGCATGAAAAGTAAGTGTTGCAGGGATTTGCCCTGAACAATTTCCTTTAGATCTTACTTTATTAAATCTTACTGTAATTTTTATGCTCTGAAAGCTTTAATTACTTTATTGACCAACTCTGAATTTCTTCCTGAGTTCTCTTCCTAACTGCCAAACATGACTTGATGGTCTATGAGACACTTCGGTCTCATTCTATGCAAACAAGTTTTCTTCTAAAATATGATCGTCTGCTTTACTTTAATCAATGGTCTTAATACAGTTCTAACAGCTAAAGTAATAATCCAGAAGGCATCTTTGCTCTTCTTTCTTCTTTAATCTTGGGTTATTAATTCATACTTTTAATCTCCAAGGCAACTGAGGATTCCCAGAACTCCGGTTGAATGTCTTAACTGACCATTTACCAGAGTCTGCACATCATTAGGTATTATCTGATCAAATGTAATAATACACCATTGACTTATCAACTTAAATTCTTGCTTTCTTAATTCTACTTTATTCCACAACATTCATCCTCTCTATTACTATTAAGTATAAAAACCTTGAAAACCTGTTTTACAGTGTATATGCATTTACTTTCTACTTAGATTCTACAATTATGGCATCTGCTTTGCTATGTTACATGTGTATATGTAAATACTCTATACTCTCATTTTTTATTTACTTTATTTGAAAGTAAATTTTATGTATGCAGTCAATCTTCTCTATGTATGGATTCTGAAACTCTGCATTCAATTAATCTCAGGCAAAAGGTGTTTAGAAAAGTTGAATCTATATAGACTTTTCTTGTTGTGCATTTAAAAAAATAACAACTATTTGCATAGCCCTTATAAGCAATTACCTAGAGGTAATTTAAAATAAATAGAAGAATGTATGGGGTATATATGCAAATAGGAAACTATTTTATAGAAGCAACTTGAGCATCTGCAGCTTTGGATATCTGAAGGGAGTAATGAAAGATTGAAATTTTATAAGGAAATAGTTGACATGTCAGAGGAAGATGGCAAGTTTAAGAGATGTAGGGTTACCCAGCAGTCTAAAATTTACAAAATAGTGTGGTATTAGCTCCAATTTCAGAAAGACAGTATGCTGAGAATGAAACCTTTTTCCTGTTGCACTATTGAAAATTCCTCCTTTTGAAACACCAGTCTCTGTTTCTAAACCCTTTAATAGATTGAATGGGACTCATTAATATTGTAGAAGATAATTAACCTGAGCTGTATGTACTATTTATTTGGGGAGAGAGAAAGAGAAGAGTTTGTTTCATCTTACAGCTTGCAGCCCATCATGAAGGAAGCCAACACAGGAACTGGACCAGGAACTGAAACACAGATCTTGGAGGAACACTGTTTACTCTCTTGCTCCCCGTGGCTTGCTCAGCCTGCTTTCTTGGGCTGGTCCCTTCTACATCAGTTGTCAATCAAGAGAATGTCCAATAAACTTGCTAATAGGCCAGACGGCAGAAAGGAAGCATTTTCTCAACTAAGTTTTTTTTTTCCTCCCAGATGACCTGTCGTATGTCAAATTGCCAAAGAACTCCTAAATGAAAAAAGCTACTAGGACTTGTAAACCATATTATTTCAAGTGTAGCATCTTTAATTATTTTGTCAATTCCTGGACTCACATTTGACCTCATCCTTATAATGTAGCTGAGGAGAAAAATAAAACCATCACAGCATCTACTTCTGATCACTTATGGCAGCAATTTATAAATTAGAATGATCTTTCCAATAGGCAAATTTGATCAAAGTTTTCACATATGAATTCCTTCAGTTATTTTCCATTACAATGAAACACGTTTAAGATGCTTAGAATGTTTTCAAGGACTCTTCAAGGTCAACTTTTTCTCATTTATCTCACTATTACTCTCTAAGTTTTCTTTATTTAGTCTGCCTCCATAAGTGGCATATTCTCTCTCTCTCTCTCTCTCTCTCTCTCTCTCTCTCTCTCTCTCTCTCTCTCCTTCCCTCCCTCCCTCCCTCTCTCCCTCCTTCTCCCTCTACCTCTCCTTCTTCCTCTCCCTCTCCCTCTACCTTTTTTCTCCCTCCATCTCCATTTCTTCAGCCTCTCTCTTATAGCCCTTGTTCACGGTCGGTCATAATGTATTTCCTTCTTCCTCTTCCTCCTCTTCTTCTACCTCCTCCTCCTTCCTTCTTCTTTTTCCTTCACTATCTTATTCTGTCTTATCAGGGAAGTTTTATCTGAACCAGAGCAGCTTCCTTCCTATCATGTCCCATTGCATCCTGTACCCCTCACACCCACCTCTGTCAGAACTCCCATCTAATATCTAACCGCCTACCTATACCATACACTAACGGAGAAAGTTGATCTCTCCAACTTTTAATAACGCATTTGACCTTCTAACTATCTGCCTTTATGCCTTTTGTGTGTACTTTTGGGGTGGAAAATAAAAACCACATGACTTGAAGCAAAGCAGAAAGTCTCTCTGCAAAGCTAGATAATAGTGTTTTCTTTTAAGCTAATCCATTCTGCAAAGCTGTGGATTCTGAAGGTTCTTAGCAGGCAATAGAGTGCCTACTTCTTTGAAAGAATAAAATATACAAAAAGGCTTTGCCCTGATTTCTGGCTCATAGAAAAAAATAGGGAAATCATTTGACTGGCCCTGATTTAAAAAAAAAAAAAATGCTTTCCCTGAAGTTTCTGCTCCTTTGTTTCTAAACAGGAAACAAATAATAATTTGCTTAATTTTTCTTCTGCAATTTTAGCTCTCACTAATTTTTGTTTTTTAAGGTAAAATCAGCCTCAGTCTCTTACTTTTTTGTTGTTCCTGTAAACAGAAACAATAATTACTCTTCCCATTATGACTGTTAGATAGCAGCTGTACCCTCAGCCTGCCATTTGGAGAACACTAAAATTCTCAGAACTCATTAGCATCTTTTCAGGTGAAAGAACACAGCTAAGTTGTCCTGAGGACCAACAGGATCTGTGCATCAGATGCAATTCTTTGAGCTATGGATGGTTAGTCATCATCTAAGTCAGTAGCAGAGTGGCAGGTGACTTAGGAAGCATTTGCTAGAGAAGACAATGCAATTTGAATCAAACTTGCAAGTTTCTAATAAGATACTTAGTCATGTCCATAGTGTAAATGTCCAAGTGAGCCATTTGGCCAGCGACTGGACAGAATCTTCTACTTGCATTTACCTTTTCAGTTTCCAGTGCATCCCAAAGCCTATTTTTTCCGGCCTCAACGTTATCATAGTTTTCTATTCTGTCATATTCACAAGAAGGTACTTCTCAGGTCCCACCAATTTCCCAGTTCAGAACTTCCCTGTAACTTATTCTCTAGTGTAAAAATCCCAGCTAATGTAGTTACTCTCTTCATAGAAGGAAAACATATGTTTGAAAGAACCTGTTTTGGTCCACAAATGACTATTTTAAGCCTAGGCTAACACAGTCCTTAAGAAAACAAGGTAAAGGTTTGCCAGATAGGAACGTAGGTGGGTTTCATTTTGGTTTCAAGGAAGACACAGTTGACCCCCATTTCTGTACTTCTCTGACCCCCACCTTCTAAAAAGCCACTCCTTTATAGGAAGCCACTCAATCAGTAGGACATCTTAATAAGGAAGAATGGTCTGGACCATGACATCAAATAGTCACACAAAGGACATTTCCTCAATCATGTTATTTGTTCATAGAGCCCAAGTTCAAACTCAAAAGTCAAAAGCTATGGATTACTGGATTAAGTCAGCACCCTTATTGGAAACACACTCGCTCAAATGTTCTATTATAAACAGCTGGAAACGCATGAAAAAATATAGCTAGTTCATTGTAGTTAAAATGTATTCTCTAAATATTAAATGCAGTTTGACTACTTGTACATTTTAACTACAGTGAGGATGTTAATGGTAGACATCCTCACTCACTAAGGACAAACACAGACACATCAACAAATTACAAAGTATTAACACAGAATTAACTATGTAGTAAGTGACCTGGTGACATAAAGGCAAAGGGTGATCCCTAGAAGAGGTAGAAAGAAAGCCTATTGGCCGGCTTGACACACCGATGGCCCCCCAGAATAGTCCAGGGCCTGGGTGCAGGCAACTGCATGGTATTGGTACAGTGACAGGCAGGCAGATCAATGGAACAGGATTGAAGATCCAGAAATGAACCCACACACCTATGGCCACTTGATCCTCGACAAAGGAGCTGAAAACATCCAATGGAAAAAAGATAACCTTTTCAACAAATGGTGCTGGTTCAACTGGAGGTCAGCATGCAGAAGAATGTGAATTGATCCATCCTTATCTCCTTGTACTAAGCTCAACTCCAAATGGATCAAGGACCTCCACATAAAGCCAGACACTCTGAAGCTAATAGAAAAGAAACTGGGGAAGACCCTTGAGGACATCGGTACAGGGAGAAAGTTTCTGAACAGAACACCAATAGCGTATGCTCTAAGAGCAAGAATTGACAAATGGGACCTCATAAATTTACAAAGTTTCTGTAAGGCAAAGGACACCATCAAAAGGACAAATCGGCAACCAACAAATTGGGAAAAGATCTTCACCAACCCTACATCAGATAGAAGGCTAATATCCAATATACACAAAGAACTCAAGAAGTTAGACCCCAGAAAACCAAATAACCCTATTAAAAATGGGGTACAGAGTTAAACAAAGAATTTTCACCTGAAAAACTTCGGATGATGGAGAAACATCTTAAAAAATGCTCAACTTCACTAGTCATCAGGGAAATGCAAATCAAAACAACCCTGAGATTTCACCTTACATCAGTCAGACTGTCTAAGATTAAAAATTCAGGTGTTGGTGAGGATGTGAAGAAAGAGGAACACTCCTCCACTGCTGGTGGGGTTGCAAACTGGTACAAACACTCTGGAAATCAGTCTAGCGGTTCCTCAGAAAACTGGGCACGTCACTTCCAGAGGATCCTACTATACCACTCCTGGGCATATACCCAGAAGATTCCCCAGCATGTAATAAGGATACGTGCTCCACTATGTTCATAGCAGCCCTATTTATAATAGCCAGAAGCTGGAAAGAACTCAGGTATCCCTCAACAGAAGAATGGATGCAAAAACTGTGGTGTATATATACACAATAGAGTACTATTCAGCCATTAGAAACAATGAATTCACGAAATTCTTAGACAAATGGATGGAGTTGGAGAACATTATACTAAGTGAGGTAATCCAGTCTCAAAAGATCAATCATGGTATGCACTCACTAGTAAGTAGATATTAGCCTAGAAAACTGGAATACCCAAAACACAATCCACACATCAAATGAGGTAAAAGAAGAACAGAGGAGTGGCCCCTGGTTCTGGGAAGACTCAGTGTAGCAGTACAGGGCAAAACCAGAACAGGGAAGTGGGAAGGGGTGGATGGGAGAACAGGGGGAGGGAAGGGGCTTATGTGACTTTCGGGAAGTGGGAGGCCTGAAAAGGGGAAATCATTTGAAATGTAAATAAAAAATATATCGAATAAAAGAATAATAAAAAAATAAATTTAAAAAAAAGCAAGAAAGCCTATGATGAAGGAGTAGTCTTGAGGAAGCAATAGACTTGAATAGAAATATAAATAACATCACATTTCAGGCCATAGAGAAATGTAATGATATTTCCATTTTCTCTTAGTGATACTTTTTCAGAATCGTTTCCACCTTAGATTTGCTTATCCATCCACAGTATTTTCCAGCTACTATGTACTCAAAGCACAACTGGGGAAAGTGTGTCAGGAAGCTAGATAGCAACAACGTAAGAGTTGGTCTTAGAACCTAGGAAGCGGTGACTAGATTGCATGGATGGCAAAGGTCATGGAATCGAGTGAATGATGGACTCCTCATCTGGAGAGGAGAGGAATAGAGCTGGGGGATTTTTGAAGAGCTGCCGAATGTTTGAATTTTCATTGTATGAGGAAAGAAAAGTAAAGAACAGAGTTTGTGTTGACCTTGACTTGTTTAGATATGGCATTGCTCCAGAAGTATTTTATACACAAAATATTAATCTGAAGACAATTCATCATTACTAATATGGGAACATAACCAGCTCGCAAATTTGCACCATTAAATATCATCATGTGCAATGTAATTCATCCATTTGTTAGATACACTTGATTATAAAAACCCAACTGGCAACTTTGCACCTTGATTTCAATATAATCTCTTGGGAGCTATGAGCTTTATGTCGTATTAATTTGGGCAGCAAAAACAGCACACCCATGATTACATTTTTCTCCATACTTAGTACTTGGGAAATCCAGTATAACTTGCATTTTTCAAAAAAATATATGCCAAATCCCTTCAGGAGCCCCTCATCTGCTTCTGACACTCAATTTACATTTAAATGTTTTTTCCATATGCTATTTCTCCACATATGTGAAATTTTAAAACTGAAACAGTACATAATGAGTTCTCCACTTGACTAACTTCATCTCTCTCATGCAATGCCTATCTTCTCTGGATCTTGCACTACTGACAAATGAACTGTTGT
The DNA here is from genome assembly GCF_947179515.1 of Apodemus sylvaticus. NCBI lineage: Eukaryota > Metazoa > Chordata > Mammalia > Rodentia > Muridae > Apodemus > Apodemus sylvaticus. The sequence goes on from NC_067487.1 coordinate 38,982,619, forward strand.
CAGTGACTCTGAGGAAGCCTTTCTACACATAGTCAGATGCCGTGGCTGGAAGGAACTTGCCACCATCACAGGCAGTGTCACAGAGTTGCTGACCCTTGGCTTAAGTTTTCTAGATCTGCAACAGCAAACTACTGAAAACCTGAAAACCTTGATGGCGTAACAGTACATGAATTCATCATCTTCCAATCTGGAGGCTAGTGGTCCGAACCCAAATTATCCAAAGTGCCAAACTTGCTTTGAAGGCTCTAGGGAAGAGTCTGCCCTTGCCTCTTCTAGCTTCTCAAGGCTCTGAGGAATGACTTCTGGCAGTCTAACTTCAATCTCTGCCTCTGATTTTGTGTATGTATCCTTTCTGCATCTGTGTGTTATTGTTTTCTTAATAAGGGTGAATAAATAGGCATTTCTACTTGGAGCCCACTGAAAGTTAGGATATTTTTGCTTCAAAGTCTTTCCTTACATCTGTCAAGATTCTATCTCTAAGTAAGATAACATTCTGAGATTCTGGTTGGACATGAAATCTGATGATGGGAGACATTATTCCTGTGCCCCTTAAAAAGCAAACCCATGGGAAGATGAAAGCCATTTGTACCTTGCAGAGGTGTTCTGGTTTCTCTGTCTACTTATCTCCTGAGACAGCACTGCAGCACAGCAGGTAGATCTCACCAGCAGATGTCTTTTGTCTGCCCTGAGAGAGCTGCCCTCTCAGATACAGTTCAAACAAATGGCCCTCTTGTCTTTTAACAGTCATTTCTGACTCTGTCTTAAGACTTCTGCATATCTTGCACACTCATAGGTGTCTTAAATTACCTTTTAGCCGGTATCTCCTTCAGGGTTACTGATTTGTGAAGTTTGCCCACCCAGTAAGATTTGCCTTTTGCAATGATTTTGCTTGAGCCCAATCTGCATTCTAATAAGCTGAATTCTACGTGTGGCTCAGGAACTAACCGCTGTGTCCATTTTAAACATGTGTCTCATGTTCTTTAAGTAACTTTTCACCGTGTGACAGTTTTCTCATCTCAGCCAATTTGCCCTAAGCTTTCCAAGTGAAAATTGGAAAATTGGTAGAATCTATATGGCTCTTGCTCTCTGTGTAATGCCCATGTTTTCTAAACATTAAGACCAGACACATGGTCTAATCTAGATGAGTGCGTGCAAGGGGAAAAAACTTCTCTGAAAATATAAATTGTCATAAATATGAGGATACCCAATCAACACCGGGGCATGTTCTTGTAAGCAACTTCTAACTAACCACAGTACTTCTGACTTCTATTAAGACAAAAAAAATAGTTCCATGAAAAGAATACAATTTTAATTTTTTTCTCGCTCAATAAGCATTTATTTAGAATCTACTATATTCTCTTTTTTTTTGGTTTTTTTTTTATTCGATATATTTTTATTTACATTTCAAATGATTTCCCCTTTTTTCTTTAATTTTAAATCTCAAGTTTCATCCAATTTAGACTCAAAATCAGGATAAAGAATAGATAAGGTGAATCAATTCTAAAATATTTGCTGCAAATTGAAGTTCAGTCTAATAAATTCTGAGGTTTACAAGGTGATTCCTAAAATCAGTTATTTAATCATTGAAGACTCTTATGTTTTAGACAATAGAGGCAAGAAAATACAAGATAATTAATTCAGTAATACAAAAGGCAAATTATCTCTTGAAGTATATTGTCTTAGAAGTTGTTGAAAATGACAATAGATTTCCTTTGCTTATTATGACTACTTTTTACAACTTGTCAATTCCTAATTAAAACAAATATATTCCTTTTACTTTATATGTTTAAAAATACTTTTAAATTCAATAATTAGGCCATCTATTAAAAATATTTAATTTCCTTTTTCTAGCAGGAGGAGAAATTTCAGCCTGTATTTCTTTATTTCATATTTTATAAACACAAATATAAAACAACAAACAAATAAAAAAGCCTTCTCACCTCTTTAGCTATTTTTGGCATAAAAAAACACATTCAGCTCTATGCGTACTTATTTCAGAAGCTGCCATTCCTTTTATAGTTCACTAAGAGCTTAGATGAAGTGTAACTATTACCTTTGGAGTATAATATCAGTAAACATATGTAGTTAAAATTCATAAAGCCACATAACCCAGCTCCAAGCTCCAGCTCTAAATGCTTAATTTTTGTATTTTTGTCTCAATAAACTGCTCTATCAGTGGCTGTAGGGTTATTTCAGTTCATTTTCTTTAAGTTGGTATTACAAAATGCCATAGGTTATTTGGCTTATAATCAGAAGAATTGTGCTTCTCAGAGTTTGAGCAGCCATGGAGTCAGAGCTCATGAAGTTGAGAGCTGGTGTCTAGGGAAGGTTTACTACTTCACTCATAGAAAATAGCTTCTCACTATGACTTCAGATGTGTGAAAAGACATGTTCTCCTTGGGTCCCACCATATAAAGAATTAAGAGCAATGTTTAATTACTCCTTGAAGTCCCTGACCTTCTGATGTCATCATTGTCGGGATGAGGATTTGAATATGTGAAGGTGAGGGACATAAATATTCAAAAGATAGCAGCACATAAGATGTCAGCCTATCTATGGAGCGCACACAAAAGGGGACCTAGCATGACAGCACTCCAGAAGACCCAACAAGTAGCTGAGTCAGATGCAGATATTTACACCCAACCAATTGACAGAAGCAGCTGATCCCTGCTTTTGAATTAGGGATAGCTGAATGAATCTGAGGGTGACCCTGTAGGAAGACCAGCCATCTCAATTAATCTCGACCCTCAGGATCTTTCAAACACTGAACCACCAAACAGGCAGTATACACCAGCTGATATGAGGCCCCCAACACACATACAGTAGAGGACTGCTGGGTCTGTGTTCATTCAGAGATGATGCACCTAATCCTCAAGAGACTGGAGGCCCCAGGGAATTTAGAGGTCAGGTGGGGTGGAGGGTAGGGACATCCACGGATGTGGAATAGTTGGAGGGTAGACAGGGGTTGGCAGGGTGGGGAATAAAATATGGAGTGTATAAAAATAATTAATAAAAATATTCATTAAAAAAAGATGTCATACTATGTGAGGTAACCCAGTCTCAAAAAATCAATCATGGTATGCACTCACTAATAAGTGGATATTAACCTAGAAAACTGGAATACCCAAAACATAATCCACACATCAAATGAAGTACAAGAAGAACGGAGGAGTGGCCCCTTGTTCTGGAAAGACTCAGTGTAGCAGTATAGGGCAAAACCAGAACAGGAAAATGGGAAGGGGTAGATGGGAGAACAGGGGGAGGGAAAGGGGCTTATGGGACTCTTGAGGAGGCAGGGGCCAGAAAAGGGGAAATCATTTGAAATGTAAATAAAAAATATATCAAATTAAAAAAATGTATGTAGATACTAAAAAAAAAATAAAAATAAAAAAGATATCAGCCTCTTCATTTGCTCCAGACTCAGCCACCCCATCCAGAGACAAACTCCTCTTCTATATCACTCTGCCTCTCACTCAGTTGCATCTCCTAGCCTTTCCCTCCCTCCAAACTCCCCCTGATGCTTCAGCTCATTGATAAATTCCAGGCAAAGCTGCAGGTGCAACAAAGACAGGCCTTTATCTCCTGTTTAGCTCAGGCTGTGTTCAAGTGCAGCCTCCTTGGTAACAGACACAGCCATATCTGATTCCAGGCCTGGCTGAGACTTGAGATCAGGGCAATCTTCATGCTTTCTGCTACAGTGATTGCTTCCAGTAGAGCAGCACATGAAATCAGGCTAGCCCTGACCCGTGCTACTGTGTTTTCTCAGCAAATTATAGCAAAATCTCTCTTACGAGAAATCTTTTTAAGAGATGGAAGAGAAGCACATAGCAGAAATCAGGAGTTCTGGTGTCAGTTCCCAGAAGCAGTTGCCCTAGAAAGCAGCCCGACTCCAAACGCCAGTGCCAAGGCACCTGATTCCAATAGTTAAAATCTACACTCTTTTCCCCATCTGACTGGGGTCTGTTCTTCTCCAGCCCCTATTATGATCTGGTTCATTTTGTTTCTAGCTCATTAACTGAAAACCTCTCTCATTTCTACAATACCATTACCTCGGGTTATCTATTTTTGTATGTAGACTATTGCTAAGTTGGATGGATGTTCATAAGGCAGGAGGGTCTGTATTCTTCAGGCTTAGTGTCTAAGAAGAATCTTTCGAGTTCTCAGCCACTGGTTTTTCTCTCTCTTCTAACCCTGGCAGCATTTGCATGTGTATCTTTCATGTGCTTTTAGCTTTCTGACTTCTTGCAGAAGAAGATTTGACCCTTACTCATCTGTAAGCTGTGCATTGGGACACACGTTAAGTTTGGGATTTGAGCTCTCGGCGTTTACTCCTGTGACATCCTAGATAGTAAATTGCCTGTAGAGTGGTAGCTGGGCAGGCAGTAGAATCAGCTGTGCCTTATACTGCAGTATCATCCGGCAGATGGAATCCTAGGACTTGGGAGGAAGACATTGGCAGGAAAGAGGGTATTATCCTTATGATTCACAAAGTTGTCTTTTATAAACATTGTAATTTGGGTTTCTTGTCCATTCTCAATTTTCCATGCAAAAGGAAAATGAACTTCAGAGTATAGTGTGCCCAAAATACTATTTGCAAGATAATTTAGGAGCATATCACAATAGGCAAATTTTAAATAGATGTAGTTTTTTTCTTTCCATCTGTGTTTTCTCTTGACAAGTATTAAATGAAAACACAGCCAACACAAGCCATTTTATGAGGAACAAGAAGCAATGAGTACAATCCAGGTGTCTTGGTTGGATTTCTAATGCTATGATACAATACCACAACCAAAATCAATTTGTAGAAGAAAGAGTTCATTTCCTCTTTCAGTTTGTAATCTATCATCCAGAAAATCCAGGGCAAGAACGCATAGGAGTCTGAAGGCAGGAACTGATGTTCAGGCCATGAAAGAGTGCTGCTTACTGGCTTGGTCATCATGGCTTGTTTAACCTTTCTTATAGAACCTAGAACCACCTGCACAGGTATTACCACTCACAGTGAGCTGGACCGTCCCACAAAGATCATTGGTTTAGAAAAAAAAATGTATCAGAGGCTTACCCACAAACCAATCTGCTGGAGGCATATTCTTAATTGAGGTTCTCTCTTCCAAAATGAAACTAGCCTGGGTCAACTTGACATAAAACTAGCCAGAAAACCAGTGTACATTTTTTAACGAACTGATTTTGGGGACTGGAGAGATGGCTCAGCAGTTAGGAGCACTGACTGCTCTTCCAAAGGTCCTGAGTTCAAATCTCAGCAACCACATGGTAGCTCACAACCATCTGTAATGATATCTGATGCCCTCTTCTGGAGTGTCTGAAGACAGCATCAGTGTACTTACACATAATAAATAAATAAATCTTTTTAAAAAGTGCTGATTGCACTTAGGATAGAGGGACACATAAAATAACCTAATTAAAGTATAATACAGCATGTGTCGAATATTTCCAAAGAGTAAAGTTACATCACAGAGGAGAGCTGCTTCAAACGTATCAAATAAGCTTGCTTCTACAGAAGCTAGAGTTATTTTTAAACTATAAAAAAATAAAATGAATGGAGTTTGTGCTTTTGATTTAAATTTACTTTTTAAGAAGCTCAAAGTAGTCATTTTATTGCAAAGTTAATTTACATCACTGTTCTACTAAAGCTCCCTAGTATGTCCCAGCTCTCAAGTTCTTACAGTGGCTTTATGTTTCTACATATTGAGCATGGACAGTGCTCCAGTAGGACAGCAAGACTGCGATTCAATAGAAGATGACGAAGATCCCCCAAATGCCTTGCCTCTAGCAGAAGCCCACACTCATTCTTTAACGCTCAAGACTTGAATTAAAAATGGAAACATTATCAAGACTTTGCTTGTATGGCTTCATCTATCCTGTTCAAACTGATGATAATACTGAGTCAGAGTTGAACAGAGAATTAAATGGCCTTCACTGCCTGGAAAATGGTCTATAGTATCGTACACAGAATATTGTGAGATAAAGGAGCTTCATACAAAATGGGGCTAAATATGTTTGGTACAATAACATAAAATACAGCTGCAAAAAAAAAAATCAACCAGGGCCTCATTCATCACACAAATGAACTTGAAATTTTGATTTTATATGTCAAAATGAAATTGCCTGAAATAAATTTGAGTAAGGACCTTCCAAAAGTATTGCTGGTATAACCTTCTTTGTTTGTGACTGAGAGGAGCACTGTTGTTCATTTCAGAGAAGCTCTTTGTTATGCCAAACCCTCTGCCAGTGCTGCAACCTTCAATAGCCATCTAACTCCTCTCACCCTTCTAGTGCTGCAACCCTTAATACAGTTCTTTATGTGGTAGTGATTTCTCAACTGTAAAATTAATTTTGTTGCTACTTCATAACTGAAATTTTCTACTGTTATGAATCATAATGTAAATATATGATATGCACGATATGTTATGTGACCCCTGTGAAAGGGTCATTTGACACACACACACACCCAAGATGCCACAGGTTAAGAACTACTGATCTACCTACTTGTCTTTAACCTACAAATTATTCCTTAAGTCTTAAGTCCAAAACAGCCCATTCTCAGAACTGTCATTTTCACCTTGAACTTCCGGTGGTGTTCTAGCTTTTGACACACTGTGTCAACTATTAACATAATAAAATTTGTATCATTTATTTCTTTTATACCCCTTGTGTCTTGAGTTCAAGTCAACAAATAGTGATAAAGTGAATTGTAATACAGACGAGTGTGGCTATGAAATTATGTACTTTCAACTACTAGCTGCCTTTGGGTAATCCTCTTCCACTCTTCCAGCTCCAGCATCTTCATCAGTAAAATGAAACCAATATTTGTTTCATGTGCTTAGTTTAAGTTCCTCATACTGACAAGCCAATGGCTCTTAAAATGCTTAAAAATGACTTACTCCTCTTAAGGAATTCCATGTCCCTTTCCAGTAAGCCGTTGCTTAAGAAATATAAGAATCATGTCTTGAATTTGAATATTGTTCCTAATCAGTGGCTGCTTTAAACCATCACCAATCATCAGATGCTCACTCTAGTCAATGCCTAACCTCACACTAGTAACACTCAATAGGAAATAGAGACCATCAAAAGTATCTGCATGAACCCTCCAATTCAGGGCCTGCAGGGATCGCTGCAAGATGGGCTCTTAGAGTTGAAAGGAGATGTGGGCAACCCAGAAGCTGTCTTGAATTGATAACCACTTTCAAATGAAAATTCAGTTTTCTTCAGAGTCTCACTGTGGAGGAAGCAGACTATGCTTACGTGGAGGCTCTGTGTAGGTAGTAGCAGCAGATGACCAACAGAAAAGGAACTCAGACATCTTTGGAAGTTTCTTGTCTCATTCTCATGTTGGAATTTCTTAAAACATTATCTTAACATTTCATTAAAACATATTTTTAATTTTTGTATTATTTTATTTGCATTTTCCTCTCTTTTTAACCCTACAGGTCCTTTGTATAGATAATGGCTTCTGGGTTAGTATTTTTTCTATGGCATTCTGGAGTCTGCAAAAAAGTGTCTCAGAGTCTATATCTGTTTCCTGTGCCTTTTCTTGTGTTTGTTTTGTCCTATTTTGATGTGTTAGTTTTTGTTCTATATTATAATATATTAATTATATTCCCTTAAAATCCTGGTTGTTCTCTAACAAGAGGCAAAGAAGAGTTGAATCTATGTGGGAGAAGAGGTGGGGAGAAACTGGGAGGAGTATAGGGAAGAGAAAACCATAATCAGAATATATTATTTCAAGAAAAGTACATTTCCAATAAAAGGAGAATAAATAAGTAAATACAAATAAGCTTTCCATGATTTAAGACTTACTTTGTTTTATAAATCTAGGAAACTGCTTCTGCATCGGAACATGGAATTTAGGGTAACCTAAGTCTGTGTTCCAGAGAAATGGTCACTCAAAATGGCTCCAGAATAAACTATCTCTTATTCCTTTTTAGATGAAAGCTATGGGTTTTGAGTTGGCAAAGAACTCAATTCCTTACTTGGTGTCAGGTATTATCCTATGCCCATTTGGTCCCTTTAAAAATATTATTCCATTATTAACAGTATTGGAAATTAAGCAACCCATTTTATAGAAAAAAATTGCATACATAAAATAGGAAGTAGCTTACCTTTCCTGAAGTCATAAAGATAACAAGTGACACAGCTAACATTTTAATTTATGCAACCTAACTTCAATGCTTCTCTCAGACACAAACACTCTCCCTTGAGCCTTGCAAAGTTATTGCAGCCACAATGCAATTGGAGATGTGGCATTAGCATCTTATTAGCAAAGGTCAGTTAACCTGACAGTTTGATTCTCTAAAGCTTAGTTTTGTGGAATTTCCACTTTTTAAGTATAGTATGCAAAACTAATCATGTAATTACCAATAACTACCTATGCTTGATTTAACTAAGTAGGTCTCTTTATTTTGCTTCCATAAGCACATACAGAGTGTTGTGCCCAAGCATCTCTCAAGATATTGGGCTAATTTTATGCTACAAAGCATTCCAGTAAAGGATCAGCGGGAGGCTCTTAGAAGATACCTATATTTCTCTGATCAATAAGGACTTTGCACATTTCTTTAGGTGCTTCTCAGCCATTCTAAATACCTCAGTTGCGAAATCTCAGTGTAGTTCTCAAAACGAACCTGAGATTTCACCTTATACCAATCAAATGGCTAAGATCAAAACCTCAGATGACAACACATGTTGTAGAGGATGTGTAAAAAGAGGAACACTCCTCCATTGCTGGTGGGATTGCAAACTGGTACAACCACTCTGGAAATCAATCTGGAGGTTCCTAGGAAAATTGGAAATAGATCTACCTGAAGACCCAACAATACTTGGGAATATACCCAAAAGATGCCCCAATATGCCACAGGGGCTGGTGTTCCTCTATGTTCATAGCAGCCTTATATGTCATAGCCAGAAGCTTGAAACAATCTAGATGTCTCACGACAGAAGAATGGATACAGAAAATGTGGTTCATTTACACAATGGAATACTACTCAGCTATTAAGGAAAGAGGACATCCTAAGATTTGCAGGCAAATGGATGGAACTAGAAAATATCATCCTGAGTGAGGAAACTCAGACCCAAAAGGAAATGCAAACAGGCAGCATGCATCAGCAGACATGAGGCCCCCAACACATGTACAATAGAGGACTGTCAGGTATGTGTTCTTTCAGAAATGATGCACCCAACCCTCAAGAGACTAGAGGCCCCGGGGAGTTTAGAGGTCAGGTGGGGTGGTGGGTGGGAACATCCATGTGGAGACAGGGATGTGGGGAGGAGGTATGGGATGTGGAAGAGTCTGAGGGTGGACAGGGTTTGTGGGGGAAATATGGGATGTGGAAGAGTTTGAGGGTGGACGGGGTTCGGGGGGGAAATATGGAGTGTAAATAAATAAATACATAAATAAATTAAAAAAATAAATTACCCAACAAAATAAACAAAACGCTTTTTTAAAAGAAAGAAGAAGATACCTATAGATTCCATAAAGTGACTAGGGTGACTCCTCCCCACTCAGGGCAATGACATCAACATTCCCTGATTCTCCATATATCCATTGTAGCTGTTCATTACAGGTTCTGAGCTCTCAAAATATAGAGACTGTGTTATTAGTTACCCAGTAAGCTATAGAGTCTCCTTCACAAAGGAAGTGTTATAAATATTTGTATAATGAGCAGGTGACTATTTTAGAATGTTCACTGGAAGTAGAAAGGAAACAAAATTGGGGCAGTATTAGGACAACATGTCATAAAGATGAGAGTTCTTTGGAGAGAGTCACAGTATGCCAGGTGAGCCAGAATTCTGATCCAAGCAGGGAGGTGAGTTTGAAGAGATGAACACACCTGTTGGAATAAGTTTTTTTTTAAAAAAAAAAAAAAAAGATGGTGTCAGCAACAATAGCTGAATATGCATCTAGGCATCATTTAAAATTGACCACATCCATGTGTGTTCTCCACTCCTGTAGTAGCATCTTACCATCATCCTATCCCTTCAACACTCCAACAGTTATTGGCTTTGATTCTCACTTTTTTGGTAATTCTTATTGCCACTGTAATGGATGCATTCCGCAAGTGCCTAAGGCCTTTATCCATAGGGATCCTTAGTGAGAAGTCTGTCCTGGTCCTTCTGAATCTGCAGAAAAAGAGTGAAACTCAGCAGGCAGTTCCTTTGCCCAAAAGCAGAGCAGCTGACAAACTCAGGACTTGCTTTTCTGGAGATGTCATTTCTCCAAAGATAAAGAACTGTTGAAAAGGTTAGTTAGCTTCTGAAGCTAAATTGTAATCTGTGACAGTGTGCCAGCCCCAATAGAGTAAAACCATTTGTAATTATGAAAATAAAAAGTTTCAAATCTTAGGACTTATAACTAGTTTGGCTGTTTTATTGTATGAACATCATGAAGTTCACTAACTACATCAAGCATCTCGTTAAATACAGTTCCATAGCCAGCACAGGTGAACCATATAAGCTTCAGTTTCACTGCACCAGCTTAAATCACTCTTGAACTATTCCATGTATGTGTCTACCTGAGTTACCAATCCCAGTGCAAGCAAGGCACATAGTAAGTTGTTTTATAATGTTAATTTAATTGTTTTGTCTTTTGAAGAAAATGTCACCACCTACCTAACCTTCCTACAGTGAGCGGGATAGCCATTCTCCTAAATAGCTACTCTAATCTCTGAAAGTCACTTCTTGAATATTCTGCTGTAGCCAAAGCAGCCTCTTCACATTCTCCAACACTATTGTGATACTACAAATACAGCTCACATGTTCTTCCATAATTCCTGCCCTTCCTTTAAAATGGAGTTTCTTCATAAACCTCACCAACAAGCCAAGAGAAGATTGTCAAAGGGAAGTCTGGTTTCTGAATGCAAGATCTAAGATGGTGTCTTAGTCAGGGTTTCTATTCCTGTACAAATATCATGACCAAGAAGTAATTTGGGGAGGAAAGGGTCTATTTGGCTTGCACTTCCACACAGTTGTTTATTACTAAAGGAAGTCAGGACTGGAACTCAAGCAGGTCAGGAAGCAGAAGCTGAAGCAGAGGCCATGGAGGGATGTTCCTAACAGGCTTGCTTCCCCTGGCTTGCTCAGCCTGCTTTCTTATAGAACCCAGGACTACCAGCCCAGGGATGGCAACCTTGATAACTAACTGAGAAAATGCCCCACAGCTGGATCTCATGGAGGCACTTCCCCAATGAAATTCCTTTCTCTGTGATAACTCTAGCCTGTGTCAAGTTGACACACAAAACCAGTCAGTACAGATGGAGAGCCTTCTTTAAAATGTTTTTCTACTAGCACACATTATATATAATAATGGGTTTCGTTATGTTCTTTTCATAGATGTACATAATGGATTTCGGCAATCTTCATTCCCTATTACCCTCCTATTGCTCTCCCGCATCTGCTAATCCCTCTTCTCTGCCGACTTGAGGGACAGGGATTTTCATTTAATAATCTATGGTTTATTAGATGAGTTTTATTATTCCATGCAGGATGCCTCTGGTTCAAAATCATTTAATTTGATTTCATTTCATCTCTATTAGCTTACCAATGATCAGATTCCCTTATGCCTTCTTATATATCATTAGTCTTGGTTGAACATCATGACCACCCCACACCCATAAATGTCTTCTAAAATATCTTCTGAGGATGTGATCTCTAAACAAGAGAAGATACAGAAGCAGAAGGGAAAGGTAAGTAGCGGCATTCTAGATTCTGCTCATGAATGGTAGTCTCCGAGAGATTTGTCTTAGAGAAGTTTCCAGAACAACAGAGTTGTATCACTAATAATGATGAGGGCAAGGAGAAAACAATAAAGCATGAGTTGTGAATGAATAAGCACAAACATTTTGTCTGTGCAAGCTCCAGGAATGCAAGAGTGGGATTCTCAACTATGCAATTGCTGTTGGGTCACCAATGTTTCTGCAAGTATTCCCTCTTTTTGTCTTTCTGTAAGTCCAGTAAATTCCTAAGCTTCACAATATGGTCTTGAAAGCCATGAGAAGGGAAACCTCAGGCATTATAATGTTTGTGGCTCTCATAAGGCTGTAATATGCAAACATGTTGAGTATTCCTGTTGATGGAATTCTGTAAGATGAGAGATAATCAGAGATGTCTATCTGAAGGGAGAAAGTGATGAAACACCATAGTACAAAATATCATGCATTTTCTTTTTTTGTATGTTATATATTTTTTTATTCGATATATTTTTTATTTACATTTCAAATGATTTCCCCTTTTCTAGCCCCCCACTCCCCGAAAGTCCCGCAAGCCCCCTTCTCTCCCCCTGTCCTCCCACCCACCCCTTCCCACTTCCCCGTTCTGGTTTTGCCGAATACTGCTTCACTGAGTCTTTCCAGAACAAGGGGCCACTCCTCCGTTCTTCTTGTATCTCATTTGATGTGTGGATTATGTTTTGGGTATTCCAGTTTTCTAGGTTAATATCCACTTATTAGTGAGTGCATACCATGATTCACCTTTTGAGTCTGGGTTACCTCACTTAGTATGATGTTCTCTAGCTCCATCCATTTGCCTAAGAATTTCATGAATTCGTTGTTTCTAATGGCTGAATAGTACTCCATTGTGTAGATATACCACATTTTTTGCATCCACTCTTCTGTTGAGGGATACCTGGGTTCTTTCCAGCATCTGGCTATTATAAATAGGGCTGCTATGAACATAGTAGAGCATGTATCCTTATTACATGGTGGGGAATCCTCTGGGTATATGCCCAGGAGTGGTATAGCAGGATCTTCTGGAAGTGAGGTGCCCAGTTTTCTGAGGAACCGCCAGACTGATTTCCAGAGTGGTTGTACCAATTTGCAACCCCACCAGCAGTGGAGGAGTGTTCCTCCTTCTCCGCACCCTCTCCAACACCTGCTGTCTCCTGAATTTTTAATCTTAGCCATTCTGACTGGTGTAAGGTGAAATCTCAGGGTTGTTTTGATTTGCATTTCCCTAATGACTAATGAAGTTGAGCATTTTTTAAGATGCTTCTCCGCCATCCGAAGTTCTTCAGGTGAGAATTCTTTGTTTAACTCTGTACCCCATTTTTTAATAGGGTTGTTTGGTTTTCTGGAGTCTAACTTCTTGAGTTCTTTATATATATTGGATATTAGCCCTCTATCTGATGTAGGATTGGTGAAGATCTTTTCCCAATTTGTTGGTTGCCGATATCGTGCGTTTCTTATTTCGTCTCTGAAGTTGCTAATGCATTCTTTGATTGCTAGATCAGCTAATTATACCTGTGATCATATTTACCTTCTGTTCCCCACACTGCATAGCACAACTGCAGATAATAGTAGCTGTACATTAATACTGGAATTTACACAGTGATATGGGGTTGGTAGCAGCCCCAGTTTATGGAGAAATTTCCACCTAAGACTTTTACTTATTCCTCAATTAGGTGTTGTTCGTTCCAATGCCTTCACCTGTAGGTAAATGTTTTCAGTTCAGAGGTTCAAAACATTTGATGTTGATGAATAACTAGTCAACTTCATCTTCTCATGACCCTTCCTGGTTTGGGAGAAAGGTCTTCTTCTATCATTTCTTCTCCATATTTCTCTCTGGTATTCATTAATGTGTCGTTTCCCAAAACCCCTGCCTTCTTCCTAGTTCCAGGGTGAATTCATCTTTTAAACTTGAGACTCTGGCTCTGCCAATCTGCATCTGCAAATTATTGAGCTACCCCTCTGCTCCAGCCCCACTTTTCCATACTCTGCTTCCTAAACCTGGGATGGAACTGTTCAGCTACACATCACTTTTGATAGATGGCTCTTAGACATGTTCCTCCCATAGGGTACACTGATGGGGTACTGGTGGCAAAACAAGAAAAAGCATGCTCTGTGCTGTTTCTTATTCTTAGAATCATCTCTACAGCAGACCTTGCCCTGGGCTGGAACCATTGGTCTGGTTTCTGAGTCTTCCCATATTCACAGAACTGTATTCCTGGACCTTCTAGTGTTGTCAGCATAGGTTGCTTAGGGTCACCTGCATCTGGATCCAAAGTCTGGGAAGCCCTTAGACCATAGTTCCTCTAACCACTTTACCTTTGTTCCTCCTGTAATTTCTGAATCTGTGTTTTCTCTGTTCTTCCTGCCTTTTCAGCTGCACATTCCTCACAACTTAACTGGTGATGTTTCTGTTTTCCTAAGTAAACGTTAGGCTCTGAATTCTAACATGTCTTTAATTTTTTTCTTCATTCTTTTTTTTTCTTTGTAAAAATCAAATGAAGGAATACAACCTTCAAGATTCCTCAGAGAAAACTGATGAGAAGAAACTACACAAAAAGACAGACTCATGGTTTGAGGCATAGACCACAGTGTTACTTGCACCACTAATTGTATACTATTTCTAATTGATTTCTATTCAACATTGAATTGTGCATCCCCTAATTTATTTTGATATAAATTCTTGATACCTGTGAATATAAAATTATTTTAAATGGGGTATTTTCTGTTCATATTAGGTTAAAGAAGGCTCTGATTCAATGACCAATATCCTTATATAAAAAGAAATTTTTCATATAAAAACAGACACACATAAAGAAGAAAGGGTTATGTGACATCCAAGGAAAATATTAGGGCTATTACGGGTAAAAGCCAAGGAACATAAAGGATGATGGTAGGAAGAACCAGGAGCTAGGACATGGGCAATGACCACCCTCTACATTCTTCATAGAGAGCCTGACTCTGTCAACATCTTAATTCCAGGCTTTTAGTCTTCAAACTATAAGAGAATAAATCTATTAGCTTAAGCCACCAAGATGATGGTAATACAATAATCAGCCTTAGAAAGCTTATACAATCTCCATTTTTAAAAAATCCATTAAAGTATTTCTTTTATGTGCATAGCTTCAACATTGTCTCTAGATATAAGCCTCTTTGTTAAAGAAACAATTTCATTTGCAGGGAAATGATAGGAAACCAATATTAATACTGACCTATCACCTGGTTCAGAACGAATGATTCCTAGTCATTATAACATTTAAGCATAGGTCTTTTGGCCTGAGCTTTTACAGCCTGGCACCAGGTTCTTATGCAATCCCTTAAACATTAATACTGAAAATACATTTATCTATTTCTCTATTCAGAGTCTTCAAAGACAATACAATGTATTATTAACACAGGCAGAGAGACATTTTCTACTTTGCCATTTACTTATATTTCATTTTTAATGAATTACTAGAGAATCACAATTGCTATGTCAGTGACCTTTTGTTAGTTTTGTTAGTCTCCCTTACCAAACAGATCCTTTGGGCAATAATAAGGCAAAATGAATTTTGACCTTAAAACACAGAGAGAAACAAGTCCCAAAAGTACTTTGCCATGTTAATTAATGGTAAAACTTTGGTAATGTTCTTCCTCTTCAGTCCAACCAGACTTCAGGAAAACTGAACGTTAATTACTAAAGTCGGATTCTCAATTACCACAGGACAAACAAAAATGTGGATTCCACTCAGAATATTGCAATTATTACAGGATAAACAGGACTTCATAATCCTCTTCTTCTCAGCTACAAATGCATAGACTGTGCTCTCTGATCATTGTTATGACTTGACTTCCTGTCGCCCTAATGACCAGTAAAGATTAAATAGCCTTGTTTATGAAGACAATGACAAAAATCTCTTTCTCCTGGGCAGAATTGAAGGTATGGATTTATTTCTTTCCTTCCTTTCTTTCTTTCTTTCTTTCTTCCTTCCTTCCTTCCTTCCTTTCTTTCTTTCTTTCTTTCTTTCTTTCTTTCTTTCTTTCTTTCTTTCTTTCTTTCTTTCTTTCTTTCTTTCTTTCTTTCTTTCTTTCTTTCTTTCTTTCTTTCTTTCTTTCTTTCCTTTCTTTTTTTCTTTCTTTTCTTTCCTTTCTTTCTCTTTCTTTCTTTCTTTTTCTAGTCACAGAGCAATTTACAAGCTCAATATATTTCTTACATTTTGTTTGAAGGAAATTTCAATTTTTACAGTCTTTCAGTAGACATGATATACACTGCACTTCATGAAATCTAAACAGTATTGAAATAAATCTTTCCAACATTTTGGTAACAAAGCACACAATGCTTCTCCAAATTTTTATGCTATCTACATAATCTGTTTGCTCTGATAACCACTAATCACAAAAATTGACTCATTGGAATAATTATAAAAAGTATCTAACACCATGCATGGGTTTGAATCCTGTTTAATATCCTATCCTAGAAACAGTTTACAAACCTTAAGATTAAAAAAAAAATTAAGTCTTTAATATCTGAGTAGTACTTCATTGTGTAAATGTGAACACTCAATGATAAGTGGCTATTAGCCCAAAACCTCAGAATACCCAAGATACAACTCACAGACCACATGAAGGCCAAGAAGAAGGAAGACCAAAGTGTGGATACTTTGATCCTTCTTGGAAGGTGGATCAAAATACCCAATGCTCACAGCCAACCAACAGACTGAGAATAGGGTCCCCAATGGAGCATCTAGAGAAAGGACCCAAAGAGCTGAAGAGATTTTCAGCCCCACAGATGGAGCAATAATATGTACCACCCAGTACCCCCCAGAGCTCCCAGGGACTAAACCACCAACCAAAGAGTACACATGGAGGGACCCATGGCTCCAGCTACATATGTAGCAGAGGTTGGCCATTTTAGACATCAATGAGAAGAGAGGCCATTGGTCCTATGAAGGCTTGATGCCCCAATGTAGGGGAATGCCAGGTCAGGGAGGTGGGGGTAGGGGTTGGTAAACAGGAGTAGGGAGGATGAGATGGTGGGTTTTCAGAGAGGTAATGAGAAAAAAGGGGATACCATTTGAAATATAAATAAAGCAAACATCTAATAAAAAAATTAAGTCTCTCCTCTGCTCTTTAAAAGATATCTTTTTATGACAATATCTGTAACATTGACAAGTACATGTTAAGGCCATTATCATCTCCTTCTGTGAATATTTTTGTGTTTTCTCTTTGTTTTTCTAAGAAAGATAATAAAACCTACACTCTTTATATTTTTGAAACTGTACCAACAGAAATCGAGTACACTACAGTCAGGATGCAGTCGCTCCTTCCCACTCCACAAGACCACGCCTCTCCATCAAGCTTCACCTGTTGAGCCAAAACTCTGTATTTTTTGCCACATGCTATTCTACCCGCAGCACTGAAATAACAAAGGATGGAGTTTTTCAGGTGGTTGAGCTGTAACTCCTGATCTGCTAAGTTATTCAGGATTTCTGTGTTAAGTTCTTCAAAGGGATACAAAGTTCTTCTTTGTCTTCAGCATTCTTTATAACTTCTGAGTTCTGAGACTGGAAAGCTTTTCATGGAAGGCAACCTCTTCTTCTCTGTAAATGTGGTATTGCAGCAGGCCACCATCTTCCCGTGTGAGTTCTTTTTCTAGAGTCAGATAATCCATGATCCCTGGAAATGCTAGACGAGGTAGTTTCTTTTTCACTGGAAGCACCCATGAGGTCTACATGGGAGGTTGACAAATGAGGCATGGATTTATTTATGAGGTGATTACTTACCATTTTCTCCTTATTCTAATAAAGGCTCTGTCTCAAGCTTAAAAAAAAAAAACATTCATGTTGAGGGATCAGAAGTATCGCAGTATTTTATCACCTTGGTCCATTTCTGTCCATCCACTCTAACCCTAGATGACCGCCAGGCCTTCTGGAAGGTTAAGGAACTCTGTCTTCTTTAAGCTTTGTTGTGAAACTCCTTGCTTTTATTCTTTCCTCCCTATGAAATGGAAAGAAATAACTAAGGGCTTTGAAATAAAATGAAAAGATTTGGATTCAAATTCTGACCTTGAACACATACTTACTATGATGAAACAGCATATAAACTACTTAATCTTCTTAATACAATCTTATCTAAAATTGAGTACTACCTTCTTCAATTTCTTCCTCCTCCTCCTCCTTTTCCTCCTCCTCTTCCTCCTCCTCCTCCTCCTCCTCCTCCTCTTCCTCCTCTTTCTTCTTCTTCTGCCTATTTATCCATAGGCATATTTAGATTGAGGAAAATTGTGGAACATGTTGCATTTTAAAATTCTAAATCTTAGGAGAAATGAAAGCCCTGGTTTTGTTCCATTGATTATAGTATGTCTACATAAGGATTACTGGCAGTAGAGGGAAATGAATAATCGTTTTATACATGAAACAATGAGTGGGTATAGTAGGTTAAATACAAGCTTTCAAAATGTACTGTGCTGTACAAAAGACAAGTGAGAGGGGGAAATTAAATGTAAAATATTTAGTGAGAATTGTAACCATCCTGTGCTTCTCTTAGCTGACACTGTGTCTCTGCTCTTGGTTTTCTTTGTCCTATATAACACTGAAGATGTTGAATTTTGATCCAGAAAATTGAACTCAGTGGGGCATAATTTGTTCTTTTTCCTTTGGAAAATATTACATACCATTGCATCCAGGAACAGTGTAATTAATGATCACAGGCATTGAGTTTTCAAAGTGTGAATGAAATTATCATCAAAAGCTTTGTTCTCCACATTATTAAACCCAGTTGTCCACGTACATCACAGTTACCAGCACACCAATGTACTCATAGGTTCTCTCAAGTGCCTTGAACCAGCCTCTCCTGACAGAGGCTACCCATTTGAGAGTGGGCCTTTCATCTAGCATTTTTCCTCCTACCGCAGACTATCAATAACAGCAAGCAACCAGAGCAACAGGGAGCTGTTGCCAGAAAGCCCTGGAAGCCTTTAAGGTTCAGTTCCAAGTATCCCTTTTCCTTTCCCTCACTCACCAGTTATCACATCCCCTTTCCAATGACCAGAGAGAAGTAATAGACTCAAACATGACTCTAGACATTTGAACCTACTAGTAAAGTCAGCTCCTCCTGCCCAGCCACACCCCAGACCTTCTCCAAACAACATGCTTGCCCCCAGTTAATGGGCTTTATCCTCTTGAACAAGCAATCAGAGTAAATCCTTCACTTGTTTAGTTGCCTCTTTAGACATTTTGTCACAATGATGAGATAAGACGACATAAATAGATAGGCCTTCTTAAACTTTTTATACTCTTAATTCCTGTTTGTCCGAGAAATGTTTATGCTATCCTAGGTAAGGAAAACACATAAATCACACTGGTGATAGGTCATAGAGAAATTGATTTAAGACAATTTCTTGTGTATATATGATTTTTCCATTTATTTATTAAAGACAAAATAAATTTCCACCAGGATGACATGGATTGATTTGTTTAGTTTTGCATAATAATTTCAGTCTTGGCAGAATATTTGCTGTTTACAATATGCAGGGCATCTTCAATGTTTTTCAGAACTGATCAATATTTGGAATTTATAATTGGCGTGCTGAGAATGGCATTTTGCATGAATACATAGTATAAAATGGCTTGAGTATGTTTCAAAAATAGTTGGAAATTCTCTCCTGGTCTTAAGCCAAATTTCATTTAATATTTTTTTAATTCAATGCAATCAGTAACACAAACAGTAACTTTTAAAATCAAACACTAGAACATTATATAATCCAAATACATGCTAAATTCATACACGCTAAGGAAAGCTGATAGGGAAATACTACATCTTTGTTTTTTATAGTTCACCATTATATTTCTATAGAAGCCAGAACTTGGCATGTAAAGACACTGCAATTCAGTGTTTACCCAGCATTCAGTAGTCTTGAATCTGAGCCAAGTTGTTTCGGTCAGTGTCCATGGCATCGCATGGTATCACAGCGCACACGACGCAAAGTGTTCAGAGTGTTTTCAGAACCACAGCTTCAGTCACATGAGACCACCTAGGCAAGCTCTGCTAGAAACACCTCTAATTTATTATGTGTGCTTTATTTTTTAAATTAATTCTGTCACTGTTCATTCAGAATACTTTTACTATCACCACATAGAATCAAAATACTGATCAACTCTGAAAAACATCAAAAATTCTCTGCATACTCCATCATAAAATATCCATGTAGGATTTAAGTATTTATATCAAAGCAAGCAAGTCAATACATCTAATTATTGTGGAAATGTACCTTTTGCCTTTATATAGAAGGTCTTACCTTGTAATTTAGGAATCTGTGGGATAAACAGACAGATGAGAGATAGATGATAGATGAGAAAAAGATGAGAGAGATACACAGATATATGATAAAGTAATATAAATATGATAGGTTTAGATGATAGACGATAAATAAGACATAGGCAGATGGCTGATAGGTAGGTACATAGGTACATAAATATATGCATATGTACATACATACATAAATACATACATGCATACATACAAAAGACATTATGGGAGAATCCTTAATTACTGCAGCTAGTCTCAGAACCAGAGAAGCTGATGCTGATGATGTTATTCCTTATCTAAGTCCAAAACCTAAAACCAGGGCCTTCTGATGTACAAAGATAAATAAAAAGCATTGTCCCAGCTCCAGGAGAGAAAGAGAGCAGGGTCGGTCAGGAGAAAAGTATTGCCTCGGTGATTATGAAAGCTGAGAACCTCAGTACCCAAGAATGAGTTAGGAACCTGCACACTTCTATCCCGAAGCCCAATGACCTGATGTTTCAATCCAGGAATACAAGCATGAAACCATTTGAGTCCTTGACTGCTGTCTACAGAAGGAATTCCCTCTTGCTTGGTAATCATTAGTGATTTTTGTTCACAATAGACTGTTAACTAGTTGCACTAGACCTACCCTCATTAGAAAAGGCAGTGTGCTTTACCCAGTTAACCAGTTTAATATTAATATTTCAAAACACCTTCTTAGAAATAGACAGAACGTTTGATCAACTGCGTGAACATCCGTGGCTCAGCCAAATTCAGACAAAATTTTCTGTCCAGGGATGGAAATCATGTGTGGTACTGGAAAGCTAGCCAGGAGCTGGTAAATGCATGATTCTCTTAGAGGAGAATCAGTAGAATACATAACTACACTCTGAAATGTATCTTACATCCACAGACAGGTGTGGCATTGATTCTTCATGTAGCATAAGCTTCTCTCTGTAGCAAATGGAGACCATTACAAAAACCCACAACTGGGTAAAGTGCAGAGGCTAATGGGTGGTAGGTAGTTCAGTTCCAACAGATATATCTCAGGAAATGTTACAGAAAGGCAGACAGAAAGATTGTAAAGACCAGAGGAGCAAAGTCTGCTATGAGTTGTGACTCCTAGAAATGGCTGTGGGAGAAAGACCTGAGCAACGGCACTATTAACGTGAGTAAACACGTTCAGTGGAAGGAACAAAAATAACACAGGGTTCCACCCTTGGACAAAGAACTCTCAATTACCATGACTGCTAAGAAGAGAGAACTGGCCATTCTCTGGGACAAGGCCACTAAATTGTTTTTCAATATAGGTAGTCAGCTATGACATCTCATACACACAAAAAAAATTCAGAAAGCTCCATTTATACTATATTTATATATTTGTGCATATAAACATATATATACATATATATGTATATGTGTATATATATATATATATATATATATATATATATATTCCATATAACACAGACACACATCTATCATAGAGAAAGAGACCATCAATTTAGAAGGGGATAGGATGAATTGGAGGAGGAAAAAGACGTATTAAAAACAAAGCATAATTCTCTGCTCCGTTCTTCTAGTAAACAGAAATAATCGGTTGAATTATAACCAAAAAAAAAAGAATTTTAAAGTGTTTTGAAGGAACAGTACACCAAATTATCTCTATTCAAGTGTTAACTAGACCTGACCCCACTTCAGTTCTGAAACCTCTTACGACACTCGTCTAGACATCCAGACCAGTGTGGGGTACTCTGACCATGGATAGTAAGTCAGGAATTCTTGGTTTTCATGGTAAAAGTTCCATGGCCATATCTTAACTATGTATGTGTAGACATAGTTTTAAGTAACTGATTTTAAGGAAATGAGCCTGTTCCTATCAGGTCTATTGTACCTCCCATTCAGTTTGCCCTGTTTCCTTGTAGAATATATTTAAACTCAGGTATTAAACAGTTTATGGATTTGAATTCTATGTTTCTTAAAGACATATGCTATATATTCATATGATTTGAATATATATGAAAGTATACTTGGAGATTATTTGAATATATAGGAAAATAATAAATCAATGAATGAAAATGAAAATACCCATTTCACATTGATTATAAAATTCCTCTTTAAAATCAACTACCTGTTAAAAATCAGGCCAAATTTGCTGAAGATTTCTGTCAAACATGTTGCTTATAATTGTGAAGAAGGAATTATATTGTTAAAATATAAATTTTTACTGAGAAAACATCGAGTAAACTATAGATTGTATTTTTTAAGGTAATAACATGGAAAAGATGCAGAGGTTCTGAAGTGAAGAAAAACCAGAACGAGAGAGAGTTGCTGACTGGATTATAGATAACATCGAAGCTTCCTTCATCCTGAGAGTAATTGGAGGGCTGAATATATGCAGCACCCTGAAAAAGAACAGTTAAAATGTAATAGTAAAATGTAACTGACCCTGTAGGATACTGCTGAAAATCTGGACTAGCAGGAACTATAGACAATGAGCTCTTGCCTACGGTTCCCCCACCCCACCCCCAGGATTTGACCCAGTGGATGACTGCTTGCAGGACTCTGTAAAGCAAAAAGAACATCCAGTGGTTCATAATGTCTGCCCAAGCCATTGTTCGAGAACTCATTATGCATTCTTCTTCCCAGATTGAAATTCAGCAACATGTCAGGAGCTCAAAATTGCCCACTGTGGGAGCATTTATACTGGGAAAATCAGCAAATGCTCCAAATCAGACATTCTTTTTTGTTTAATCTGTTAAGTACTACCAAGACATCGTCAGCTTTGTTCAATGGTCCAGAATACTTCTTCATGCTGGCCAGATAACTTGAGGAGGTGTGTATCTGTGTATCTGTGTATGTATATATGTATGTATGTGTATATGTATATGAATATCACATATGTATATATGTATTAATGTGTATTTATACATACAATATAGCTAAAGATTTATTTATTTTATGTGATCATATGGTTACTGTCTTCAGACACATAGGAAGAGCAAAATCAAATCCCATTATAGACAGTTGTGAGCCACCATGCAGTTGTTGAGAATTGAATTCAGAACCTCTGAAAGAGCAGTCAGTGCTCTTAACTGCTGAGACAGTCAATCTCTCCAGCCTGAGGACTTATATTTTTAAAGATCTCGGTAAGAGTGTTTTGCTCACATGTGTATGTATTTGTGTGTGTGTGTGTGTGTGTGTGTATTTATATATATGCAGCATGTTTACTCAGTGCCACAGAAGCCAAAAGGAGGATCCCTGGGTTCTCTGCAAGAAAAGCAAGTGCTATAAATAGCTGAGCCATCTCTCCAACCTTAGGATAGTCCTGATGTGCTTAAGACCCAAGCCCTACTGGGAAAAAGAACCTCAATATTCCCTCGAGTCACTGAAAACAGTTGTCACCAACCTGAAATTAAACAGAGCTGCAGCCCAGCCCTAACCCAATGTAACTTGTGATTAGAAACAAACAGCTTTTAATGCATAACAGAGAAAGTTGTGTATACTTTCTAAACTAAGATATTATAATTAGATATAAATAACTTTTTATACATAATACTTGAAATACCATAGAAATTAGCATATTAAAATATGATTCTATAAATTCTGATGTAAGGAGGGAAAAATGTTCACTGAACCAAGCTTCCATGTGATCAAGATATGGAAATGTGAAAATAAGTATTTAAAAGTACAGAGATAATAAGTGAGAAAGAAGAAGAGTTAATGGGTCAACAAGATACAGGGCAGAGTAGGAGAAAAAAAAACAATAAATGAGAATATGAGTCAGCAGAAATTATATAACAAGAACCACCCAAACATATTTGGATATATTTACACATACCATATCCATCTATAAATATGTATGTATATTATGTAAAATGTATGAATTAATTATGCTAGTGGAATTTTTGAAAAGGCAAGATATCAGCTCATAAATTCTAAAAGAGGAAGTGTATCTAATAATGTCATAATAAAACTGCTAGAAAACTCCAAAGTAGAAAATAAGTTCCTAATTTGAGCTTTGGTAGACACATCATGTAGTAATTGTCCAAATAACTCTGCATCAACTAAAAGTGAAGTGATTTTTAAAGACAACATACTTTTTTAACAGTAAAACTTGTAATGCCACATTGACTAGAAAATCACCGGTATTCTTTGGAAGACACCCTCCCACTCAGGAATTAGTGTTAATTCAAAATAGAGGTAAAGTTAAATATTTGGAGACATATTAAATATACTAAATATACATGTTTATGTATCCTTCTAAAGTACCACTAGTAAGGGAAATGATTGATTTTTTTTATTCTATAACATTTAAAGAAGTATAATACATGGCAATAATTGCAAAAAGCGCTGCAGAGAAGATAATGGGACTGTGATGATTAAGGCTTTTCCTCTGTGAAGAGAATTCACCGTAGACTATTACAAACTGAGGATGGATAGTGTGGAGGATTTGTTAGGAGCAACCAAAGGAATTGAATTAAAGGACTAAGATATGAAATGAAGATGGGACAGAGATCTAAAAAATAGGAGGAAGAAACAAAGGCACGTGGTATGTGTGCGTATATCCTAATAAACAACTCGCCCTCATTATCCTCTAAGCTTCTCTCTGCTATTACTTCCCTCATTCTTTTAATTCCTTAGAAATAGTCTCATTGTTTTCATGAAGTTGGGAGTACTAAACAGAGTTACAAAAGGATATTTTCAAGAAATAATGAGCTGATAATTTAAATGCCTCTCTTCTGAACATAGGCTCTAGTTTAATAGGAACAACTACACCCTTTTCAGCTTAGAGGCAGACAGTTATCCATGTATATCAAACAGAAATTAAGAGCTCTGTGAAAAGATATCAGAACAAAATGTCCAGAATTTATAGTGTATTGCTATAAGGATTACTCACTCCTTATACCATGCCTATGCCATACATGTTTATTGACAGAGCCATAAGTTCTATTAGTCCATTCTTCACTATGCAAATTTTGGAGTGGAGCTCTGGTTGATACTCTGATTGATATTCAAGAGGGTGTTAGCTGTCTGATTCTAGATATGGTCAGGAAAAGGAATGTCTGTGTCCATCTTTATTTCCATAAAAAATGCTTTCATTTTTACTCAAGAACTTACTAGCTTCCAAACTCCTTCCTCTTGGGCGTCTGTGATGGTGACCAAAGGCACAGGGCCCCTCATTCTCCTCAAGAGATATGCTCTGGAGGGTGGGGGGAGTGCCTCAAAATCAATTATTTTGGTAAAGACAACAATATTCTTATTATCTGTAATAACTACAAGATTGATCTTTTATTAAAGTAAAACTCCATTTAGAAATGAAAAGCTGGATGTATTTCCTAGGTTCCTTCATCCATGGAGTCTGTGGGTAAACAGGTCTACAGTTGGAGTCATAGATAATATGTGGCTGTATCAGTTTAAATCACCTAAATATTTCTTGGAACTCTGTTAAAAATAAGATTTGGGTAATCAGATATTTTATGTATACATATGTAGCCTGTGATTTTTTTTTCTCCTCATAGCTCACTAAGATTATAACGTCAATGTTCCAAGAAAAAAGTAGTGTTCTCCTTCATCCATTCACATGATGCAGGTTCAGTTTCTAATTCTTTTTTTAAATTTTTTAAATGTTCTTTTTTTATTTAATATTTTTTCTACTTAATCCTCTACATCAAAGTCACTGCCCCCTCCCAGTGGTCATCCCCTCCCACAATCCTTCCCCTATTGCCCCTCCCCTTCTCCTCTGAGAGGGTACAGGCCCCTCCCCCTAGCCCAAGGTATCTCCCTCTCATCTTGGCACTTCAAGTCTCTGTGGGACAAGGTACTTCCTCTCTCTCTGAGTTCAGACAAGGCAGCTGAGCTAGTAGAACACATCCCACATACAGGCAACAGCTTTGGGGATAGCCTCTCCTCTGGTTGTTCAGGACCCACAGGAAGACCAAGCTGCACATCTGCTACATATGGGCAGGGAGGCTTAAGTCTGTAACATGTATGTTCTTTGGTTCCAGGTTCAGTCTCTGAGAGCCCGAAGGCAACATGTTAGATGACTCTGATGGTCTTCCTGTGAAGTCCTGTCCCCTTCAAGGCCCTCAATCCTTCCTCCCATTCTTCCATAAGAGTTCCCAAGCTCCATCCAATGTTTGGCTGTGGGTGTCTGCATGTGTCTGAATCAGCTTCCGTGTGGAGCCACTCAGAGGACAACATGCTCCTGTCTTCAGGTATAACATTAAGTGTTAGGGATTGGTGCTTGCCCATGGGATGGGTATTAAGTTGGACTGCTTATGGGTTGGCTGTTTCCTCAGTCTCCGCAGCAGTACCCTAAGCAAATCTCCTGAGAACTCATAAAAATGACTCTAAAAATAACTGTTCCTTTTTTGTCCAACTCACAATCTCCTACATTTGAAAAGTGAAGACCAAGCCATTTTGAGGTGAGAAGTTTGGGCAAAGAGGACAATTTTGATAAGAGATGCTGTGATGTTTCCAATCATTTCTTCCACAAATCCTGAGATCTTGTTATTACTTAAATATAATCATTTGAGTCTCTGGCCCTGACATTAGGATTTCCTAAGGAATCCTGGCATCCTTTATGCAAATGGATATATGATAAGCCTTTTCTGCCTTTGATAAGGTCATACAAGTCTAAGATCCAAAGACTCACTGCTTAGGCTCAAGTCCAGGTAGCAATAAGTGTGTGTGTGTGTGTGTGTGTGTGTGTGTGTGTGTTGTGTGTGTGTTTGTGCATGTGTGTCTGTGTCTTAATTCAATTGGTTAAATAAAATGAAAGAGTACCTATGTGTATCTAAGGTCCCTTCTGTATTTATTTTGTTGTTAGAGTTTGAAAGCAAATGTCCTTCAAAAATTTCATGAGTTTAGTTCCCAGTGGTAGGTACAATAATTAAGAGATCATGAGATTATGAGTGTTCTAATATAATACATGAATTAATCTCTTGATAGATTCATACATAATCGGATGGCCTTATTTAAATATTGGTAGAGCGTAGTTGAAGGAAGCAGGATCCCTGGGCATGTCCTAGAGGGGTTTACCTTACACTTCCTATCTCCTTTCAGCATCTTGGCCACAACCGGGCACTTCTGCCATGATGCTGTGTCCCACCACAGTTTCATAAGTAATAGACTCAAAAGACCACATACTAGGACACCTTTAAACCATAAGCCAAAATTTTCCTTGTTTGAGTTTTCTTGGATATTTTTCAGGGTGATGGAAAGGTTAAGACACTAAGAACTGAGAAAGTGAGATGTTAAATATTAAGTAATTAGAAGAACGTTTGCATCCTACACATTGATTTAGTTTCATTCCCTCCCTGAACTGGAGTTTAAATGAGAGGAATAACCTTGGGCTTTAAGCTAGGAGCAATTCATGGCTCCCAAAGGGTAAATCAGCACAGCTCTAACCGTGCTGAGAGAAACTCCCAGAATTCCCCCCAGAGTGGGACTCTGATCACAGAGTCAGGTGAAAGTGGTCTCCACATACCAGTGAATCATCTAACCATCTTAACTGGGGTACACTTAATGCTAAGTAACAGAATAAGTGTCAGTCAGAAAAGCCTTTGTTTTTGTTTACACTTTAAGCTCACAAATGACATCAGAGAAGAGAATGAGAAAAGCACACAATTTATCTCAGATTTCTGGGTATGAGTGTTAACTTTCCTTGCTGTTTCTTTTTCCTAAATTTGTATTTAATACTAAAATTAGAGAAGTGTAGACAAGTTGGCTCAGAGGGAGTTTCAAGTTACCAGGGATAATTGTTTCATGGAAAGAAAATTCCAAAATGGTATTTGTGTGATATTCTGAAATGATCTCGACATTTGAGGAAAGTAGTCAAGTGGGGCCTCCAAGATTTTCAAGAGAAATAAAAGGACATTAATTATATCAAAACCTTTAGGCTATATTTTTAAACTATACCACTGACTATATTTCAACTTTGGAGATAGCTGGAGCTGGTGCTCTGAAAATTTAGTGTTGTGTCCATGTAGATATTATTAGAGCTATTTCTTTTACAGACACTAAGATGAGACCAGTTGACATTCCAAGGAAATGAAAAGCTACTCTCCTGATGAATTGCATTACACAAGGCGAACAGAACACCTAACCCCACTTTTCTACCAAGTCATTCTTCCTGACCCTTGGCATGCACCATAGAACACCATCTTAAAAACCGCCACCAGGCCCTTCTAAACATTCAAGAAAATTCTATTATTGAGGGATCTCATTATGGTAGCTGAGAATGTAACAGAGTTTGATATCTATTAAAGCAAAACTCAATATCTTCAAATTACTCCAGGAAATAATTTCTTATGTCTGTGTGGAGTTCTTAACACCTCATTTCACAAATATTGATGATCTTTAGAACTTGGGCATCCATTAGGGAAATGTATAAAGAATGAGTCACCTAAGAAGCACACACACCAGTGTTTACATTGATGCATCTGACTTACGGAGTATTTTAAACCTGAGTTTAGAAATAAGAGCCTGGTCACATCTAGCTTCTTGGATTCCAGAGAGCTACTGGTTGACTGAAGCCATTTACTCCTAGATTCCTTCGATATTAACTAGCCATAAATAGAATGTGAGCCCATCCCCATCCAATCCTCCCAAATGTGTCAAGAAATTGCCAGACATCATTATCCCATAGAGGACCAGTTCTCATCTCATCTCTCTGATTCTACTTCCTCTCCTGGCTAAGGAAGGTAGAGCTTGACAGTGTAAATTTCCTGTCAATGCAGGCGAAATATAAAGCTGGATGAAGAGACATGAACTTGCATGATAGAAGGATTAGAAACAGAGTGAACTAGCCCCACCATAGATAAGGCTGTTCATGTCAACTCTTCAGTTGTGAGTGGCAGAAAACCCAGGCCAAATATCTTAAGCAAACAGGGAACATGAGTCCCATAAGCAGCAATCAGAAGTATCTGAATCTATTTAAACAAACACAGGGACAGATGGAGATCCACCTGTGATGTTTCTGCTCTAATCTTTGTTGTTCCAGCTGAGGTTTGCTTCCACAATTCCAGATCATAGCCCAGAGATAAAAAAAAAAAAAAAACCTCAAGTAAAACTCCTAGAATTAATTTTCAATGAAAAATGTAAAAATAAATACACATGCTATGATTACATTAATCTACATGCAGAGAGAAATGTGGTTTTTAAGTCACTCAATAACTTAGCATTTTAGGGACCAAGTGTAACATCAGTTCTAAAGCACCAGATGCTATACCAGGGTCAGGTACACAGACACGCACACCCACATGCATAGACACATTCAGCACATGTGCACACATGCATGCAACACATGCATGCACACACAGAGACAAATGCACACAAACCACACACACATGCACACACACAACACACTCACATACATACACAACACATACATACACATACACTAATAAGTTAGTAAAAGTATTAAAAACTATAGGAAAGTTTAAACAATAACTAACTACTAAACACTCAAAGTTTCTTCAATCTAGCTATATATGATCTCAGAAACTTTATGTAAATATTATAAATATATAAATATACCAGGGCTTCATCCTTTTAAAATTCTGAAAGATTGGATCGAAGGCTATGAACTGAAGGTATGAACTCTGCAAACACCATTTAGATAGATGATCCACTCAGCCCTAGATCACCAAGTGGTGTCAATGAATTCATTTAT
Organism: Apodemus sylvaticus; assembly: GCF_947179515.1. Lineage (NCBI taxonomy): Eukaryota > Metazoa > Chordata > Mammalia > Rodentia > Muridae > Apodemus > Apodemus sylvaticus. The sequence goes on from NC_067487.1 coordinate 39,012,292, forward strand.
GAAACGAGTGTTGTTTCATGAGCCATTCTCAATTTTTCCCAGCTGTGAACCACTTAACACCCAGAACCCTACAGCCCACGTACTGTGCCCACTCTCACTTCACCTGCACCAGACATGCCTCCTCCATTGATGTTGCTTCAGTAAGGGCCCACTCAAGAGAATCTTCTCTTCAAATAAATTCCAACTAGGACTCCTAGTTCTGCCCTACTTACAACAATGTGTTTGCCAAGGTCACCAGTGTTCCTTAGAATTCATTTTTCACGTCCTTGATTAATGGGAAAACTCAGCTTAGCTATATATTAAAATACAATATGTCCAATACAGCAAACACTTTCCTCTTCCTTTCCATGTCACCACTCTTCCTGAAGATCACCACAGACCTTAGCACTGTATGATACTTCATTGCCTTTAAAATAATCTATCATGTATATATACCTATCATGGTAAAGTCTCCTTTCTTTCTCCCTAATGTCCTGGACCGCTCATCGGCATATGACGATTTTTCTACCCCATCGGCATCCATTATTTTACCATATATTTATGTCTTTCCTCCAAATTAGATTGCAGAGTTTCTTTCTTCCAACTCCTCCTCTAGTTTGCATTTGAGTAGCCAAGTTTTGTTTGAGAAATTTTTCAACATAAAAGACCTAACATGTCATTCCTATACTCAAAACCCTCTCCCTTCTCCTGTGAAGAGTCCTCTCTATGCCCTAAAATACTGTTTGCCCTACATGTTCATTCTGGGCTCATCCCCCTCCCCCTTACCTTTACTCTCCCCACTTGATTGATCTCATTGATTAACCTTCAAAAAGTCAAGACTCTTCGTGCTTCTGAATCCTTGTATTTAGAGCTCCCCTTAGCTGGAATGTTCAACTTCCAGATGTCAACAACTACCTCTTTGTCATTTCATTTACTTTTGCATTTCATTCAGATCAACTTTCTCCACCTTTGGATATCTTATACCTATTGAAGGCTCTGATATAGCATCTGTGATTACCTAAAACAAGACATTTGAGATATTTATGTTAATACATAATCTGTGCCTATTTTCCAGTAGATCTAAGTTCTATGGTGTCACAGAACTTGTTTCATTTGCTTCTCCATCTCAAACCCAGACTATTGATGCCATTCAATAAATAGTTGTATATGAAATAAACAAATGGCATAAGTATATTTTAGCATTATATCTTTTGGGCCACTCAGTTCAAATATACCTTAGGGATACCTGGAAATTATGTTAATTTATATAAAAACTTCAATGTCCTAGTGTTACTAATAACTGTTACAAAACTCAACTAAGCTTTTTAATTCTCTTAGCCTCTTACACACACACACACACACACACACACACACACACACAAATACTACTAATACTACTAATAATAATAACTATTACTATCATACTCCTAGCCACAATTACCTCTCCATAGTAGACCACCCTTCTATTTCACAAAAAATAAAAAATATTTACATAAAAGAAATCTAGTATATCCTATTACAAAACCTGCATCCATAATTTTCTAGTTCCTTGTGTTACAAGAGAAAGGTTTATTTCCTCTTCTTTAAGACTATGGTCTCCATTTTGTTAGACTCTATTTTCTTCTCCCATCTATAGGATCTATCGCCTTCTTAACCTTCAAAAGGTCCAAGACCATCCCACCTTAAAACAAAATGAGATTGCTTCAAGTTTCTCTCCATTTAGTTTGATGCTGGCTACCGGTTTGCTGTATATTGCTTTTACTATGTTTAGGTATGGGCCTTGAATTCCTGTTCTCTCCAAGACTTTAAGCATGAAAGGATGCTGAATTTTGTCAAATGCTTTTTCAGCATCCAATGAAATGACCATGTGGTTTTGTTCTTTGAGTTTGTTTATGTAGTGGATTGTATTGATGGATTTCCGTATATTGAACCAACCCTGCATTCCCGGGATAAAGCCTACTTGATCATGGTGGATGATCGTTTTGATGTGTTCTTGGATTCGGTTGGCAAGAATTTTATTGAGTATTTTTGCATCGATGTTCATAAGGGAAATTGGTCTGAAGTTCTCTTTCTTTGTTGGATCTTTGTGTGGCTTTGGTATCAGCGTAATTGTGGCTTCGTAGAAGGAATTGGGTAGTGTTCCTTCTGTTTCTATTTTGTGGAATAGTTTGAAGAGTATTGGTGTTAACTCTTCTTTGAAGGTCTGGTAGAATTCTGCACTGAAACCATCTGGTCCTGTGCTTTTTTTGGTTGGAAGATTTCTATGACTCCTTCTATTTCTTTAGGCTTAATGGGACTGTTCAGATGGTCTAGTTGGTCCTGATTTAATTTTGGTATTTGGTATCTGTCAAGGAAATTGTCCATTTCCTCCAGATTCTCCAGTTGTGTTGAGTACAGGCTCTTGTAGTAGGATCTGATGGTTTTTTGGATTTCCTCAGTTTCCGTTGTTATGTCTCCCTTTTCATTTCTAAGTTTGTTAATTTGGATACTTTCTCTGTGCCCTTTGGTCAGTCTGGCTAAGGGTTTATCTATCTTGTTGATTTTCTCAAAGAACCAGCTCCTGGTTTTGTTGATTTTTTGTATGGTTCTCTTTGTTTCTACTTGATTGATTTCGGCCCTGAGTTTGATGATTTCCTGCCTTCTCCTCCTCCTGGGTGAAATAGCTTCTTTTTGTTCTAGGGCTTTCAGGTGTGTCATTAAGTTGGTAATGTATGCTCTCTCCATTTTCTTTTTGGAGGCACTCAGGGCTATGAGTTTTCCTCTTAGCACTGCTTTCATTGTGTCCCATAGATTTGGGTATGTTGTGTTTTCATTTTCATTGTGTTCTAAAAAGTCTTTAATTGAAGCAATCCCACTGAAATCAGGGACCAGACAAGGCTGCCCCCTTTCTCCTTATCTTTTCAATATTGTACTTGAGGTACTAGCTCGGGCAATTCGACAACATAAGGAGGTCAAAGGGATAAAAATTGGAAAGGAGGAAGTCAAACTATCATTATTTGCAGACGACATGATAGTCTACCTAAGTGACCCAAAAAACTCCACTAGAGAGCTCCTACAGCTGATAAACAACTTCAGCAAAGTGGCAGGTTATAAAATCAACTCAAGCAAATCAGTGGCCTTCCTATACTCAAAGGATAAGCAGGCTGAGAAAGAAATTAGGGAAATGACCCCCTTCACAATAGCCACAAACAGTATAAAGTATCTTGGGGTGACTCTTACCAAACATGCGAAAGATCTGTATGTCAAGAACTTCAAGACTCTGAAGAAGGAAATGGAAGAAGACCTCAAAAAATGGGAAAACCTCCCATGCTCATGGATCGGTAGAATCAATATAGTTAAAATGGCCATTTTGCCTAAAGCACTATACAGATTCAATGCAATTCCCATCAAAATCCCAACTCAATTCTTCACAGAGTTAGAAAGAGCAATTATCAAATTCATCTGGAACAACAAAAAACCCAGGATAGCTAAAACTATTCTCAGCAACAAAAGAAAATCTGGGGGAATCAGTATCCCTGACCTCAAGCAATACTACAGAGCAATAGTGTTAAAAACTGCATGGTATTGGTACAGTGACAGGCAGGAGGATCAATGGAACAGGATTGAAGATCCAGAAATGAACCCACACACCTATGGCCACTTGATCCTCGACAAAGAGGCTGAAAACATCCAATGGAAAAAAGATAGCCTTTTCAACAAATGGTTCTGGTTCAACTGGAGGTCAGCATGCAGAAGAATGCGAATTGATCCATCCTTGTCTCCTTGTACTAAGCTCAACTCCAAATGGATCAAGGACCTCCACATAAAGCCAGACACTCTGAAGCTAATAGAAAAGAAACTGGGGAAGACCCTTGAGGACATCGGTACAGGGAGAAAGTTTCTGAACAGAACACCAATAGCGTATGCTCTAAGAGCAAGAATTGACAAATGGGACCTCATAAGGTTACAGAGTTTCTGTAAGGCAAAGGACACCATCAAGAGGACAGATCGGCAACCAACAAATTGGGAAAAGATCTTCACCAATCCTACATCAGATAGAGGGCTAATATCCAATATATATAAAGAACTCAAGAAGTTAGACTCCAGAAAACCGAACAACCCTATTAAAAAATGGGGTACAGAGTTAAACAAAGAATTCTCACCTGAAGAACTTCGGATGGCGGAGAAGCATCTTAAAAAATGCTCAACTTCATTAGTCATTAGGGAAATGCAAATCAAAACAACCCTAAGATTTCATCTTACACCAGTCAGAATGGCTAAGATTAAAAATTCAGGAGACAGCAGGTGTTGGAGAGAGTGCGGAGAAAGAGGAACACTCCTCCACTGCTGGTGGGGTTGCAAATTGGTACAACCACTCTGGAAAGCAGTCTGGCGGTTCCTCCGAAAACTGGGCACCTCACTTCCAGAAGATCCTGCTATACCACTCCTGGGCATATACCCAGAAGACTCCCCACCATGTAATAAGGATACATGCTCTACTATGTTCATAGCAGCCCTATTTATAATTGCCAGATGCTGGAAAGAACCCAGGTATCCCTCAACAGAAGAGTGGATGCAAAAAATGTGGTATATCTACACAATGGAGTACTATTCAGCCATTAGAAACAATGAATTCATGAAATTCTTAGGCAAATGGATGGAGCTAGAGAACATCATACTAAGTGAGGTAACCCAGACTCAAAAGGTGAATCATGGTATGCACTCACTAATAAGTGGTTATTAACCTAGAAAACTGGAATACCCAAAACATAATCCACACATCAAATGAGATACAAGAAGAAAGCAGGAGTGGTCCCTGGTTCTGGAAAGACTCAGTGAAACAGTATTTGGCAAAACCAGAACGGGGAACTGGGAAGGGGTGGGAGGGAGGACAGGGGAAGAGAAGGGGGCTTACGGGACTTTTGGGGAGTGGGGGGGGCTAGAAAAGAGGAAATCATTTGAAATGTAAATAAATTATATCGAATAAAAAAAATAACAATAAAAAAAAAGACACAAAAAAAAATGCGAAACCCTTTCAGTAGTATAGCTCTATAACCTAAAGTTTTCTAATTGAATAATCCTGGAAATGGTCTGGAGGCTTTTTTTCCCAGAGTTCTTCAAGTGAATCTGATATTTGATCAAATTTAAGAACCACTATAGAAGGTGGTGTTTGCTGCATGTGTATTTTGTACCAGTGTAGTACTACTGTGGGGAATGGACCAATGAACATAACACAGGTGAAATGGCTTTACAAAACAAAGTCCCTGTCAGCTAAAAGCTCTGAGTAGCTGAAAGGAACCTGATATGACTGTCTCCTGAGAGGCCCTGCCAGAGCCTGACAAATACAGAGGCGGATACTCACAGTCAACCATTGGACTGAGTGTGGGGTCCCCAGTGGAGGAGTTAGAGAAAGGACTGAAGGAGCTGAAGGGGTTTGCAACCTCATAGAAAGAACAACAATATCAACCAACCAGACCCGCCAGAGCTCCCAGGGACTAAGCCACCAACCAAGGAGTACACATGGCTCCAGCTGCACATGTAGCAGAGGATGGACTTGTCAGGCATCAATGGGAGGAGAGGTCCTTGTTCCTATGGGGGCTCGACAGATGCCCCAGTGTAGGGGAATAGAGGGCAGGGAGGTGGGAGGGGGTGAGTGGAGGAACACCCTCATAGAAGCAGGGGGAGGGAGGATGGGATAGGGGGTTTCAGGAAGGGGGAAACTGAGAAAGGGGATAACATTTGAAATGTAAATAAAGAAAATATCCAATAAGAAAAAAAGAAAGGAAAAAAGAAAGAAAAAAGAGCTATGAGTAATAAATGGCAGAGCATCCGGTACTCACAGGCCTATAGCGACGAATGCATCTAAGTATCAAAGCATCTGTTGAAATGACTCAAAGTCATCCTTTCAGCCTACAGGCTAAGGATTGTGACTTCCTTTTGAAAGAGGTTACACAGATGCTCAGCCAAGGCGGCAGTGCTGAGTCTCTGTAATCAAGGGTTCAGCCAGCTCTGCCTCTGATGAATCAGGGCCACAGGCAAACTCATCCTGCAACAAGGTCAAGCGTCTCGTTCTCAACCCAAAATAGCTGAGTTTGGCTCTGTCACCTGCTTAGTTTGTGAACTGGATCAGAACTGGAGATTCTGAAGACTCGGTCTCTCATTTTAATTCTTGAAGAAAAGCAAATACATAATAAAGTTTTTAGCCATAAACATTTCAAAGCCTTAGTTAAAAGGACAAATGAAATTATGCCTGTAAAGCATTGAGCATATTTCTTGGCCCAAAGTAAGCATGAATATAATGATTATACACAAGTTGCTATGAATTCCTCAGGGTAAAACTGGAAATTCTACCAAAGGATGGGGACTTTTCTACCTGTACCTTAAAGCTAATTTGTAAGTCAGAGGAAGTCAAAAGTAAAATTTAAGAATATCTTGAGCATAATTATGTCACCAAGGACTGTACCTCAGTCTTCTAGATGATTCTAAACCTAGTTAAGTTGAAAATGAAGATTAACCATCATACAAAGTAACAGCAGCTACCAGGCTATAGCAGGATGCAAGGCTTCCGCCAATGAATTAAGTGGGAAATCATAGAGTTAATTAATAAATATCAAGTTCTTAAAAAGACAAATAGAACCCTAGAAACTGTAAAGTGGGAGCATAAGAGGCATAAAGCACAAGATTTAGATATGGAGGGACTTATCCTATATTAATATTTACCTTTTGATTATTTTAAGTTTTACAACTTTGGTATATAGTGTGAACTGGTAACTTGAGGTTTGCAATGTGTAAGTGGTCCATCAATTTTATTTTTGTTCTCAATAGTTCATTAATGATTTGGGGCAAGCAACGGTAGCTCTTGGCATCTTTGAGTCTTAGAGGAGAAAGCTGACCTTGATGGGTTGAATTTCTGGTGCTTTGTGAACTAGTTGTTAACGCATCCAGTGAATTATTAATCGCAGTATTTTTGTGGAGGTTTATCATTTAAATTAATACATTCATCTCTTTGTGTCTGTTACCGAGGAGTTCTGCATGCCACCGTCGGTAAGCATGAGCACAAATCTCTAGAGAGGGTGGATGTACTAAAACCCACAGGGAGAAATATAATTGAAAGGCATCTTTACTGTGATGGCAAAGCCACTGAAGGCTGAAGTTCAAATTGCAATAAGCTTAAAATACCAACACTTAGTTAAACCTCTGGGACTGGGGCCTGACTAGAAACTTTGAGAACATGGTTCTCAGTATTTACTTTTTTATGTCAGAGAAACTTTTTATTCCCTTGTTTTTTGGGATAAACTTACACCCCACTGGGTCTATAATTAGGCTTACAGAGAGAGAAATGTCTTCCAACTGCTCCTACGAAGGTTAGTATTATAAACATTTAGTTTTCATCGCATAGTCCCAGCAATAACTGTACTTCTTACCAAGAACACAGAGTTCAGACACCTGGGTGTTCTTTTCTATAATGTTTAGAAAAGGGCTGAGTATTGGAATATAGACGTTTTAAACTTTCATGCTCTCTCTCTCTCTCTCTCTCTCTCTCTCTCTCTCTACACACACACACACACACACACACACACACACACACATATATATAATAAAATCCAGTTCAACTGTGACTTCTGCTCCTTAGTTCACATTTCTGATTTCTTCTGTACTTTTAAAAGTCAGACAAGTACTGATTTTTTTCCTGTAGTTTTAAAATCCTTATTTCCAAGTGTTATTTTTTTGTGTTAAAGTGGAGACGTTACATCCAGCCGTGCTTGTCACCCAGTGCCTCATACAATACCTGCTGTGCGCACGCTCACATGCACACACACACACACACATACACACACAAACACACACACACACACACACACACACACACACAAGGCTGGTAAAGCATCTTTCCAGGGAAGGGGAAAGCCCTGGCTTGCAGTATTTTATTTGTTGGTAGCTTCTTTTGCTAATGGTTCATACGTGTCTAGCCTGTTAACCCTACAGCTGTATGTACCCTAGAAATGTTGTGAATGTAGTTTAAAATGAGTTTGTAAACAGGCTTAAAACATTGTAAGATTTATTTGTGTGTATGATTCGGTTGTTGTAAGTCCATTGCAAGGTTCTTAAATTCTAACTTGGTAGATGACAAAGGCCTGTCACAAGATCAAAAGGATGGGCGTGGCCTAATGAGCCTGATAGTAGGCTAATAACTAAAATCAGCTCTCATCAAGGTCATGTTCTAAGAGCCTTTTCTGTGCTCACTAATTCAAACATCTCTACCTTCTCCTCTATCAGAGTGTTATCTTGAGTCCTTGATCCATTTGGAATTGACTTTGTGTGCTGAGAGATAAGGAGCAAACCTAATTCTTTTACTTGTATCTATCGAGTTTAATGAACACTATTTTTTAAAGCTATTGTCTTTCCCTCATTTGTTACTGGCCTCTTTTTCAAAACTCGGGTGGCTTTAGAAGTGTGGATTTCTATGTGGGTCCTCAGTTCTATTCCATTGGTCAATGGATCTGTTTTTTGTTTGTTTGTTTGATTTTGTTTTTGTTTTAATATTTTTATTTTCTATATTCTTTGTTTACATTCCAAATGATTTCCCCTTTCCCGGATCCCCCCTCCCCATATGTCCCATAAACCTTCTTCTCTCCATCCCTTCTCCAATCACCTCCCTCCTTTTTCTCTGTCCTTATATTCCCTTCCCATGCTAGATCAATCCTTTCCAGGATCAGGACCCTCTCCATACTTCTTCATGGGAGTCATTTGTTATGCAATTTGTGCCTTGGGTATTCAGGGCTTCTGGGCTAATTTACACAATGGAATACTACTCAGCAATTAGAAACAATGAATTCACAAAATTTTTAGGCAAATGGTTTGATCTGGAAAATATCATCCTAAGTAAGGTAACCCAATCACAAAAGAATGCAATCTCTGATAAGTGGATATTAATTAGCCCAGAAGCCCTTAATGGATCTGTTTTGATGGCAGTAACATACGGTTTTTATTGCTTTACCTCTATTTTAGAACTTGAAGTTTGGGATGCTGGTAACTCTAATAATTTTTATTTTATTGTTCAGAACAGGTTTGGCTATCCTGATTTGTTTACACTTTCATATGAAATTTAATATTATGTTTTCAATTTATGTGAATAATTGCATTGGAATGTTGATCATTATTGCTTTAAACCTGACATTTTTTCACAAAATTAATCCTACCAAACCATTAGTATGGGAGGTCTATCCATATTCTGCTATCTTCTTTCATTTCTTTTTTCAATGTTTTAACATTTTGATTATGTAACTCTTTTACTTCTTTGGTTAGGTTTACTTCAGGGTTCTTCAGAGGCTATTGTGAATGTCATTGTTTCCCTGATTTCTTTCTCAGGTGCTCACCATTTGCCTATAGGAAGTCTGCTGGTTTTTATGTGTTAATTTTCTATCCCACTGTTTGCTGGATGTGTTTATCAGCTGTAAAGGCTTTCAGGTGGGGTGCTTAGAGTCTTTTATGTATAGAGTCATACCATCCACACATAAGAATCCTTTGAATTCTTAATGTGATGTTTTAGTCATTTATTACCTCTTTTACTTGTCTCATCAGGTCTGGTAAAGCATGCCATTATCCAAGTTACTCTAGAAGCTTGTGTGTGAGTTTGGGGACAGTGGGGTTCTCTGCAAAGTCCATGGCCAGCAGAAAAACAAACCTCAGGAGGCAAGGAGGCAAACTTGGTTCAGCATTACTTAGCCAATGCTGGGTCAAAACTTCTGGACTCCAGGCCAGTTTGTTTTAGATACAGTTAAATGAAGTACAATTTGGTAACAAAAGTTTTCTGGTAACAATCATTCCAATTTGTGTGCATGATAAAGTTTAAGGCATGGCTATATCAAAACTTGTTTACAAAGTACATGATCTCTACCATTAGGATGGCTATATTAAGGGCCTTGGAGCTGGTGGGTTCACTGACCAAGATAGCATAAAGGTCAGCAGGATAAAAAGAGCATGTGGCATGTCCCTAATGATGGGTTCCATTAACTAGAAACAAAGCTAAAGGTAAATGTGTAGGGAGGAAGAATCTGGGCTTAGCATTCTAGGGAATTTGGATTGGTCTAGCAATGGTCGTCATGTCACTAACAACACCTTCTCACAGCCTTCTAGGTTGAAAAACAATTCCCTCCATTGAGAACACAACCCTACTTAGTTAACATGCCTAGTTTCCCCCATGCTTATCTGTGAGCACTTCCTGAGTCTCCTACAGAGGCTAAGGCATGAGGACCACAATGAAAAGGTTTATCTAGGCTACCAAGCAAATTCAAGGCCATCTGGGTAACTTAGCAAGACCCTGCTCAAAAATGACACAGAAACAAAAAGAATAGCAGAAGGGAGGTAGGGCTGGGAAGATGGCTCCGTTGGTAATTTGCTTGCTGCTCAAACATGAGGAACTGGGTTTGAATCCTCAGTGCCCACGTGAAAAAACCAACTGGGCATCACATACCTGTATCCCCAGTGCTAACCAGCCAGTCTGACCAATCAGTATAGAAACTCATTGGGAGAATCAAAAAGTAAAATAGAAAGTGTTAGAAGAAGATACTCAGGTCATTTTCTGGCCTTAGGAAGTGAGCACACATAGAAAATATGTTTAAAGGAGGCTAAGAATACAGTTTATATGTATGAAGCCCAGGCTTCAAGTCTTCAATACCATGTATACACACACACACACACACACACACACACACACACACCAGTAGTAATTTTTTTTATTCGATATAATTTATTTACATTTCAAATGATTTCCCCTTTTCTAGCCCCTCCACTCCCCGAAAAGTGACTAAAATAATATAGTATATTTAACTATGCCTTTTCTGTATTCTGACTCTCACTCAGAACACTTAATAACCAGCACTATATAAACTGAAAAAACACACACAGGTGCACATGTGCGCACGCACACAGACTTAAATTCGTGGGCATCAATGTATGTAGCAGCTAATATTTTGCTAATATCACCTCCATTAAATATCAGTTACATTATTTGGTGTGCAGTTGGGATGGGGTCAATTCGATGTGAAATCTTTTATTTGAAGATATTCATGCTTGCCTGTTCAGCAAAATGTGGCATGCCAGAGAAGTAGAGCAGTACTGCCATATTGCCTGGCAAGTCAGATTTAATCTGAAAACTTAGGCAATACAAACTTGCTCAGAGTTCCTGAAAAAGTCGATGGCACCACAAAGAGCTAAAGTAAAGGGTTATTAAATAGACCATATAGGCCTTTCTTGCAACTGTTACATGGAATTCAAAAGAACAATTCACATGGGGCACAGAAACAACAGATTCAACTGTGGACATACGGTTGTTATGAATACCCTCAAAACTTCTGGTGTCTGAAAAGATCTGCAATCTATCCAGTGTATAGGTGGCAAGTGGCCATTCCTAAGCATGACATGGATGCAGAGGAGCCCACTTTAGGCCTCAGTGCATATTCGTCATATATCTCTATGTAAAATGATACATATCAGCCACATATTGAAAAAGAAGGTGGAGAGTAAGCACAGAAATCTAAGACTGTCTCTCTGGAACCATATGGCCTTATTTAGGCTGTCTTTTGCTATACCCCAGAGACTTCTGCATTTCTTTGGATGCTAACAGATACGGATAGCTAAAGAATAATGAATGTGGTGGTTTGAATATGCTTGGGCTAGGGAGTGGCACTATGAGAAGGTATAGCCTTGTTGGAGGAAGTGTGTACTGTGGGGCAGCCTTTGAGAGAGCTTCCTTCTAGCTACCTAGAAATCCAATCATCTCCTGGCTGCATTCTGATCAAGGTGTGGAACTCTCAGCTCCTCCAGTGCCATGTCTGCCTGGATGCTGTCATGCTTCCTGTCTTGGTGATAATGGACTAAACCTCTGAACCTTAAGTCAGCCCAGATGAAATGTTTTCCTTTATAAGAGTTGACTTGGTCATGGTGTTTCTTCACAACAATGGAAATCCTAAGACAATGGACTTATGGCATATTGGTTTACCTGTAAATCAATGTTTGTTCTTTGTGGTCCCATTGGTTGTGTTAAATCCACTATTATGCCTGTGAATGTTTGAAGCATATATTAAAAAGTTCACATTAGAATATGCTGAATCATCAGTATAAGTTCTGCTTTTTAAACCCCCTTGAGGCAAGAAAAATGAGGCATAGGCAATAGGATGAGATTGAATGGAACAACACTGAATTGAATGGTGATCACTTTGCAACCTTTGGGAGTGGGACGTGATCACCTACACCATTACCCATTTGATGGAAATTACACAACACAATTGCTAATGCAAGAATTCATTTCCATCCCTTCAAATATTTTGTAGGTGCTGGAAATGTCATACTCTTCTCTCATCTATGTCGGCCCAAACATGTCATGGCTAAAGGGACCCATTCAGGGTCCCACCCCACCTTCAGTAGCTTCTCCTGGGTGATGATAACTTCAGGGAGAGTCTATGTGTTTCATAAAGTCATAGCATCCCTCTAGAGAAGGCAGACCATTCTCAAACTGTGTGCCTAACCTGGATTCCAGATGTCATTAGTTTTCAAGTACATGTTAAGTATATACATCTAAGTCAAACCTCACTATATGAGGTTTGATGTATCTGACACAAACCCATATTCTAAGTATGAAGTATCTGAGGGGTTATATGCTCATGTGAATGCATGAACAAAGCTTGTCTATCTAAAAAAAATATCTCTTTGTTCTTAGATTGTAAGTTCTTTGGATTCAATGTCCACAGTTTATTATTGTCACTATATTCAGGGCTTAATACATCAGGCATTTGGAAGGTAACCAATATGCGTTTGTAGAATTAATTAATGAACTTGGTTCACATTAGAACCTTACTTAAGTTTGCTAGCTCTAAGTGACTTCCTGGTTATGCATTATTTTTAGACACTTATGGGAGCCTCACAACTGACTCTAAGCCTATTCCAGCTACAGCATCCCTTCTGATGCTCAAGCCTAGATTTCCTGATTTCTTGATGTAAACAATTCCTTTGATGTTGTACTCTGTGAGAGAATCTGACAGCAGAATTTCTTAGGCAGTAAAATGCTACAGAGTTCCAGTGTACTTGGGATGTACCTACAGAATACCTAGCTACATGGGGTCAATAGTTATAGCCTCCACCTAGAATTGACACACTGCTAAGATTCTCTCCTCACGGGGGACTTTGTTCTATGCATGGTATCTCATCTGTCTCTTTAATTTAGAAGGCTAGCTTTGATCCTCACTCAGACTCCCTCTATAACTGTTCGCCATGTCTTTCATCTCTGAATTCTATAAAAGTCAGTGCCTAGGAGCTTTTGGGGTCCAATGAACATCAATGAATGTGAATAGATACTTGGAAAGAAAATGGGTTATGGGTACATTCTCTCTCACATGAGACTGATTCAATCAAGTCTCCACTGACTCCACCTACCCACTCTATATTGAAATACATACAGCTTGCTTTGGATATTTTTTTTAAATTCATGTGTTTGTTTGCTTTGTTTTTTTTTATGTGTATTGGTATTTTGTCTGTATGTATGCTTGTGTGTGTGTGTGTGTGTGTGTGTGTGTGTGTGTGTGTGCCTGATTCCTGTGGTGGTAAGAAGAAGGTATTGGATCACCTGGAACTGGAGTGATGGATAGTTTGAACCACTGTGTATATACTGAGAACCAAACCCAGGTTCTCTGCAAGAACTCTAAATACCCCCTTTAGGGATATTTACAGACGCTTCTGCAGATGTAGAAAATTTCCCCCTATTGATAAGTAGACAAAGTGATAAAGCCTATTCTTCTCAGAAAAAAGTCTCAAAATCTCTCTGTGGTACTCCCAACAGATAACCTTAACAACTGAGTATATTGTACATCTCTAATGAACAGTGCCTAGTTGTCAGCCTCTCAGAATCTTAGGCTAAGTAGGTCATACACACTTAAAACAAGAAGTATTCATACCAAGAGCTTCCAAAGCAACAACTGCACAAAGAAGATAAATTTTCTTGACCTAAGCAATCAGGAATCAGAATAATACTTTATAATATGAAGTTTTTCTAGAGTAAGAATCAGTAAATCGCTTTTTTTTTTTTGCAACCTTGCTGCTTAGCATGTTAGCTTCTATGCATCATATGTATTGTTTGGGGTATGGAATGTGAGGAAAGTGAATAATGCCCCTTTATCATCTATCACACAATGCAATATACATGTAGAACATCTATGAGAATAATTAGACAACTAAATGGGCTATATTCTTCATGTGGGTCACACTGTCTCCTTACCTGCTGTGTCCTTCTGTCCCGCTCATTGACCTGGCCTTTGTCACACTCAGAATGAGCCTCTGTATCGATCAAGTATGTACTGGATGACTCAAGCTTCACTGTTCCAAGACATAGTCCAAAGCTTTAGTAATCAAATATGCAGTCCTGGTAGATAGGCAAAGAGATCAAGGATACAGAAAAAGAAGGAAACCTCTCACATGTAGAGTGGACTGATCTTCAATGAAGGTAGCAATGTCATGTAACATGAAAAGAATAATCTCTTCCACAAACAACACTGGAAAAAACTCAAATTTTAACTTGAAAGTAAAAACAAGAACAATAAAAGCAAAAATCATGCAAGTGGTACCCATCAAATTTTAGTATCATTGTATGTCAAATGACACTATTCATATTTTTAAAAATAAAACCTTTTAGAATGAGAGAAAACATGTGTTAATCAAGCATTTAAGCTAAGCAATAAATCAAGTGTGAATAGATAATTGAATATACATTTCTTCAAAGATAATCTACAATAGACAACAAATATATTTTAAGATCTAACATCACAGATAATCAGAGAAATACAAATCAAAGCCATAAGTTATTATCAACTCATTCTCACTGAAAAAATTAATATATGTAAGTCTAGGGGCATAGATAACCTGAAACCTTTGTGCACAGGTATAAAATAATATAATCACTGTGAAAATGAGTGTAAAGAAGATTCAAATCATTAAAACTAAAATTGCTACTTGGTCCCAAAAAATGATTTGTGCACATGTTTTTAATAAGTTAAGGCAGGATGTCAAGGAACTATTTGCACAGTGCATTGAAAGTATTAACAATCAAATGGCTGCTACATAAAAGGCCCATGTACATCTTTTACCAAATGAAAAAATTAAACTAAATACTGTACTGTATACAGATCATGAAAATTTATTCAATCTTCCAGAAAAGGGAGATCTTGTCATATGAACACATAAATGAACCTTGATAGGTAATATGCTAAGGGAGTAAGCCAATCAGAAAAGGAAGTCTGGAAAATGCCACTTATAGGAGTCACCTAAAGTTGTCAAGTGTAGAGAAACAACAAGTAATATGGTAGTTATATCGGTCTATTAAAAAGGAAACTTTTATTTAATAGGTACACAATTTTAGATTTGTAAAACAAAGGTTTTCTGGTTTCAGTGTAACTATATTGGACATCCAAATTAGAAACTTAAAATAGTTACTGTGATTTATGGTATGACTTCCTAACCACAATTAATAAGTCAAAAAAATATGTACATACTAAGAAAATGAGTAAGGGAAAGTAGAATCCCTAGACAGGCCATGGGTATGACGGGACCACAGAGAGGTACCGTAAACCTGAAAGAGTTAAAGTCTCGAGTCCCCCTAAATGACTTAGCTTTGTTATGTGCTGAAGAAACTTCTAATTTTCTAGTTTTGCCTTGGGCAAGCCTTAAGCCTTGTTTTGCTGCTTTGGGGAGGATCCAATACTCTCGTGTAGGGGCTTCATATACTTACAGTGCCCTCATCCATTCAGCAAACATTTCCTGAGGCTTTACTAAACCAGCCAATATCTCAACCCTGGGGACACATAGAGACAGCAAGACCTTACGAAGAGCCCATCGATCAGAGATTCCCTGAGAAGTTTGTGAAATACATCTGTACCTGACACATAAGATTGGGTACCTGAAGAGATGAGGGATAGACAGAAGTACTGCTCAGTGATAATGTGATGGGCATCCTGAAATCCGCAGCTGCTGCCCCATTCCTCCAATCCCATGTCTAAATGAACTAGAGTTGCTATGTCTGTAAACTTCTCTATATGCATAAGAATTAATTCCCCACCAGTAGTCAGGTGAGCTGGCTCCAGAGATACCTTGCTTCCCTACAGAGTCCTGCAAAGTTTACAACTGAGACAACTGGGACTCCTCAAGTTCTCACTGTGGAACTGAGTCCTGAAAAGTGTTGCTTTTAGCTTCTTACTGGAAGGGACTCCAAGGTTCATCACCTCACAAGCTATTTTTTGTCAAGCACATTAATGCTTACCAAAGTAACCACAAATCTCTGATTATAGATTCTGTGAAGCATATTTATCAGAAAACATTGTTTGAAAAACATTACGCAGTCAACTTTGTTCTTAAGTTATCAGCTTATCACAAAAAAAATCTATATTATAATTGTTTCTTTCAGGACTTTCAGTGCTTTTGGTTTTGTTTATGGTTTTATATTTGAGGGTCTCATAGAAATTTGCATATAATATATTTATATCATTTCAACCCTTTTACTCCCTCCCAATCCAAGTCTTTCCATAGCCTCTTAACCTCTTTAACTTCACGACTTCTTCTATAATTATTGTTACACACAGATAACAAGCATGTAGCTCCTATTTAGTGTAACCCTTATGTGCACGTGTTTGTGGCTGGCCACTTGGGGCTGGATAATCTATTAATAAGTATTTCCATGGCGCAGATTGATTCTAGGCTCAGGGAACATTGCAGAAGAGGGGACAAAACAATGTTAAGAGCCAGAAGAGAGAGATCCCTAATGTTAGATGGGGATCTCTAGACATGACATTGATGCTGCACCCATGAAATCACAATGACACGCAAAGGAGCATAGTGACGCCAACATGTGAACACAGAGCTTTCTTTCTTCTCTCTCTGCCACTCTTCCATTCTGTACAACTTCTTCGAAATTGAGCCAAGTGGTCACCTGGATGGCTTGGCAATTTCAAGGATTCTTTCTGCTTGCAGATTATTGTTTCTCAAAGTGCAGGCCACATATCCACACCATCTAAGAGTTTATAGAAATAAATCCACCCAAGAATTATAATTACTAGACATGGAAGCCAAAATACCTATGCTTCACCAAGCCTCTTCGGTGATTCTCAGACTTCTAAAATGCACAGCTCTAAAGCATGATGTGGCTGACAAGGTGTCTCAGTGGAAAATGTGCTTGCTGTGCAAGTTCTAAGACCTGAATTCAATTACCAAACCCACATAAAGGTAAGAGGAGAGAACTGATTCTCCAACACTGTCTGTTGACTCCATGCACATGCTGGGTCATGTGTATCCATACACATATGTTGTGTATTGCCTTAGTTGGAGTTTTATTGATATGAGAGGACATCATGACCATGGCAACTCTTATAATGGAAAACATTTTATTGGGGCTGGCTTACAGTTTCAGAGGTTTAGTCCATTACCATCATGGCAGGAAGTGTGGCAGCATGCAGGCAGACCTGGAGATGGAGGAGCTGAGAGTTCTACAACCAGATCAGCATGCATCAGGAAGAAAGCTAAACAAATTTTCTCCAACAGGGCCACACATATTCCAAAATGGCCACACATCCTAATAGTGTCTCTGCCTATGGGCTTATGGGGACCATTGTTATTCAAACCACCACACATACAAACACACACATAATCATACATTTCTAAAAAAATAAAATATAATTTGACATATAGCTTGATTCAAAGCATCTGCATAGGTCTTTTTTAAAACTTGTGGATTTCTGTATTTCAAAGACAATTTCTTTCCTATATAAAGTTTTCACCAAATAGAATTGACCAGGTCTGTCTTTATATTTATCTTATGATTCTTTATATGTGCATCTTAAGAAAATAGAGTTTATTTTAATAACTTATTAAATAATATGTT
Organism: Apodemus sylvaticus; assembly: GCF_947179515.1. Lineage (NCBI taxonomy): Eukaryota > Metazoa > Chordata > Mammalia > Rodentia > Muridae > Apodemus > Apodemus sylvaticus. Next base: position 39,030,167 of record NC_067487.1, read on the forward strand.
AGTCTCCAATAAAAGGTAAGACCCTAGACATCAAAGATTAAATATCAACTTTGTAGCCTAAAGATATAGAAAAATATCTATAATTATTTATGTAAAATGGACATGGATGGATGGATGGATGGTTGGATGGCTGAACAGAAAGATGGATGGATGGATGGATGGATGTGTGGATGGATGGAAGTATGGAGAGATGGATGGATGGGTGTGTGTGGATGGACGAATGTGTAGGCGGGTAGATGCATGATTAGATAAGTGAATTACATAATGAATTAAATTTGAAAATCCTTTTGTTAATACTGAAAATAATTCATTATAGGCTAGAAGAAAGCATCATCATGAATTTCAGCATTATAAGTCTGCTTTTGCTGTTCAGGATCCCAAATCATTTTTTCAACTTAAAAAAAAAATCAGTACTGTTGAAAGTACTGAATCTGAGCAAACAATGAGATTTGAGTTTGAATCACCACCTAGTCCTTCTTGAGCAGCTGTGAGATATCACAGACTTCCAGTTCTCTCATCTGAGCTAGACAGATAACACCACTTGCCCTGTTCCTGCCTCTCAAGGACACTGAACCTATGAACAAATAATGACAATGTATTGCCTTTGACGTCCTCGGATATGACTTCTTTATAGACATAGGAAAAATTAGTAAAAGTATAGAACACACTAGTATTTAACATATGCCTCACCAACGTTGCCAAGGTTAGGTAAAGTAGATTTTCTTCTCCTGAAATAGGAGTCTGTGCTTCCTCATGTGAGTGATTAATAAGGATCCTTCTTTACAAATGAAAACAGAAATGAAGCATTGAGAACCATGGAGAATAGAAGAGGAGAAATGAAAAACATACAATTCAATTATCAGCATGTAATTGTAGATTGATGTAATAGAAGAGAGAAATCAATTCAAGTATCCCATATAAATATTGAGGGTCATCTTCAAAGATGACAAAATATAATCTATGCTTAATTATATGTTGGCTTCCTGCTCTAAAAATAATTAAGTTTCCCATTTACAATGGAAAGATTAAATAATAAAGAGGATTCCTTCGGTAGCAAAGGACTTGTCAAGCAATACCCTGGTTTACCATTGCACTTGCTGCCATTTTACTGTGTTGAGGAACCTCTAAACATCATAGTAATGACTAACTGAACATAGAGAATATGAGCATATATATTTAAATGCAGGAGGATAGGCAGATAAATAGATGATAGCTAGAAAATGTAAGCATACATATATGTTGGAGTCTACTGAGAGCTTTTAAATATAATTTTGACTAGTCTACCTTATGATCTTGAAAGTAGATGTTATTATTTTTATTGCATATAACAAAGAGAGAATGTCAAAAAATTGTAGTGACTAACTAAGTCATGGTCATTGGCAATAGTGGCAAAACCAAAGTCTTCTTCAGGTCTATTGACTAAGCCTCTATGTCAAGTGCCTTCCATACTAGTGTAAGGGGGTGAACTTCAAAAAGATAGATTGCTTAAACTTCACAAACATATGTTCACCTAGAACAATATTTTCAGGTTTTAAATGGCGCTACTCAAAGTCAAGATTGTTTGAAATTTTATTTAAGTTCCTTATTTTCTGCTTGGGAACAAATTCAGAAGAAATATTTTAAATAATCTTATTTTGTTAAACAGGTAACTTTATGTCAAACCCTACAGAGGTTTATTTGGAATTCTGGAGTCTTACAATTAGAAATTATTTTGATAGTCAATATGTCTAATTTTCTCATTTTGTAAATGTAGAAGATACACAAGGCAACTTACAGTTTGAATGTCAAATGTCCTCCGTGTGCTCACATGTTTGGACACTTGGTCTCTGGCTGGCAGTACAGTCTGGGCAGACTGTGGAGCCTTAAGGAGGCAGAGCCTCACTGGGAATAGGCCTCGAGGAATACCACCTCCTGTTCACCTTTTATTTCCTGAGTGCAGATGCAGTTTGACCAATGGTCTCTCTCCCATCCTTGTCCCTGCTGCAGCCTCTGCCCTCCCTGGTGGAATGTGTCCCCTTGAACGGTAAGAATAAACCTTCCTTAACTCATGGTGTTTCTGTTCTGTCATAGCAACGAGACAGGTAAGAAGTACGTGGGTTTTCTCAAAAGGACTGGGTCTCAGTCCTTCACTCCATTTCTATACTTTTGGGTTTTGACAGAAAGTGTGAACAGATAACTCTGGAAATTTGTTAAATAGCAGCATTCAAATTTGCCAAAACTAGTACCTACAAATATCTACGACCATGCTCCTTTCTCCTGAGGTACAGTTATCCATAATTATGTCTATGCATGCATGGTAAGAACTAGGGAGGACCATGGAAGAAATATAATTGTAAGAGGACCTGGAGCACCAGAGTCTATGTAACATAGTACAAGTAAAGAAAACAAATTACTCCCCAAAACCCATGTACATTCATAACTAAGAAACTTGTTATTGATTAACAAAGTGTAAGCAAGCAAGGCAGTTTCCTCAGTCACTTTCTCTTACTGGCAGGAGCAAATTGTGATTACAAAGAAAGGAGTCATTATTTTATTATTTATCTTTAAATCTATTTATCTTGTAAGAATCTTAAGAGAATCATGAATCTAAACTCTTACATAAACATCAGTCATATATATATATATATCTTAAATTCTCAGAATGCATATCAACTCATCAGCGATTCTTAATAAATAATATCATATATCTAAGGGCAAAAAAAAAATCAATTATCAACAGGCCAGCTTCAGTGAGTCACGTCAGCCAGCTCTGCCATTGTTCTTGTTCCCTGGCATAAAAGGCCCCTAGCTTAACTAATAACAGTATGCCTTTCTAAACTTCAACTTGTTTCCTAAGTTCTTTTTTTTTTTAAATCAGAGCCAGTAGTAAAACTATCTTAATCTAGCTTCACTAACAATTTTATTTTTCCAAATGACTTCTAAGGGTAGTGATCATTGCTGACAATCTATATCTCTAAGTTCTTCCCTAGGATGCTGATTGAATCATTAATCTGATCCAGCAGCAATGCCTGAAAAAGATCGAGCATTATTATGGTGAGCGCCAGAAATATTGTCCAGAGAGGGACTGGAAGGCCCCTTAGAGTTTTCATATAATTCTTAGATTAGGAGGGATATGAGGGTGGCAAGCAGAGCAGAACTCCACGACAGCATGAAATCCTCAGAGCGTGTGATCCTCGGGGTTGTGCCACATCGAGGTTCACCCAGGTGGCTGTAGTAACCGATGGGCCATATTCCATGAATTCTAAAACCATTTGTCATTCTTCCTGCATGGCCCTCAGCACCACGGGTGCCAGAATTATGTCTGCCATCGAGTCTCTGCTAGGCCCCTCACCATCTCCATGGCTTTAAACAAGTTAGTTAAACACTTGACTGGTAGGATTTCAATGATCAGCCAAGACAGCAGACATTTGACACAACACATGGTGACCCTTCTGCTTTCCTCTCTATTCCAGTGAGATGTTACCCAAATCTTGTACTCCAGAAAAACCAGGCTTGTTTTGCTTTTCCCCCAAACAGCTATGCTCACTTGCATGCACTCTGTTTAATAGAGCACAGCACGTATAGCCACAGTTATACATCAGCTGAAGTAGGGAATAATTGCTTGTTACCAAATTAGTGTTCACATTAGGAAGAAAGCCAGTTCCCAATTTTTTTCAAGGTATCTAAAATCCCCAGAGCATTTGAAATGCACTGGAAAGTAAACTTTCATTTCCATGATGTCTACTCATCCTCTAGTTTCTAAGAGTTCTCTCAATTTCTCAACAGAAAGATTTTGCAAAATCAAATTTGACCTCATATATTGAGAGCAAACATTAATTTTATATTCAAAGTATCCTTGAAAATTAAGCCATCAGTGAGATTCATTTATCAAAGCTAAAAATCTGTCCAATGGGGAAAAATAGTTTTCTCCACTACTGGACTGCAATAAGGGGAAAAGACGTAGAGAGACAAAGACTCAGATGTAATAACAGTAAAACAGTGACACAATTCCCTCGAATTCTACATTTAGCTTGTTTTTGTTGTTAATTCTAAAGTGGAAAGCAATGGGGCTGCAAATGCATACAGATACACAGTTGTTGCTCACCTACAATGCATCCCTGTGCCTTTCCATGCAAAATATGATGCATGGTGTGCCCAGACTATGCAATAAAATGTCCTGGGCTCATTTATATATGTCAGCTTCTGGACTTAGTCCAAACCTTTTAATGGTTAAGTCCTGAAATTTGAGAATGTTCTTCACATCAGAAATTTAAAAAACTGATGGACTTTGAAGTGTGTAGAAAATGGATAGTAATAGAAGAAGAAAGATTTGAAGGCATGTTCTTATTTCTGGTCAAAAAGTTACAATGTAGCTATATAAAGACTGCTGTTATTATGACCTGGAAAGAATGTTATGTGGAGACCATTTAAAGTGAGGCTATAGTTCTGTTCCATCAGAACAAAAACAAACACATCAGAATAGGACAAAACAAAGAAAAGGAAAAGATCTCAAGAAAAGGTGTAAGATACAGATATGTATATAGAGAAACACTCATTTGCACACTCAGGAATCCTATAAGAACACTAAATTGAAAGCCACTTGCCTTAGTCAGGGTTTCTATTCCTGCACAAACATCATGACCAAGAAGCAAGTTAGGGAGGGAGGAAGGGGCTTCAGCTTACACTTCCACATTGCTGCTCATCACCAAGGGAGGTCAGAACTGGAACTCAAGCAGGTCATAAAGCAGGAGCTGATGCAGAGATCATGAATGTTACTTACTGGCTTGCTTCCCCTGGCTTACTCAGCTTGTTTTCTTATAGAACCCAAGACTTCCAGCCCAGAGATGGTTCCACCCACAATGGGCCCTCCTGTCCTTGATCATTAATTGAGAAAATGCCTTACAGCTAGATCTCATAGAGGCATTTCCTTAATGGAAGCTCCTTTCTCTGTGATAACTCCAGCTTGTGTCAAGTTGACACACAAAACCAGCCAGTACACTACAGTATACATTCAAAGGACATATATAGGAGAGAAAGAGAGGGAGAGAGAGAGAGAGTTAGAGAGAGAGAGAATATGTAGGCTTAGATTTTTCAAAATGTATTTTACTTATAGTTCTTTAATGCTTGAACCTCCTTTCTAGCTCACCACCCACCAGAGGTAGGGGAAAAGAAAGGTTAATATAAAATGGGGGTTGTAGACTTGTTTAGAAATAGTTCTTTGTCATGATTCCAATCTTTGTCGTCAGTAGTCCAGTCCATTAGCAATTAGCAAATCACCAAACAGGAATTAGTGGCAGCTGTTCAATCCTGAAGAAACTGCAAGGCTCCGCTGATCAGCAAATGTCTGATGAAGCAGTAGGAAGCAGCTAGAATACCACTAGAAATTCTTTGGTGCATTTCTCTCCTCAAAGTCAGAACAAATGAAGATCAGAGAAGAAAGTAAGGTGAACCAGTGCAAGAGTATTGTCAGCAAAGACCAGCATCAGCAAAGCCCAACAAACACCAGCAAAGAGTTAACATCGTCCACTGTTTGTTGAGTTATGCTTATACCCTTTGTAAACATCATGTGTCCTCTTAAGCATCTGCTCCAGCAAAACATCACATGCCCTTTCCCCACATGTCTGTTTTCAGCAAAGCATCCTCTTATAAGTTTCCAGAAAAACCTCACATGACACAACCGAGTTTCCACAGAAACAAGAAACTCCTACTTCAGATAAGCAAATAAAATAAAAAATGTAACAAGAAAAGTCCTGATGCAACACTATGAGACAAATGGCAAAGATCCCGATGAATTTTTTTTCCTGATGTCCATCTATTGCTGGGTATGCACTCTGCCCTTAAGAGTAACTTGATCTCTTGCTCTTTTTCCCTGTCCTCTCGCCCTTCCAGGCTCTCCCATTCCTTTCCCCCCTCTTTCTCCATGTGTTCTTGGCCAACCTCTATTCCTCTACTTCTCTACTCTCTCTCTCTCTCTTTCCTACTCTGTCCATGCCCTGAATGAACTCTATTCTATACAAAACAAACAAACAAACAAACAAACAAACAAACAAAGAGAATAGCTCATTTCCCCAATGAGACTTCCTTGAAGAAAATTAATTTGTCATTTGAAAGTGCTTACTAACTAGAGATAGCTTCTGGGTTGGGTTATGGGGTTAAGTTTCTATTTCTCCTTTCAACTCTAGGACCCCACCTTGTACACACCCACATGGGCCTTATGCATCCTGCCTCAGCCTCTGTGAGTAAATATGTGTGACAATCCTGTTGACTTTACTCACCTTTGGGCCAAGATTTTTAGATACTTGATAACTCACCTTCTCAGTTCTTCTTCTTCCCTCTCCCTGCATCCCCTCCCCTAGCAACTCCCCTAGCATCAATCCTTGGGGTCAGTGAATTCACCGTAAGAAACTCCCCAATAAAGTTGCTGTTAATACAAAAAAAAAAAAAAGAAAGAAAGAAAAGAAAGGCAAAAAGAAAATTCTTAGCTGAGCATACTTGCAGGTCTCTAGTACACTGAGGAGAAGGATTCCAGATAAGCATGAATCTCCCTGGACAGCCGTATTTACAAAAGACTGCATCCATTTTTGTTCCAGTCAACAAAGCAATGCAAGAAGTTAGGAACATTTTTTAAAAGTCAACTCTGACAGCTTAACTCAAACTCTAGAGGTATGTGAAAACCCAGACTTTATTTAAACTGCATAATAAAATGGCACAATTGATTTATGTAAATATTACCTCTCTGCAGTAACAAATATTCAGATATTAAACATTAACCTGGAGAATGGCAATAAACTACCTTTAGAGGGACATGTTGTGGTCTCTATCACCAGTAAAACCATGCCATCTGCTAGCTAATCTAATAACAAGCACACAGACTCTGCCCCACATACATTTAAACTAATTTTGGAGGGTATGAGAAGCCTTTCTTCCAAACATCAGTCAATAAGATCCCGCTCTGAGAACCATCAGCATCTAGAAAGAGCTGTTCATTTTCTATTATTCAAGTCCTAGATATTTATAGAGAAAGGCAAGGGCTCATTGATTAACTAGAGATGTGTTCTTGAATCCTGGTTTTCCTTTTACTTTTAACTCATTTCAGTGAAAATCAGCTACCCATTAAGGATATATTCACGCATACACATGATGTGTTTAAATTTCTGTTTATTTGTCAAATATACACATTAAAGCCAAGATTCTTTTAATGCCATTGCTCTATTTAGTGAGCCAAGATAAAAAGAGAATGCAGAGCTCTGAAGAGCAATGCAAAGAGAGTGGCTTGGGAGTATATATGAATACAAGTGTGTTAAAAGAGGTGGGGGGTGGCCAAGGAGACCACTGCAAATGGCTGCCTATCTGGTACAAGTCTATGGGTGTGTGGCATGGGATAGCAGTAAGAGCACAGGGTTTTAGGAGAAAGCAAAGAAGGGAAAGGAAGGGAAGGGAAGGGAAGGGAAGGAAAAGGAAGGGAAGGAAAAGGAAGGGAAGGAAAAGGAAAGGAAGGGAAGGGAAGGGAAAGGGAGGGAAGGAAAAGGAAGGGAAGGGAAGGAAAAGGAAGGGAAGGGAAGGGAAGGCAATTGGAAAACTTAATAAAGTAAGCACAGTAAAAATAACAACTGTGTGAGTGCACTGGCCACAAAGCAGAAAAATTGAGTGTAAATGGTAAAGATGAATATTGAAATACTTCTGACAAAAGAATTTATTCAAAGTGCTGAATAAATGAGATACATGACTCTTTTTAAGTTTAATCAAAATATGAAGCTGCCTCTAGTGTCTTATCAAAAATGTCATTTTAACGAGAGTCTGTCCTTGGTTGAGAAGAGTCGATAACAGCAAAATTGGTCCAACAAAAATGTATCAATAAAGCTGTGGGTTAGTTGCTTTTCTGCCACCTGAGGAAAGTGACTTCAGGAAGGGCTGGTTTGTAGTCAGAAGTTGAGAGGACAGAGTTTATGATGGAGAAGAAGATGGAGTACTGGGAGTGTGAGGAAGGCAGTCACATGTGTCTGCACTCAGGAAGCAGAGACATCAATGCCCCCCCCCTTAAGCCCCTTGAGAAACACACTTCCAGATGTCAACTCTGGTGCTCAGCTGAATTATTTTATTCTGTCTACCCTTTTTTATTCATTCTAGGACTCAGATGCATACTGTGATGCTACCCACATTTGTAGGAGGTCTTCACTCCTTAGCCAAACATCCCTGGAAAAGCCCTCACAGAAATGGCCAGAGATGAGTGTCTTCCTGTTGATTCAAGCTGATGTTGAAGATTAACCGCAATAAACGCAACCAAATCCTGTACTGACAGTGACAGCAGATAGGCGTCTCAGGTTGGAAAACTGTTCAATGTGCTTGTAAGAATTCATGCTCTGCTTATTAAACATGCTTGGAAATTAAAATCCAAACAAGACTGAGACTCTTACCAAGTCTTACTTACAGAGAAGAGAAACATTTTCTCAGCAAGGATTTTTTTGCACTACAAATGTACCTCTTAGGAAGAAGTGATGATGCTCTCAGATTTGCTAAAGCAACCAGGATTCTCCAGCAATAAATGGAGGACTATCTAAAAATGATTCCCAAATCTTAGTCTACATTTATATTACATCATTTTATCATAAGTGGTTTCATAAAGAGCTGTATGATAGGGATGGCACTTCTGATGTATGCAGGGCTCTGATATGCAATGACATCTGGTGGCCACATACCTAAATTGAAGATTCTATTCTTTGAAGAACTGGTTACATGGTTTCACCAATTTAAATAATACTAGAAGCTAAAATTAAAATTTAGATAACAGTAAACATACCAAAATCCTAAAAACAAATTTCCCATACATGCTCTCACAAAAAAATAAATAAAATAAAACTAACTTTCCTTAAAGTTCCACTTTGGCCCAGTTCAGAGGTAATTTATAATTCTATTCAGTGTTGGTAGAATACCATATTAAGCAGTCAAACTTGCAGAAGATGGTGTTGGCTGAAGTTGTAAGAAGTTGAAAATATACACCCAAGAATGTCTTTACCAGAAGGAGTCACTGGTCCTTTCAGGGAAAAAGGTATATCTTAGTTGATATGCCTTTAATTGGTTGGTCTTTCCATGAAGGCTGTCATGATTTTGCTCTTGGAAAGATGTCAGTAGCATGCATATAACAATTAATGTAAAAAGAGTCCATGAATTTGAAAAAAAAGCAAGAGAAATATTAGGGTGGTTTGAGTGGGAAAAAAGAAAAGAGAGAAATGATGTAATTATAATTTCAAAAAATAGAAGAATTTTTAAAAAAAAAGAAAGAAAGAAAACTGGAGTTGGCATCCTGAAGTCCTTTAGATTTTAGGGGTATTCAAATTTTCTACCCTTCATCCTGAAAGATGATAGTACTTTTTAACTCTTTTCCAAAGGGTTAAAGTAGAAACCAACTTAGACTTTCTCAATACAACAGTTCTTATACAGGCCAAGGAATTAATGGATAATTGTGCTACCTACCAGACAAAATACATGCCAGTCAATCTCTCAACACATTTTGAGCCCGACCGTGGCTAGGTGCCCATCTGTCTGCCTTCCATATGACTTCCCTCTAGTAGGCATCACACTAGATCAATCCAGTTCACACTTAGCAGAGACAATGTGGACTTAAATCCAATAGTCCTCAAAATATTTAACTGCTTCATTTTTCTTAGAATCTTTACAAATGGCTAAGGTCCCTTGGGTGGGGGGAACTCATTCCTTTGTGAGTGTGTGTGTGTGTGTGTGTGTGTGTGTGTGTGCCACAGTGGTAAAGGGTCTAGTCACATAAACATCCTGGTCCTCCATCAATTAGTGCCTTTTTGTCCTGCTGCCTTTTTTTTCTTGCTTTTGTTTTCTGTATTGTTTTGTTTTGTTCTTTGTATTGTTTTTGTTGTTGTTTTTAACATGGGCTAAGCGTCCCAGGGTCATTTTGAACTCCTGGACTCAACTGGTTCTACTACCTTAACTTCTCAAGCCCTGGAACTACAGAGAAGCACCCTAGCACCTAGTTAATCAGTAGGTTTTGCATTTCCTTCCTTCACTGTCAGCTTTCTGAAGTTCCAAAGCTGGAAATGGAGTCGTGACATTTTGTTAGGACAGTTACCATCAGTTTCTTAACCATCTGTTCTTGGTTTATTGGAATTCAGTGGAAAGAGTAAATAGCCAAATACCCTTCTTTAAGTGAAGCCCTGCTTCATAAACACATTCCAGGGTTCTCTCTCTCTCTCTCTCTCTCTCTCTCTCTCTCTCTCTCTCTCTCTCTTCTCTCGCTCTAGGTACTCCTACAACCTAGCTACTAATTACAAACACTTCATTCACCTTGAATCTACCTAATATCCAAGGGCTAATTCTGAGCTACTGTCTTGGAATCTTAACGCTTGTCCTGGTATCATCAAATCCAGGTTTGCATTACCATCTCTTATTATCAACATGGCAGAAAAGAGAAACTGCATTCCTCCGGGGTGCCAATATCAATTCCAACAACACATTTCTCATTGTTTTAGTAAATGGAAAATTGGACAGACCTTGGTTTGTTTAATACCTATGCTGTTAGTTGTCTGGCTGGTCACTGTTCTTCAGAGAAACAGAATCAGTGGGTGGGGGGGAGGAGAGAGAGAGAGAGAGAGAGAGAGAGAGAGAGAGAGAGAGAGAGAGAGAGAGAGAGAGAGAGAGAGAGAGAGAGAGACCCTGAACCTTACTTAGGGAAACTAGCAAGTCCAAGACTTGCATGGTAAGTCATCAAGCAAACAGCTTAGATTTGTAGTTCAAGTCCACAGTTCTCTGATAAAATCCCTCCTGTCTCAAGAGATACCAGTAACTTTCTCTCTTATGACCTTCAATTGATTGGATGAGCACATCCCAACCCATTATGGTTATAAATCTACTCAATTGTTGATTTCATTGAAAACTGTCATTGCAGCTATATCTAGCTTTGGGACAATTAACCATTACAGTCAATCTATGCTAACATTGCCCATTTCTGTGTCCATGGGTCTCATTTCCTATCATCCACCATACCAATTTCAAAAATCCATATGTTATAGATTATAATTGTCCATGAACCTCTAAGTTTTATGATAGTTTTATCTGAGTACCATCTCCTAGATCATTAAAAGTGTGCTAAATCTTGAATCTCTCAAGACTATTTCCATAGCAACTCACTCTCCTTTCTCTAATGTGTCCTGTCACTTTTTAAACATCATTTCTGCGAGTACATTCTACCTAGGTGCTGTAGATCTTTCTGGGCTTAATTCTTGCCCACCTCTAACAAAACTCTAGCATAACACTATCAAGGTCATAATGTGTTCTAATCTTGACTGTTTGTTCTATACACACAAGAGTTTAGAAGGTGTTTTTGCAAGATCAAAAAAAAATGTTCAGAAAAATCTCAAAGTTTATGTCCAAAATTCCTAACTTTGGAGATTATCAGACCCTAGTGGCCTTATCCTACACACCAGTCTTCTATTACTTCTCAATCAAAGCCCCGATTCTAGCTGAGTGCATGTCCAATATTGGTGAAAATTGTGACTTTTTTGAGCTAGCCTGCTCTATGCTTTTCTCCTGCGTTTTAATACTTGGTCTGAGTTGCAATTTCTATTTGTGGAGATTCAGCTTTATTTCTTGCTTTGTTATTTTTACTTTGTCCTCTGTGAAAGATCTGGAAGTCCTTTTGTTTGCTACCAAGGAGAACTTGTAGTTTTCACACTTAAACTCTGATGCTAATTAAATCATTCCTTCTTTTCTCAGTTTTCCAAAACAGTAGCTCCTCTAGCAATAGTCTCCAATTCCATAGTGTTTAAAATTAGTTTCTCTTTGTTCCTGAAATACTTGATTCACTGCGTCCCACAAAGCAAGGCAAGTGGGGGCTTCAGCTAAGTCAGTGGATTTTCTACTGAAAATATCTCCAACCAATAGGGAAATTAACTCTTATTCTTTAGTGGGGATCAGAATTACATATTATAGAATCAGACACAAAAAACATGGAATTCTTCTTGGATTATATTCTTGCACCCCTCCCAAGTGTAACAGATAGCAGTGAGTTTACTTTTGATTATTCGTTACAATTGACTATTGTTATTTGTATATATGCCTCTATGGAAAAATGTGTTTTTGACACATGCAGATTACCTGCCTCATGTGACTTACCCTTGTGATTGCACACTTTACTCATGTATAAATTTTCCAAGGCTCTGAGTAAGTTGGTTATTGCTTGAGACTTTATAGGTTCCATTCTTCCAAGTTCCACCACCTCTAGAGTAGTGACACTTAGCTACAAGGTTAAGGTAAACCTAGGCAGCATGCAATCCTGTCTCAAACACACACACACACAGACACACACACACACACATACACACACACATACAGTGGATAACTAGTAATTAGTCCCAGATATTTTTTTAAGTTAGCTTATAACCCATTCTAAAGTTAAATATGGAAAATATCTAGTATAGTATTTAAGTGCAAGGAATGTTATTTTAGTGCAAGTAACTGGCTTCAAATAAGCTCTTAGTAAATGGTAATGAATGAGGAGGATGAGACTCAATGCAATTGGATATGATGGCCATATTTTTGTAGTTTGTAAATGTCCGTAACTACAGTCAACAGGATTTCAAGCTGTGTCTATCTGCCTCCGAAACCTTTATGAGCTCCTTAGTACTGCAGTGAGTGAAAGAAGGTGACTAGGGCACATTAATGGTCATTCTTCCTCTGGGTGACCTGAATGACTCACCAACAATATACTTCTCCTTCTGGGACTGCAGGAAGTCCAGCTGCAGGATGTATGCCTCTGCGGAAGTGTAGCTCTTGGAGTATATAAGGATGCTCATATCCTCCTCCTTAGGGCTCAAAAAGGGACAAAGAAAGACTCCAAGAGCAAATTAGCCTGCGTCTTTCCTCCATTCCCTCTGGTTTCTGGTTAAGAAACCATTTGCATTTGCATATTCTAGAACTCCAAGTCAAAAGACTCTATGGAGCTTTCTGGTTGGAGCTTCTATAGCCATGATTTTATTTCTCATTGAATATCAATATTTCTGACAATACTTTGTACTAAGAAGATGAATCTACACTTTCATACTTGGTGCTATGTGAGTCTATACCTGAGGAGTGAATTTTAAGTTGAATTTCTATGTACAGCTTATAATCCTTGGGTCTGATGTTAAGGAAACTTGTTAATTGTATACAGTATATTTCTTTAATGTTACAATCCATACTCGGCCTCCCATCCTGTACTAAGTTTCCTATTTTCAATTTTTTCTACTTATTTGTTAATATCCAATATGCTTTGACTATGATATACAGTATTGAAAAGAGCACATAAGTTATCATTTTTTTGAGACAAGATCTCATTATGTAACTTTGACTTGCATGGAGTTTTATATGTAGAGCAAGCTGGTACTGAATGCTCAGAGAAATGCCTTCCTCTGCCTCCTAAGTGTTGGTATTAAAGAGGTACACCACCACTCCTAATCTAAGGCATATATTTTTATTAATTAAAATATTATATATGTCTGAGAGTTTTGCCTGCACGTATGTATGTACAGTACGTGAATATAATGTCCATGGAGAACAGAAGAAAACATCAAATCTCTTAGAACTGGAATTACAGATGATTTTAAGTCACCACATGGATGTGGGAAACCCAAGATCCTCTGAAAGAGTAAGTTCTCTCAATGACTTATCCATTCTCCAGCATCAATGTATATTTGTTTAAATAAGCATTTGTTATCTTTCTCATACCTTTCTGTTCTAGGTAATAATTCTCACTATACATAGACTACCTACTTCTGATAATGAGAAAGTAAATCTGTAGTTCCAGCACCTAGAACCAGATGGAATCCAGGCAGATAAAGGAGAAGGGGAAGAAAGCCAAACACCTGGAATAATGGTTTCTGTCTGCATTAGGTTAGGGGCCAAACACACAGATCTAAAGAAAGTGGATTATAAAGGGAAGACAGTAAAGAGTTATTACAAAGGAAGCTTGGGAGCTTTATTGTTATAAATCAGGCACTCGGCCAGCCTGGTCTTCAGCAACTCAGCGCCATCAGCTTAATGTCTGTTGACAGCATTTCTGCTGTCACTACAGAGTGGCATATTTTCTATGCAACCATGCACCCTTTAAATGGTCCCTCTCAGTATCACGGCCCCATGTCTCTACCTCTTTCACATGTTCCCACCCCGAGAAGCCGTTTGCTCTCCCCCACAATAAAACTCCTGTGTTAGTTCTGCTGCACATTATGATCTATGTAGCACACCTAGGCCCAGACAGCACAGATACACCGCGGTACCTTCTACTGCTTAAGCCTAAGTGCTGCATTCATATGTCCTCAGACCCAGGCTATGACCTTGGAAAGCCTGGCGACTATTAACAACAGAAGACAGGCAGCGACTGCACAGCACAGAACAGCTCTGCACTGCTCTTATCTGTGGGAAAGATGCCCTGTTTCTCTACTAAAGAGTGTTCCTTGCTGCCATTTTTCGAGTCACTTATTGTGTTTGTGACTCAAAGGAACTTTTGTGTTGCCAGGCCAATGGAGGACAACAGAAGTGATAGATTCATCTGAATCCTGAAGCAGGAGGTCAAGTTGTTTTCAGCTGTGAATCAAAACATGGCTGGACTTGGCATCTACTTCTAATATACGTGTGTGTGTGTGTGTGTGTGTGTGTGTGTGTGTGTGTGTATTCCAATTTTAACTCAACATCATATGTAGAAATGCCAACAAGGAGATGTCCTGTGCTTGGTGGGAACTTTGCTGGTTTCTTAACATGTCTCCTAGATGCTAGGGAACACATATCATTCTGTTCTTCATCATCTACAGTTAAAGTTTCCTGAAATCCATGAACATTGAAACATTATCATCATCATCATCGTCATCAGCAGCAGCAGCAGCATCATCAACAACATCACCATCATCATCATCATCATCATCATCAACAACAACAACAACATCACCACCATCATCATCATCACCACCACCATCGTCGTCATCATCATCATCATCATCATCATCATCATCAGTCTGGGCTGCTGCTGCTGAATACCTCTGAAATGATGGAAGATGGGCATTCACCCTAGGAATGAAATTTAAAGTTGACTCAGAAAACTCAGTAATAAAAAAAGAAATTACTACATTTTAGGATATCTCTGAAAGAATAGTAACCAAGTCCATGATGAAGAAAGAGGAGTAATAATACCAACAACAATGGTAAATACACAATCTAATTCCACTTATGAGATTCACCTTGCCCATCCTCCCCTCCATCCACAACACTAAGAGATTAGAAGAACTCTTCTCATTAATTTTAATCCTGTCTGAGTTTTGATTGCCAGGGGTATTTGCAGAATAAAACTAAAGACAAACAAGACAATGGCCATTGACAAGAAACCTTGGTAAGGACACTAACTGCTTCAGGGCTTCTAGGGCCAGGGTGAATGGCTCCTCCCATCTCCAGGGATCATGTTGATAAACACCTGTCTTCTGGGTGTGTAAGGATAACCTTGGGAATGTCTGCACTGATTCAGTTCAAAAGAGACTTCTCTTCTTCAGCTCCCTTAAGGTTGATGTATTCCATAGCATTGGGCCTGAATGACAGTGGACCTCTAAGAACCCAGCCTTTGCCTAGGTCCTTCCGTGAGTTGTCTCCATCTTTTGTAGTTCTAATAAACTAGAAATATATTTGACTCGGTAGGAAACAGTAGGATGATTTTCATTTCTGCGTTTGAAAAACAGCAAAGATCAAGGGTTTTTTTTTCTCCTTTCATAAAAATAAACCTTATGACTTCCTGATAATAGATGTCCCGTGTTCCTGTAGGTATGGTTAGAGTCACCCAGGCTGAATTAGTGTTCTCTGTAAAGCTCTCATTAGTGCAAATGGCATAAGAGGTAAAAATGGAACTCCACATGCAAGCCTGTTTTAAACACATACCCAACCATCTGTGCTTGTGAGTCATGCATTATGCTTTTAGGTAATCCTGTCAGCAATGGCGCTGGATTTGGGAATGTGTCTGACCTCAGGCATTAACTAGGGAAATACCTTATGCTTTCAATACTGTCCCAGAAATGAAAGAGAGTTACCTTTTTAAAAGGTATAAGAGGAAAGGGAGGGGGGGGAAGGAAGCAAGGAGAGAGAGAGAGAGAGAGACAGACAGACAGACAGACAGAAGAGAGACAGAGACAGAAAGAGATAGAGACAGAGAGACCAAGCAGCCATTACAGAAGCCATTTTTCCAAAACACTAAGAATACATATGGAATAGGCCTTACAATCCTCCACTGCTACTCTCAATTACATAACTGGAACACTCACTACAGCTATTGATTTGGGCAAACACTACTACTACCACTGCTTTAGGCAAAGCTCTAAATCCACAAACCCAAACAGATTTCTCAAGTCTCCATTCTCTTGGATCTAAAATATTTTTATGTTGTTTTCGCCAACATCATGCTATGGAAGGTTTTTGTCTAAGAACGATCATATTTATGGGAATTTTGAGCATTTTGTTCATAGAAATAATAGTCCCAATGCTATTGATTACTTACCTTTTATATGAGTGATACAACGTTTATTCATCTCTACCATATTTTAATCTTTCTGTTTGTAAGTAATTGGACCAATTAGAAATAAGGAGCTGTATCTATTTTAGCCAACTTCTTTCTTCCAAGTGGCATGGATTATTATCATTTTTATTGTTCAGCCTCAGGAGAAGGCTGGTTCTATATACAGTATACTGTCTGTGTGCTGACTTGTTAGGAAAGCAAACTGAGGTTGTTTCTGAAAGAGTGATTTCAAAGCCATCTGAAACTGGAACACTGAACCTGTGGAGAAGAAGTACTTGATCAAACTTCAGATTCCCAGCATTCTCTCTGACTGATGGGACTCCTGAGAAGAAGGTAGATACACAAGTCAAAGATGAGCTTGAAAATGTATCTTAATATAACCTGGTTTTGGTTGGAAATTATTTATATCACTACATAAAGAGTTTCGCAGTGCCTTTTGCTTTGAGAATTGTTATTTTATTGCTTTTTATTTGGTTAAAGGACCATCGTGTCTTAAAACTAAGTAACAATGGAAACAGTGGGTTGCAGTCGCTTGTCATCCTGAGGAAAAAAACAGTCTCCTTTTTTTTTTTTCATTGTTTAAGGCAGAACAGTGAACTATGTGGGAGCATTATTCTGCTTCAGAAGGATTACTATGCTGCCAACACAGAAAGTCATCTGAAGAAGCAAAGGGAAGACCAGCTGAGGAAAACCAAACTGATGAGACATGCTAAAATACACCTCGTCATAAACAGAATGTGGTGCTGCACACCTGTAATCTCCACAATTGGGAGACAGAATCGAGAGTTCAATACTATCCTTAGCTGCACAGCGAACTGAAGGATGGGCATAGTTAAGCATCTTGGGTCATTCTACCATGAAGCCAGAGGTGAGAACTTGGTGTTTTTATTATAGGACTGAAGCATCATGAAGATTTCTCCAAATCTATACAAATAACCTGTGGAGTAGAGTAGAGCGCAGCTGGCCAGAAATAAAAGCTACTAGGGCCTTCAAATAAGTTAGTCTATATATTATTTCTGATAACGTTCATATACTAAACTAAAAGCCATGAATTTTGATTTTACCATAAAAACTTATACAACTTATTATAGCCTATAACTACGTAAGAAAAAGGCCCAACCTATGACCTTTGCTGTCAAAGGGCACACCTCATTGTCGAAGTTTACCCTTGTTTTGTTTCACCAGTTTTGTTTATTAGGGGGTTTTCATTGGTACAGATACACAGTTGTCTGGACTTTTTTGAGGGTTGGGGTCTGTGAAGCCCTGTTATCCAAAGTGCTTTTGATCCAAATTCTAAGTACAGACTTGAAGACAATCACAGGCTAGTGTCAGTGTGTATACAATGTATACTTCCAGGCTTTTTTTTTTCTTTTAAAAAAAAGTATTTGCTCGTCACATAAGTTCAGGCACGGAAAATTTCAGCTCGAGCATAACTCTGAGGTATGTCTGCACTGATATGCCTTTATTTCCAATGAGATCTCTTCTTCAGGACCCTATAGGTTGATGTATTCCATAGTGTTGGGCCTTAATGATAGTGGGCCTTGACACAAAATGCATTAGAGAACCCTGAGGGAAAAAACCCTGACAACATCATATCCCTCAAGGAAACACATTGTTGGGAACACATTGTTGAGACCTTGAGTCCACACAATGCCACCATAGGACTCTAGTAAAGGAAGCTTGGCTGTCTAAGGCTGAACATAGAAAAGACCTAGTTTTAATTTTGAGTTTTTGTTGAGTTGGTTGATCCTTGGCTGCTTTCATTCTCATTACTGCTTTCTTCCCCCAGGGGTACAAGTCACTCAGAAACCAGCCTTAATTTCTGTTCTTTCTTCGCCATTTGACTCCTGTCTTCATCGCTTCCATCTTTGTCTCTCCCAGTTCAAATAAACAAAGAGTGAACCAATCAGTCATCTTAGAACCAGAGCGAGAAGATGCGGTGGGGGTAAGAATGGCTGAAAGTGAGGCATCCCTGTAGCTTCGCACACTGATTCAGCCTCTGAGCTCTGTTAGAAAGGAGCTTTTATTTTTTTTATAACACCCTCATCAGGAAGACTAAGTTCAGAAACTAAGCAAGCATTCTGCTTATACAAGACCTGGCATAATGGCTGTCTGGAATCTCAAGCTTGGTGAGGATATTCCTTGCTGATTGATACACAGCCACTCACTCATTCAGGGTTTAGCAAGGGAAATTCTTGCACCTGGCTGCAGTTAAGCTGGCAGAGACTGGTGTCTCGGTTAGTCTGAGACTGTCCTTGCAGGCTTCTGTTCCCTCTGTGACCCAACTCAGAGATCAAATCCTCCCCTGGAGCCAGCATCTCTTTCTGTTCTCCCATTGATCCCCTAGGATTGCCACCAATTTCAAAGGGTCTCCCCACAGGGCCATATGTAAAAGGTCAGGCTGGCCCTTCTAATTGAGCAAGCAGGACCACAGGAGTGTGGAAGTTCCGATTGCTTTGAAATGTGCTTGTAACACGTGTGCACAGGGAGGCGAGCATCTTGGGAACATTCAGGCACCTGCACCCTGCCTTTGTCAGTTTCACTGAATAGTTTCTCCTCCAAAGGATAGAGTCATTTAATCAGATCTAAAATCAAAAAGGGCACAGAGTTTACTTGCAGCGGAGTATAAAGCACATCTGTCTGTCGGCATTTTCTGAGGTTCTTTGCCCTTTAGTGAAAGCAGTTTAATCTATTCATTACATATGATTGCCCTCTCCATTAGACAGAACCTGATGAGAATCAGGTCAGAGATGTCATTGCCAGAAGGACCATTTAGTTTATCTCATTCTAAAACATGATTGCACATGAATCCCAAACAGCTTGGAAATTTTGACATGTACATGAGGAACAAGAAAATAAATGGCTCTGCACCAGCCTCATAATTCCTATATGCAACACATGCACATACCAGTCAGCGCTGACTTTTTGTTATATCTAAACATTATTTGATGTCCTGACGTAGACAAGAAATACAATAGCCAGAAGTAAAACACTTGAAAGACCTAGAGCCTTTAATCCATTGTTCTTCTGCCCCTTTCTAGACGTGTGACTTAGAGTTGGTCCCTCTCCTTCCACAGCTTCAGCAAAATAAAAATGATCAAACTAAATCTTACATGACTTTCTTCACAAGATTGTTTTGAAGTTCACAAGAGGTCCTAAACATGGAAGTGTCACAGTGCTCTTTCTCCTGTCATTGTATTCTGCATGTTGAACTAAAATTTCATATCATTCATGAATATAAAACCTTCTTTGTGGACTGGCAAGAGATGGCTCAATGGATAAAGATGCCTGCTTCAGATCTGACCTGAGTTTGATCTCCAGAATTCACTGGTAAAGCAGAGACCAAATTCCCATAAGATGTCCTCTGACCTCTATCTGCACATCATGGCACATGTATGGCCACACACACACACACACACACACACACACATCTATATATGTGTGCATACACAAGAGAGAGAAAAAAAACACATATACCCATGCACACCCAAAATAATAGTAGCAGTAGTACTGATGATAATAAATAGAAGCAAAATGTAAAAAGTAAGCCATCTGGGCAGATTTGAGTTAGGTCGCAGTCCTTTAAGGCAATATAAAGATCACACAGCCATTGGGTTAGAACAAGGAAAAAGTAGCCGATAACACTATCTAGATAGAGCCAATGGAAGACTATAGTCCAAGAAGTCACTTCCTGCCAAGATATTTAAAATAGGAAAACGATAGCATATAGGCAATATGAAAGGAGAAATGTGGGAAAAAGAAGTGTGTGTGTGTGTGTGTGTGAGAGAGAGAGAGAGAGACAGAGAGAGAGAGAGAGACAGAGAGAGAGAGAGAGAGAGAGAAGCAAAGGGGAAATAAATTTGAGAGGGAAGGAGGAGGACATGACAGGGCAAGAAATTAAAGGGAAAGAATATGCAACAGACTGGAGGAGAGGAAGGTGTGTAAGTTAGGGTTTTCATTGCAGTAATAAAACACAATTGGGTAGGAAGAAGTTTGTTTTACCTAACCATTCAGCTAAGAGTTCATCACTGAAAGAAGTCAGATCAAGAATTCAAGCTGGGCATGATCCTGGAGGTAGTAACTTAAGTAGAAGCCATGAGAGAATACTGCTTACAGGCTTACTACTTTATACCACCCAGGACCACCTACCCAGGCCTAGTGCTGCACGGAATAGGCTGGGCCCTCCCACTTCAATAATTAATCAAGAAATATCCCTGAGATGCCTACAGAACAATCTTGCAAGGCATTTTCTCAATTAAGCTTTCCTCTTCCAATATATGACTAGGTTTGTGTCAAAGTTGACAAAAGATAACCAGCACAAAAAAAAAAGAATAAAAATCATTAGTAAATAGTAATAGTAAATAAATGAAAAGTAGACAAATTGCATTAAAAATAAAATAGAAACAAGGTTTTATCAGTGAAGTCAGACTTAGGAAGAAATCTGAGATTAAAAAGAAGACATTTTCCCAGGTGATACCTGGCCATCAGAATGGCAGAATTTTAGGTAGATAGATATATAGAAAATTAAGAAGTAGGATAAAAATAGGGGATGAGACATCTCTGTGAGAGGACAATAGCCAAGTCTTTGTCACAGCACTCCTGAGAATTTCTTAGGGTGGTACTAACAATCATCATATTTACCATTGATACATTCTGCCCAGACTCAAGAAAATGGTGGCCATGACTGGGCGCTCCTAGTTCTTAACAGCTTTCAATAAACTCCCTCGAATTGTGGCAGATGAGAAACTACAGATGCTGCACCAGTACTCTTCATGGCTTTTATAATGGGGTTTGAGATAGAAAGGAAGCTCAAAACAGTGTAAGAAAAGACAACATTGGTCTTGTCAGGAGGGAAATCTGGGAATCAGAAATGAGGACCCCTGAGAATTTTTGACTTTGCTAAGGACAGTTTTACATCGAGGATCTTTAGGCCATGGTGCTAATCTCATTAAAGGGAATGTTTAATTTTCCAGGGTTCATTGAGTATCTACTTACAACTTTACAGATAATAATATTGCTTCTTTTTACTAGATTATTTGAACAACAAAACCATTAATCTGCTTCTCTTTGGGCAACTGCAAAGCCCTTACTTCCTTGAGTGCCCCAAAAGGCAGACAGACAGATGTACTACCAAAGGAGAAAATATCATGAGGGTGGCCTACAAAGAAATCAGGTTAAGTGTGAGCACATGAATCCAAGTCCTGTTCTGTCTGCCAAACACAGCAGATAAATGAAGAGCCAGCCTTTTCAGGACACTGGGTAGGATTTTCTTTCCTTAGTTTTGGTAATTTAAATGATGTTCCTCGATTCTACTGAAAACATTTGCCAACTGAACTGTTTCAATCTGTTGTTGATCAGACTGTCTGCAGTTTACACAGATTGGAGAACTCATCTTCCCAACTGTTTTCCAGTTAGAGGTAACTACTCAGGTGCAAACATTTTATAGGTAGGCTAGAGCTCAGATTTATTGTGTGAATTTCCACTCCCGATCCCTAATTCCAGATTCATTTAAAAAAAAAAACCAGCTGCAATACAGTCATATTACTTTTATTTGAGAAGAATCTCTTGAATACTTCAACATATTGTTGATATCAAGATTGTATTATCCATATTCTGCAGTAACCATCATATAACACACCTTATTTGTTTAATACATTATAAAACAAATTTTTTTTAATAAATGAGAGACTTATTTATCTATTAGACTGAATCTTGCAATGTGTTTATTTTCATTTGAAAGTATTTCAAAATACATTGGAGAATTCTCTGCCTCTTAAATAGATGTTACTGGTCACACATTTATCTATGTTGTTTGATATTCATGGTCAATGCTTTGAACATCTTATTTATGACTTTGCAGAGTTATTATACAGAATTGCTTTCTAACAGATCAAGGATACTTGCATGCACACAAAAAGAACACAGGCTACTTGCTACAATGTATATTTGGTGCCCTTGAGTCCACGATGTTTATCATAAGATGACATCAGTTGTGACTTCTTACTGTGCATAATGGGCTTAAATGTTTTGCTAATACACTATTGTTACCTGGGAACATAGGATCTCTTTGAGACATTCTAGCCTTGTAGATAAAAAGATTTATAAACAGAAAGTGAATGGGAAAACAATGTGATTACAATGTAATCTAAGAAGAAATAATTTAAAACAGTACAAAAATTTTAAAATGAATGGAGAAAAAGATGGCACTTAGGTTAATCTATTTTTAAAGGGGCTCTAAAATAAGCCAGCAAGCTATAAATATCAATAGCTGCCTGAAGATTAGATAAACAATAGAGTGAACATTATGTGTTATAAGTTAATAGGCAATGTAGATAGGTTCAGCAATGGAAGTCTATGAACAGCAACATTGTGTGTATGGGAGACAGAGAGACAGACAGAAAAAAAGAGACAGAGACAGGGAGGGACAGAGATGGAGAGACAGAAAGGCAGAGAGACAGATACAGAAAGAGAGAGAGAGAGAGAGAGAGAGAGAGAGAGAGAGATGCATAGACAGACTGATGTAAAGACAGAGACAGGGGCTGGAGAGATGGAGCACTGACTGCTCTTTCAAAGGTCCTGAGTTCAATTCCCAGCAGCCACATGGTAGCTAACAACCATCTGTAATGGGATACTGTGCTCTCTTCTGGTGTATCTGAAGACAGCTACTGTGTACTCATATACACAAGATAAATAAATAATTCTTAAAAAAAAAAAAAGACAGAGACAGAGAAACACAGAGACAGAACCCAAAGTGTTAAGGTAAACATGCTCAGGATTTTGGCCAGCATCTTAAGGAAATTATAAGGACTTGGCAGTGAGGGACTATAAGCAACTATATCAATGGAAGGGATTCTGAGTTCCAAGGTACAGATCTCAGTACAGGAATAGTCACTTCTATTTTTTAGTATGACTTCTGGTGAAGCTGAAGTTTCTAGAACAGAGAGATTTCTGAGGGGAGATTTCTTTTCCAGAGTTTTTACAGGACCTACTTGCATTAACTCTTATTAGGGAGGGACAATAGTTATTTCCTCAAGATTTTATATTCTTTGGAATAATTTTGAATGCCAAATCTCTACTCATGGTCGGAGACATGGCTCAGGTCCTATTGCTTTACCTAACAACTTCGCAATAGAGTAAAATTTAAAAATTAAAGAAAAATTTTAAATATATTAAATAGACATGCTTTTCCACCAGGAAAGTGTCTTCTTCCCTTGATGGGCCTGAGCCACCTTCCACCTTTCTTCTTTTCATATGGCATTTTAAACCCAAAGAAGGAACAGTTGTGATGGGTTCTCCCTTCTTTCAGATAGCATTTCAAATGCTGAGGAGAACGAGGATATTTTCCCTTTCTTAAAGACAGTATGTTGTCAGGGAAACTAGTAGTGCCCAAAGCAGATCATGACGGAGGATCTATCCCCAACACAAGCTTTCTGAACCCTGCAGTGATTTTTGCGTGAACCAACACCTTTACTTGGTCGTCCTCTGAGCTTCCCTTTGGATATTCTTGATCACTACACATTTTTATGAACTTCAGACCGTGATTTCCCAGATGATGTTAAGAATCCCCAACTGACAGTCTAATAATATCAAGTAGCCTTTAGTAATTGCAGAACCCCCTTCCCAGATCTATCATCACTCTCAAAATCACAACCCTGTTGTAGAAATCTGGTGTTATAAGAACTATGCCTTACACAAGAGTGATCCCAAGACACTCCAAATACCTGAGCTCTGGAACGTTGTCCTGGTCCCCTGTGTCTGAAATTCAGATGGTGTTCTGATGCTTCTGAACTTTAAAGCGTTTTTCCTTCTCACTGTTTCCATCTGAATTTCAGACCCAGGGGACCAGAACAACATCCTTATTTTTGAACATGTAACCATTGCATGATTAATTTGACCACTTTAATTCCTGGACCCAAAGAAGTTGGTTAAGAAAGCCTTTTTAATACCATGAACCCAACAGATGCCATAAACGTCCAAGGGACAGACTCATTTTAACCACTTCAAACTCTCTGGAATTCATGATCTGGGTGGAATGCCATAATCTCTGGAAGCAGAAAGAGGTGCAGGAGCCCTCAACGTCTGATCAGAACTGTCACCTCTGTCGTTAGAAAGATAGAAACTCGCCTAGAAATAGATCAGAAGGAGATCATTTCAAAGAAATCACAATGGAGTTTTCTAACTTCCTGCTAAGTGGATGTCTCTAAAAACGGATCTCACATTTTCTGCCAAACATCTGACACCACAGGAAACTGGAAATTGGGACAGCTGAGTATAGTTAAGGACTCCAGAGAACCTGACACAAGGAAAAGAAGTGTTTTGGTTTACTTTCCTCACTTGCCTTACTAAGTAGCTAAAGTATCCATATGTAAATAAAATTTCAATACTGTTTAATCTTCAATATCAGAAATGTCTCCAATCAACTTAACATTTGGTTCATTCTCTTCCTAATTTTGAGCAAAGTATTAAAATAATAAGATGTTTTGCCTGCTATAAACTAACTTTCAGATATTTGAAGAAATAACTAAGCCATACTCAAAGCTCTCAGTTAGCCATGAGATTGGCATCTCTCCACCCACCTTATTTTACAATTGGAACCTGAGCTACTTCCTTCTTTTTTTCTATAAATAAGAAAGAGTTTGGGGTTCTAAAGAGGGCTGTGACAGAGCATAGCTAACCAGTTTATTTTATTATCATGCCCTGGAAAAGCAAGATCTATTTCTTTGATCTGTCTGTGGTCTGTAGTCCATCCCTACCTCAGACCTCTAGATAGATAGATAGATAGATAGATAGATAGATAGATAGATAGATAGATAGACAGACAGACAGATTTAAGATAAATAAAACAAAGACCGTGTCTATTGGGTGTTTTTCTTGTCACTTAGATAAAATATCTTGACAAAAGCAATTTAAGAGAGAGGTATTCTGTTTTTGCTATTATTGTTGTTGTTGCTGCTGCTGTTGATGTTTTATTGGTTGGTTGGTTGGTTGGTTTTGACTGAGTGCTTGAGTTTCCCAACATGGTGAGAAGTATTTACTGTCAGAAACCATGGAGTGAGGAATGCTGGTGCTCAGTTAGCACTCTCCCTTGTATGCTGTCCTGGACACAACCCACCTAATAATGCCCCGCACATTAGGCTGGGTTTTCCCACCTTGACTAAGCTAATTAAAGCAATCCTTTGTAGATGTTCCTAACAGCTCATCCTGTTTCCCTGGAAAGTCTAGATTGATCAAGATGACAAACAAGATTAGCCATCCCACAGTGTTTGCAGCGCATCCCTTCCACAGCAAGGAGAAACATTCTTTGGTGGAATTACAGTGACTTATCCATCTAGTCAATTAACCAATCCTGAAAACCAACACAAAAGAGATGTATTTGCAGCAGAGGGACAGAGGGCAGAGATACAGGACAAAGGTAGGTTATAGATGAAGAGGAAGAAGAGAGCAAAAGACAGGGGAGGAAGGGGTCAATGGAGAGGGCTAAGGGGTGTTTGTCCAGAGTGGGATAAGGGACTGTCTCTGGATAGAGGAGACAGTCATGGCACATAGGAAAATGGAAGATTATAAAGCTGAGGGGAAACCAAAATGAGGTGTTTGGTTTTAATTAGCTTGTTAATTAAGTGAGCCAACAGAAGTTGTTGATCTATGGACCTTGGTAGGCAGCCTGAGGAGGATGAAGTTACCAAATAAGGAAATAAACTTTAGGGACTAGCTTCAGGAATATAATCTAAGGGTTTTTAGCAAGGCAGAGGGAACTGGGGAGAAGGGCAAAGCCTGACAGAGCCATGATTACCACACTAGGCTGGAGCTAGCCAGAGTCCCTTCAGTAGTTCTCTGGAGTCTCTTCTTGCTGTAGTGTGGATTCCTGAAAGTTCCATTTAAAGATCTTATGTCACTCTAACCAGCCCTAACCACCTCCTAACCAGCTTCAAGTGCCACCACACTTATCAGTTGGGTAGAGCTTCAATGCATTAACTATGGAAAAAGCAAAAGTCAAGCTTAAAGTATTCATCTAGGTGTGTGTATATCTATGTGTATACATACTTTATCTTGTTTCCATTTGCTATGCCACTAGCAAGTTAGAAAAGGAACCCAGTACATTATTCAACCACAGTCCTGAATCTCCAGAATTCCGTGTCCATATCAAGCTCCCAAATCAAGCTGGATACTTAGCATTAACTGACATGAAATGAATTATTTCTAGCCCTACATAATTAGTTAAATACATAGAACCAAGTAAATACATTGAGTCTTATTTAAGTGACTCATATGAGAATTACTATACAAGTGAAATGATACATTAGACTGGAAATAAGAACTTCTGTTTGATTTCTTTAGAATCTCAATCTATGTCTCTGTATCTCTGTCTCCATCACTCTGTCTCTCTGTCTCTGTCTCTGTCTCTGTCTCTCTCTCTCTCTCTCTCTCTCTCTCTGTGTGTATGTGTGTGTGTGTATATATATATATACACACATGCATATGTACATAGTCTCTGTGTGTGTCTGTGTGTGTGCCTCTTTGTCTCTGTCTGTCTGAATCTCTCTCTCTCTCTCTGTGTATGTGTGTGTGTACATTAGCATATGAATGCTTTGGGTTGGAGTGGAGATAAAAAGAGAGCTTTCAGAAGAAGGTTTTCCCTTCCACCACGCTGAGACACGTGACATGCCTCTCTTATACTTTCTGCCCTGTAGTGTTCTCTATCTGGCCTCTAAACTGTGTATCCAGAGTACCCAGCCCAGGAACTACCAGGAAATTCTCCTATCTCCGCCACCCACCCATGCTGTACTAGTCCTAAGATTATAGATGCCAATCACTACAGATGATTTTTCAGTGAATTCTTTGTGCATTCTAGACTCAAACTAAGGTTATCAGACTTCCAAGTAACAACACACTGAGCCATCCCACCGACCCCATACTTTTAATTTTATTTTAACTAATACAAAGGAGAGTAATAATGGGATTTTATGTTTCCTTTGTTTTCTTTAATTAAGATAACATTAATAATTTCTCCCTTATTTCTCCTTTCTTCTTACCCTCTCTAGTATTTCCACCCTTCTGATATCTGCCTACCTCTTTCAAAGTCATAGGGACTCCTCTTCTATAATATATATTTTTAAATATATTTAATATAGTATATTTTTAAAGTATATATAAAATATACATTTAAATTATGTTATAATATATCATATATATTATAATATATCACATATTAAAATAGATACTGCATATATACTATTTCATATCATATATTTTATTTATATATACTTATATATAATTATATTATTTATATAGTATATTTTATTGCATATAATATTTATTATATAAAAATGTATAAGTAAAAGGTATGTAATATTTGTATATACATTACATACTATATATATATATAGTATGTATATATATATCTTGGTGAATATATATATATATATATATATATACATACACATATATCCTGAATCTGTTCAGCATTGCTTGCATGGAGTACAGCATGGTATAAAGCTTCATTGTGTTGAGACTAGTTATCTTTGGAGTTTAAAAGAATTCACCCAACTCCTGGAATACTGGATCACTTGCTGTGCAGTCCTACCTTACTGTGTTGTTTGAGAACTACAACAGTACTGACTACCTGGTCCTGGTTAACCAAATAAGTCTCCCTCTCTCAGCAGTTATTAATTTCTCATAGATATTCACCTAGGGATGGGGCCCATGAGCACTGTCAGTGCTGGGATGTCAAATGTTGTAGGAACTGTTTGGGTCTTCTAGAGGCAATGATGTTAACGTTTCAGGAATGTAGCTTCCCTGCAGTAGCTGGAAAACACCATCTCACAGCAGGCTCCTTGCTTCTCTTACAATCATTCCACTCTCTTTCATGATTTTCCCTGAGCCCTAGGTTCAAGAACTGTGTCATATAGTATATATGTATATCTGTATTTGGCATTTTATGTGATATATAGGTAGATGATAGATTGACAGATGATATATAGATATAGATAGATCAAAGCTGAGCACCCTACAATTATTGTTCTCTTCATTTTGACTAGTTATGGCTTGATTTAATGGTTTCCTCCTACTACACAAAGAAAGAACAAAAAAGAAAGGAAAGAAGGAAAAAAGAAAGGAAGGAAAAAAGAAAGAAACAAAGAAAGAAAAGAAAGAAATTCTTTGATGAGGGGTGAGATCACACTTAACTATGGGTATAAAGATTAGCAGTTACAATTCATTTAGGAAGTGTAGGTTTAGGAAAATGGCAGGAGTAGGTTCCCCTCTAAGATCCATTCCCCCACTAGCCATCTGTAGTCGGATAGAGTTACATCTGTCATCTCTCAAGCAGGACTTGAATTCAATTAGACAGCTGTTGGTGGTTGCCAAGATACAGGTACTACTATTGTTATCTTTAGGAATATCTTTCCATCATGGCCATTGTTGTGGTTCACAAACATTACAGGTAAAAGTATTGGTCGCTTTCTTTCCTTAGGAACTTGCATATCACCCTTCTAGAACTATTAAAGCTAGTCCTTGGTAAAGGTTTTATGGTCCATTCCAGCTCCTTGAAATCTTATGCTGAAAGTGCATGGTAATTTCAGCAATACTTACTTTCCTTCAATTTTTTTTGGAGGTGATAGCAATAGCCTATTTTGTTTCCTTCTTGTTTTTAAAAAAAAATGGTTTGCACTTTGTTATATAGCCAATAAACCCATCTTCCAGGAGGCGTGTTCATCTTCTATTCTGTGGCCCTGATTTTAAGGAAAATAACAGCGGTCACTGTTTCCTCCTTTCTTATTCAGTCACCAAGTCACTTTCTTATTCTGATCACCAAAATGTGTGAGGTCTCCTTACCAGCAATGGTTTTCAGTGGACACTGACTAATGTCTGTAATCTATTTCAATTCTGAGCTGCCCACTTTAGGCTACAGTGAGATCCCACAGAGAAAGGACTCTCTTCCACAAGATCTGCCCCGCTCCCCACCTTCAGACACAGGTTAACAATAGTAGCTTGTCAGCAGCATTTCTGGCTGACCAGCTATAAATTGGTTTTTACTACTCAATTTTTCACTTCAAATAATATCCTAGAACTGCCTAAATAAGTCAGGGAAATGTATTTACAAGCTTATTATAAAGGCTATGATAAAGACCACAAACGTCTAGCCAGATCAAGGGACAGACCAGACAAGGCAAGAAGAGGTGCTGAAAAGTTACCACACGCTCATAGTGAGGACCCTGGCTTTCAGCAAGTGTAAGCTTGTCATGTACTGTCCAGAGTTCCCAAAGAGATCAAAATACCTTTTATTAAAGGCCTATGTGTCTCAGTTCTGTTGACTGGAGCAGTGCCTTCATTAGATGTAGCTAATGTAGCATCTATATCATTTTGACTACTCTTAATTTGTCAGAGTGCGTGACCCATGTGCTCTGTTGCTGGATTTGCCACCAGTAGCCTTGCCTGTACTCAAGAGAACCTGCTGCCCTTTTGGTGCTCAGTTTTTCTGGTGTTTGCAATATGAGAGTGATGGTAAACACTCGTACTCTCAGCTACAAGGGAAGATAGGGTGAGGAATTGCTTAGCTATGGCCTAGACAGCATAGCAAAAACTTACATCCAAGAATAGAGAAAATGATTATTGAATCATCTAAGAAAGCATGCTGATATTGTCTTCCTGTTAGAATCTACTAATTTCCAAATCTGAAACAAAGTTCATCGGACTAACTTTGGTGGCCTTACTTTCCAATATCCCCTGTCAAAACAAGACTTCAGAAACAGTCCTTTGAATTTCTAATTAAATGAAATGATATGTAATATTCATCCTGCACATCTTCCATATTCTGTGATAAGCACGGTGTACATATTTGCTTCTATAATTCTTGCAGCCACTCTGAAGTGATTGAAATACTCCGTTGTCCTCATGTTGCGCACTAGTAAAGAAGGCATCAAAGTGACAGCGCTGGATGTGAGCGCCATCACGCTTCCGTCTGCGCTCCCTGTAAAACTCCCAACTAAGGGAGAAGAGCCGACATTAGACTTGGTTTCCAATTGCCAATGATGTCATCCATCACACAAAGGCAATGATGCCTTCACAAAAATGACTTCAGGGTTCAGAAAGCTTCTTCATTGTCAAACCCCCAGAACTACTAGATGTACCACATGGAAGGGATGTGGGGACAGTATTGAAATCAGAAATTTGATGGTAATCTTGGACAAATAAGAACAGAACTCTGGTGACTAAAATCAGGGGGCCGGAGAACTTGGACTGGGTTCATAGGTTAAGATAAAAAAGATTAGAGGTCTAAAATCCAAAGAGGGAAGGAAACACATTACGTCAGGATCAGAGCCTAAAGAGGAGAGCCCAGAGGCCTCACCAATAAAGACCCCTTGAGTACCTTAGACACCATCTGCTATCAGCTACCACCTCCAAATCTACAAGTGGACTACAGGCTGAACACAAAGTCAAAGCCGGTTTGGGACAGATCAAAAGGCTTTACATATTCCCACACTACCTTTCAGGCAATGACCTAGATGCTAAGAGTAAATGAGTGAGCAAGAGAGACTTCTGTGGCTCCTCTCTTTTAGTATCCTGCATTTCGGATGGGTCGAGGGAGTGGAAGGAGAATAGAAAATAAACAACTCAATTTGAAAAATGATATCAAAACAATAATGAACGACATCCACAAATCAAACTAGTCCAGACCGAGAAGATAATTTGGGTGTTTTGAATGGAATACCATGAGATAGCTGACTTCCCTGGGGTGGTGACATTTAAGCAAAAGCCTGAGTGGAGAGAGGATTAGGATATAACACAAACTACATTTATTTTAAAGTATTCACTTATAAAGGACGACCTTATCCAAATGGTTTTAGAAATGCCAGCTTGGCTCATTCCAAGCTCTCTTTCCAACTTGATAATTATTGGCAATAAATAACTAAGGACCAGGCCTTGAAGAAATTGACAAGCCCTCCAGGGAAGCAGCTTCAAGTTCTGCCTTTCCCTGAATGGCTGTGAGACCTGGGCAGGATAAAGGGCTGTCTGGGCTATCAATCAGCACAGTCTAGACAGTACTGAGTTATGCAACAGTGATGCTGCAGGCACTAGCTCGCTCCTATTCTCATAAACCCTTTCTCTCTTTCCCTCTAACTCATTATTATACAGTTTTCTCCTGGTAAGCCTTCAGACGCACAGCTTGGCTACAGCACTGTGATAGACATTCTCCCAGACAGGGCCTCCTTATCACACCCTTGGGTTTCCAGAAGAACCTAACCTGACTGAAGAAAGGCATGACCCTGCCTCTATTAGGGAGTCAGTCTTTTACATGTATCGATTCTGTTGCAAGTGTTTTTCCATCCAAAGAACCAGACCTAAACATTAATTTGGAGATGTCCTCAGGGAACTACATTTTTTGCTTGTTAGTTTTGCACACACCTGCATCTCTCTTGACGCTTAGGCTAAGTTGGCTGGTCCTTCCCATCAGGCCCCAGTGAAATTCTATTACAAGAAAATGTATTCCTATTTTGTGGACTCTGCAGCCCAGGAAGGGAGTTTGATTTTCTAAATTATATACTTTTATGTTGGCTTTTTGAAAGCTATTCTTTTCCTAAATTACAGCTAATTTGTACAAGTATCCTTCTTTATTCAGTTTATTATAACATTAGCCTCAAATTGATGCCCTTTTAGGCATAGCTGTCTGCCTTAGTAAAGTAGAAATTCTGGAGGTAGAGTTGGATTTTTTTTTTTGTTGGTTTTGTTTTTTGTTTTGTTTTCTTTTCCTCTCAAACACTATTTCTCTGGAAAGTGAAAACTATTTATTCCAAATTCCTATTTAGACTGATAGCTATTTGTCACGATGTGACATGCTGTATATTTCCTAATGGCATATCAAAAGCATCCAAGAAATATATTATTTCAATTAGGTATGCCAAGCCATCCTGCAAAAGAAAACTCAAAGTACCCTCTCTGGAAAAGGCTGGACAAGAGCTTATGCAGAAGGTAACTGGAAAGTTGGCACAGGCTCAGCTTTTCAGGGAGGGAGGAATAATCCTAATGAGACACAAGAAAACAAAAACCTCACTTATAGAAATGGGAAGCCTGCTGGAGGCCGTGGGAGGGAGAAAGCAACAGATGCCCTTCTTAAATTAGGTTAGTTTACAGTGGATTGCAACTCCCCGGTTGCCTTAATGTGAATGAGTCTTGACATGATCCCTGGAACTTGGAAACTCAGTCTGTTATTGAGCAGTTGCTCTACCACGGCATCTGCATATTTTGGACACAGAAAATGTATACCTTCTGTAAGCTCCTCATTCAAAGTTGACATGAAAGTTGCCAGTTGTATAATTTTTGGCCCTCTCCGGATATTTGGGGTGGCAGTAGATTGAACTATGATGGGCATGTGACATGTCAATAATTGTTCTGGATTATCTCTCCCCTTAGCAAGAAAGGTGAACACCAAATGTAGTGAAATATGAGCAATACTGATGTAGTTCAGGGAGAGAAGGGAGGCCTTTATATACTCAGAGCAGGAACTCTATGAATCATACTTCATCATCATTAAATCTGACTTTTTAAAACAGTCTGTGCAGGATAGATCTGGCCTGAGCTTGTACTTCATTCCTCATTCATCCTGCCAGCTCTTTGGCTCAAAGGCAGGTTTGCTGAACCTTGGTACTATTGGCATCTTGTTCCCAATACTTCCTGGGAAGGAGAGAGCTGTTCGGTGCACCAAAAGATTGTTTAGAAGCAGCCCTGGCCTCCAGCTACTTGATACTAGCAGCATGCTCCCTGTCATGACACACACACACACACACACACACACAAATGTCTCCAGATATTTCCAGGTGTCTTCCAGATGTGGGGACTAAATGGTACTTCCTGAAGAACCACTCTTACAAGAATGTTGGAAAAGTGATTCCACAGTTTCCCATGGCAAGTCATATGATGAACCTCAAACCTTTGTATCTCGTTGACACCATCCAGATTAGAGCTATCTTAATCACTAAAAAATAGTACCCAGGTTTTCCCCTTCTTGTTAATGAAACTACCAATGAGATACAAGTCTTGCCCATAAATAATCTGTGATTATAGCATCACAAAACCCTGAAAGAGGATAAAGGTAAATATGTTATGTGCATGAGCGGAAACTATCTATGTGATGAGACATCTCACAGTCCTTCCCACCAAGACAGAACATATCTAGCCCTTCATTTCCTATTATCTAATCAATCAGAGCAAAATCAAAGCATTCCTTAGCAAAGGTCAAGTGACAGTAGTTCAATTACAAAACCTACCTGGGGGCGTGGATATAGTAAGGTCCACGAAAGACAAGAGATAGAAATGCTTTAATGCTCAAGAGAATAAGGAGGTCAGATGACCAAGTGGTGTTGTAAACTAAAATATATATATATATATATATATATATATATATATATATATATATATATATACTGAATGTCAAGAATCAGTACAGTTAGCTGAATATATGAAGAGTGAATTTTGGTAACCTTGCTTTCTTCCCATTTCTTTTGTATATACACATACATACAAATGCACTAATACCCGATAGCTACTTGGTAACATAATTTAATGAGAATTTGGGTACTACTTTACCTTATGGTGATTGTAACTCAAGGCCCTCTTCAGTGGAGTCCGTCTTCTAGAAGCTACTATTTTTCTAGTGTATATATATATATATATATGTATATATATATATATATATATATACATATATATATATATATATATATTGATTTTAAAATGTTTAATATATCAGGAAATAATTTCTAAATTTTTATTTTAGACTCATGAAGTATAAAAACTTCTTTAGTGGAGGAGAGTTCTTCTCTTACATCCTGCCGTGACCTGGATATGGTTCGCCTCTAGTGATCTTGATGTCAGAGATCTGATGCTTAGCATTGCAGTGTAGGGATGGTAAGGTACAGCTTGGTGAGAGATCTGTGGTAACTGTAGCTTCCACCTTGGAAGGGAATAGTGCTTGTCTGAAGTTGAGTTCCTTTGTGAGCATTGTTATAAAATCTTGACCCTGACCACCAAATATTTCTCTCTGGCTTCCTATCTAAAAATGTATCTGCTTCTCCAAAACACTCTCACTGTAACAATTCTCCATGAGGTAACTCAGAGAAAGTGCTTCTGTTTGGACTTTCAGTATCCAAAATTTTATAGTTATCTTCCATGGAATATAGTATCCTAGCAATAAAATGTTAACTAACACAGAGAGGCCTATTAGATTCCCCAGTATACAGCACTGTCAGATAATAACAGCAAGATCCTGCATTTTTATATAACTGCTCAATGTAGGAGTTTTCAAAGTATCATATCAAATGATTCTCACAGGTACAAATGTCCTCATGTAACAACTGGAAACTAAAGCTGAGTTCGTTTTCAGGGCCATCTGGGAAGAAGATTAAACACTTCTCTGATTCCCATTTCCATCAAAAAACACTTCAACAACCTACAAAAAAAATTTAATATAAAAGAGAGACATTGGTTGCTATAACTGTTCAGTGCTGTCAGATTAAATGTTTTGTCTGAATGATGGAAGATGAGATATTTTAATGAAGAAATGAAACAAACTATATGACATTTAGCATTGATAAGGGTTTTTTTGTTTTAAACGTAAAGTGTTTGATGAAAGATATGCTTTGAGATTAGTAACATCAAGCCCCCTACAGCACACACAGCAGTAGACATCACCCTGTACTCCATTTTCCATCCTACAACTCTGCTTGCATTCCTGGAGGCCACTCTGGACCAGGAACTCCAGGCCAAACTGGTACTAACGACCCAAGAGGCAAAATTAGCACCTAAAACTCCAGAGGCCACACAGGCCACAAAAATACCCATCCAACAAAGATAAACTCAGAAATCAGCATCTAAAACGATAATAACAACAAACTCTAAATGGATAATGGCCAGCATAAGAACACAAACAAGAGTCAGGGCAATGCTGCACCACCAGAGCCCAGCTATCCTACTACAGCAAGCCCTGGATGTCCTAACACAGACGAGCTGCAAAAAAAAATGACTTTGAATCCAATCTTATGAAGAGAATAGAAGTCTGTATAGAGAAAATGAATACATCCCTTAAAGAAACACAGAAAAACACAATCAAACAAGTGAAGGAAATGAATAAACTGTTCAAGACCTGAAAATGTAAATAGAAGCAATAAAGAAAACAAAAACTGAGAGGATCTTGGATAAGGAAAACCTAGGTAAAAGAACAGAAACTACAGACACAAGCATTACTAACAGAATTCAAGAGACGGAAGAG
Organism: Apodemus sylvaticus; assembly: GCF_947179515.1. Classification (NCBI taxonomy): domain Eukaryota; kingdom Metazoa; phylum Chordata; class Mammalia; order Rodentia; family Muridae; genus Apodemus; species Apodemus sylvaticus. The sequence goes on from NC_067487.1 coordinate 39,065,953, forward strand.
AGAATATCAGGAGAAGAAGCTATGATAGAAGAATTTGATACATTTCTCAAAGAAAATGTTAAATGTAAAAAGTTTCAAACAAACATTGAAAAAATTTGGGACACTATGAAAAGGCTAAACCTAATAATACCAGTAATAGAAGAAGATTACCAGCTCACAGAATCCAGAAGATATTTAAAAAAAAAAAATCATAGAAGAAAATTTCTCTAACCTAAAGAAAGAGATGCCTATAAATGGACAAGAAGCTTACCGAGCACCAAATGGATTGGACCAAAAATTAAAATCCTTCTGCCACATAATATTGTGGCAAAACACTAAACGTACAAAACAAATAAAGAATTACAAAAGCCACAAGAGAAAAAAAGTAAGTATCATATAAAGGCAGACCTATTAAAATTACAAACAACTTCTCAATAGAAATACTAAATGCCTGCCCAGACTACTATACCCAACAAAACTTCAGTCACCATAGAGAAACCAATATATTCCACAACAATACAAATTTGAACAATATCTACAAATCTTGCCATACACACACACACACACACACACACACACACACACTACCAACACAAACATCAAAGCAACAGGAATTAGCAATAATTGGACTTAAATATCTCTCAATATTAATGGGCTTAATTCTCCAATAATAAAACACGGACTATCAGAATTTATGCAAAAAAACAGCATCCACCTTTCTGCTCCATACAAGAAACACACCTCAACCTCAAATATACACCTTATCTTAGAGTAAAGGGCTGGAAAAAGATTTTCCAAGTAAATGAATGCAAGAAGCAAGCTGGAGTATTGCTTCTTGCTATTCTAAGATCGAATAAAAATATACTTCCAACAATAATTAATCAAAAGAGATGGAGGAGGACATTTCATACAAATTAATAGAAAAATCCACCAAAATGACATCTCAGATCTAAATATATATGCTTCAAATGCAAGGGCACATATATTTGTAAAAGAAACATTACTAAACCTGAAATTATACATTGAACTCTACACATTAATAATGGAAACCTTCAGTACCCCACTTTCACCAATAGACAAGTCATCCAGACTGAAACTAAACAGAAAAAGAATGGATCGAACAGATGATATAACTCAAATGGACCTAACATATCTACAGAAAATTCCACCCAAACAGAAAAAAAAAATGCATTCGCATTACCTCAAAGAACTTTCTCCAAAATCAACAGATACAAGAAAATTAAAATAACTCCTGTATCTTTTCAATCCACCATGGATTAAAGTTGGATTTCAACAATAGAAACAACAAATAGCTACAAACTCATGGAAACTGAAAAATTCCCTACTCAGTGACCACTGGGTCAAGAAAGAGAGAGAGAGAGAGACAGAGACAGAGACAGAGACAGAGAGACAGAGACAGAGGAGAGGAGAAAGGAAGGAAGGAAGGAAGGAAGGAAGGAAGGAAGGAAGGAAAAAGAAAGAGGAAGAGAGAGAGAGAGAGAGAGAGAGAGAGAGAGAGAGAGGATGAAAGGGAGAAATAAAATTAGACTTTCTAGAATTTAATGAAAATACCCAACATACCCAAACTCATGAGACACAGTGAAAGTAGTGCTAAGAGGAAAGTTCATAGCACTGAATATCTTCATAAAGAAATTAGAGAGATCTCATACTAGCAACTTTACAGCACACCTGAAAGTTCTAAGAAAAAAAAGAAGTAAACATAGTCAACAGGAGTAGATGACAAGAAATAATCACTCATGACTGAAATCAATAAATTAGAAACAAAGAGAACAGTACAAAGAATTATGGAAACAAAAAGTTGGTTGTTTGATAAAATCAACAAGATAGGCAAACCCTTAGCCAAATTAACTAAAAGGCAGAGAAATATCCAAATTAACAAAATCAGAAATGAAATGGGGGCATAACTACAGACACAGAGGAAATCCCAAGAATCATTAGGTCTTTCTTCAAAAAAAAAACCCCTGTACTCCACAAACTTGAAAAATCTAAACAAAATGGTTGATTTTCTTGGTAGATATCACTTACCAAAGCTAAATCAAGATCAGGGAAATGATCTAAATAGATCTATAACCCTTACAGAAATAGAAGCAGTCATTAAGTCTCCAACAACCGCAACAACAACAACAAGCCCAAGGCTTGATGGTTTTAGTGCAGAATTCTACCAGATCTTCATAAGAGTTAATACCAATACTCCTCAAATTATATTAGAAAATAGAAACAAAAGGAACACGGCCAAATTTATTTTATGAGGCCACCATCACCCTGATAACTAAACCACACAAAGACTAAATCAATAAAGAGAGTTTTGACCAATCTCCTTTATGAATATTGATACAAAAATACTCAATAAAATGATCAAGCACGCTTCATCACAGGAATGCAGGGATAGCTCCACATATGAAAATCCATCAATGTAATCCACCATATAAACTAAAACAAACAAACAAACAAACAAACAAAAATTGTGATTATCTCATTAGATGCTGAAAAGGCTTTGAAAACATCCAACACCCCTTTATTAAAAAGTCTTAGAAAGATCAAGGATACAAGGCATATACCTAAACATATAAAGTCAATATATAACAAGCCGATAAGCAACATCAAATTAAATGGAGAGAAACTTACAGGAATTCCATTAAAATCAAAGGCAAGACAAAGCTGTCAACTCTCTCCATAGCTATTCGATATAATACTTGGAGTCTTAGGTAGGGTAAGTCCTTAGACCCACAATTTGTCCTGCCTACAAAATGTGTAGGGGTAAAAATTGGAACAGAATTTTGGAAAGGGCCAACCAATGACTGGCCAAGCTCGAGATTCATACCATGATAGGGAGCTACGCCCTTCACTCTTAATGATATTCTGTTATACTTGCAAACAGGGCTTGTTATCAGAGAGGTTTCACCCAGCAACTGATAGAAACTATTGCAGAGACCCAGAGCCAAACTTACAGTAGAGCTTGGGGACTTGTGTAAAATATGGGGAGGAAGAATTGAAGGAGCCAGAGGGACACTGCAAGAAATCCTACAGACTCAACTAACCAAAACTCAACTAACCAGGTACTCAAAGAGACTGAACTGCCAAACAGAACATTCACAGAATGAATCTATGTCCTCAGAACATATGTAACAGTTATACAGCTGGGCCTTCATAGGAGACTCCTAACAGCAGGAACTGGAGCTGTCTTTGACTACATTGGCTGCCTTTGGATCCCTTTCCCATGACTTGGCAGCCTTGTCTGGGCTCAGCAGAGGATGTGTCTATTGCATCTTGATATGCCAAGACTAGTTAATATCCATAGGATACCTCTCCTTTTCTGAGGAGAAAAGAAGGAGGGGTGGTTGGGAGGGGAAAGAAAGAGAAAGGAAGGGACTGGGAGGAGAGAAGGGAGAGGAAGCTTCTATTCAGCTGGAATAGTACAGATGTTCTTCCCTGAGGATGGACATAACAGTGACAGACTTTCTAGATATGCTTAGGCAAGAATGAGCATCCTGAGTCTCATGGTTACACATCATGCTTACAACAATCCATGTATCTTGAGACACATATTTAGTGCTTAGTGATATAGGAACATTGAGAGTCACGGAGAAAGACATCTTCCATCAGGTAATGAAGAGAGGTCATAACCAAACAATTTTAACTCATTCAACATTCAGCACATAGTCAAAAAGAAAAAAAAAATCATGCACCGTCTATCGACTATTCTACAATAATATGTAGTCTGACCAAAGAGAATTGTTCAAGCTTGTTAAACTTTTATAGTCACTGTACACCAATTATCTCTGCATATTATCTCCTTTATCTCTGATTATAATAACTCGAATGTAGATTTGTCTATAGTCTTAGCTCCTAAAGCTGAAGGAAGAACATGAACTCTTTTATGTCTTTAGGGTATCATTAAGGATACAGCAATAATAACACACTAACTGGCTCCTGGTGCCAGGGGAAAATTAATCTTCCTCTTTAAATATCTGGCACAAAACCATGAGTTTAGATGAGACAACAAGAGAACGTAATAATAATGGCGGGATGTAAAATGGTGACAAGCGTTATTCTGATCTATGCAATGAGTTACAATGAAAAATAACCTTGGTGTTCATGGGATGCAGCTAAGATTTCATTTCCACCATGAAGTTTTTGCAGCACCTAGTCAAGCTGGAGTGGTATTTGGTTTGGTATTTGCTTCCCTCTGTGTTAAGTTCAAAAAAAAAGGGGGGGGGGGAGCTAAGCTTCATGGAACAGTATATGTGTGTGTGTGTGTATGTGTATGTGTGTGTGTGTGTGTGTGTGTGTACGCGCGCGCGTGAGCGTGTGCATGCGAGTGTGATCTGTTTATTCCAACACTGTTTAAAGACTTTGGGACTTTCAAGAAAGCAGCTAACTCTTCCTGAACTAGAAATCAAAGAGAATACACGGGCTGGACCTACGCCCCCACATATTTGTAACAGATGAGCCGCTTGGTCTTCATGAGGAACCCCAAACAACTAGAGTCGGGGCTGTCTCTGAGTCTGCTGCTCATTTGTGGATACTGTTCCCTTAACAGTTCTGCGTTGCCTGGCCTCTGTGGGATACGATATGCCTAGTCCTACAGTGACTTGTTGTGCTAGGGTGAGTTAATACAGGGATTGGAGGTTAGGATACCCCCTTCTCAGAGAAGGGAAAGGGGTAGGAAGAAGTGCTGTGTGAGAGGGGAGGAGGGGGCTGTGATCAGGATGAACAGTGAATAAATTCATTTATGGAAAAAAAGAAATCAGTGCCCCCCCCCAAGTAAAAGCATTGGAATTTAGACACTACTTAGAGAGTACAGGAGAAGGTCTTACTGAAAATGTGGAGAATACTTTCTTAGCAATATTTTAAATACAAAAAATGTAAAAACATATCTGTCTTCCATAGTGACTACTTGTCCTTTCTATCCAGTCCATATTATTTCTCAGAGCCATGAGAAGTCCTAGATTGACAAGACCTACCCAAACCCAGATTGTATAGCAGAACCCACTGTACCAGAAATGACATTTCTGTGCCAACCTCTTAAACCTAAATGGAAACATTCCATTCTGCCTAGAAAACCCCTTTTTGAATACTGTGAGTTCAATTTTACAATATTTTAAATATTGTAAAATAGCTTGCCATTTTTGGGTTATGAAGGACATGTTTCAATTTTCTCCCAGACTTGATATGAGTATATCAGATGATCAATTGAGACATTTTTTTTCAATTTAGCTTCTGACCATACTATTAAAATAGAGAACTGTACTTTTTTTAATGAAGATAATATAAAGAACTTCTTCAACCAAGAAAAGGATTCTTCTTACTTATTTTTGTAATCACTATTGTAGCAATCTAAATTTTCTTTTTCTTTCAAGACCACCTTACATCTCAAGATGAAACACTCACCAATCGTGTATATGAAACGATCTCTAAGGCAACTTTTTTTTTATTTTTATTTTCTATATTCTTTGTTTACAGTCCAAAAGCTTTCCCCTTTCCCAGTTCTCCCCTCCCCATATGTCCCATAAGTCCTCTTCTCTCCATTCTCCTATCTTTCCTCCTCCCTTTTTCTCTGTCCTGGTACTCCCCTACAATGCTGGATCAAGCCTTTCCAGGATTAGGGTCCTCTTCTTCCTTCTTCATGGGAATCATTTGATATGCTAATTGTATCTTCAGTATTCAGAGTTTCAGGGCTAATTACTATCCACTTATCAATGATTGCATTCCATGTGTATTCTTTTGTGATTGGGTTACCTCGCTTAGGATGGTATTTTCCAGTTCCAACCATTTGCCTAAAAAATTCATGAATTCATTGTTTTTAATTGCTGAATAGTACTCCATTGTGTATATATACCACATTTTCTGTATCCATTCCTCCACTGAGGGATATCTGGGTTCTTTCCAGCTTCTGGCTATTATAAATAAGACTGCTATAAACATAGTAGAGCATGTGTCCTTATTGCATGCTGGGGAATTCTCTGGGTATATGCTCAGGAGAGGTATGCCAGGGTCCTCCGGAAGTGTCATGTCCAGTTTTCTTAGGAACCGCCAGACTGATTTCCATAGTGGTTTTACCATCTTACAATCCCACCAGCAGTGAAGGAGTGTTCCTCTTTCTCCATATCCTCTCCAACACCTGCTGTCTCCTAAGTTTTTAACCTTAGCCATTCTGACTGGTGTGAGGTGAAATCTCAGGGTTGTTTTGATTTGCATTTCACTAATGACTAATGATGCTGAGCATTACTTAAGGTGCTTCTCAGCCATCCGAATTTCTTCATGTGAAAATTCTTTGTTTAGATCTGTACCCCATTTTTAATAGGGTTATTTGGTTCCCTGAGGTCTAACTTCTTGCGTTCCTTGTATATATTGGATATTAGCCCTCGATCAGATGTAGGGTTGATGAAGATCTTTTCCCAATATGTTGGTTGCCATTTTGTCCTTTTGACAGTGTCCTTTGCCTTATAGAAACTTTGTAATTTTATGAGATCCCATTTGTCAATTCTTGATCAGTTCTTCACAGAGTTAGAAAAAACAATTCTCAAATTTATCTGGAATAACATAAAACCCAGGATAGCTAAAACTATTCTCCACAGTAAAAGAACTTCTGGGGGAATTAGTATCCCAGACCTCAAGCAATACTACAGAGCAATAGTGTTAAAAACTACATGGTATTGGCATAGAGACAGGCAAGTGGACCAATGGAATAGAATTGAAGACCCAGAAATGAATCCACACACCTATGGTCACTTGATCTTCGACAAAGAAGTAGAAAACATCCAGTGGGGAAAAAAAGATAGCCTTTTCAACAAATGGTGCTGGTTCAACTGGAGGTCAGCATGCAGGAGAATGCGAATTGATCCATTCTTATCTCCTTATATTAAGCTCAATTCCAAGTGGATCAAGGACCTCCACATAAAACCAGACACACTGAAACTAATAGAAAAGAAACTGGGGGAAACCCTTGAGGACATGGGCACAGGGGAAAAGTTCCTGAACAGAACACCAATAGCTCTAAGGCAACTTTAATTTTCATGCTATGTTTTAAAAATGATATGTTTCTATAAATGACAAGGCAATAAAATAAATTTATTTAAAATGTGCATTACATGGTAATTTGGCTTCTCTAGAAATAAAGGAATGCTTACTGAGTACCTGGTGTCTCATCACCATGCAGCACGTTCTATTCTTCTTCAATTTTAACCTCTGCACTCTAGAGACACCCGAAAAATAGGAACCAGACAAGAGGAAAACACAAATGCTCTAAAATCTGATTCCATCTCTCTTATCTTACATTATTACTGCAACCGAAAGGCTCTGGGGAGACTTACACACCTCCAGCTACTCCCTAACAGGTTTGGGAGGGGGATCACAAGGTTATTTAAAGAATCTTTGACAGATTTTTATGAAGAAGAAAAGACTCCATGGTACTTCTAATACTACTTCCAATATAGACATCCATGTAAGAGTTACCATTTCTATTCCGAAGTTTGAGTATATGGGTGCCTCAAGAAACGGTGCCTTCAAAGTCCTTCTCCCCTCCTCACTACCTATGAGGATACATATGCCTCCTGCCTGTATCCTGCATCCCCTCCTGCATCCAAAGCATCAGGTAGCACACACTCTCCGGATGCTCTTGTGCTGCACTTGTTCCTGTCTTTACCTGCTATCTGTGAAAGTTCTCATGGCCTTCTACAAACACAATGGAATAGCTGGAATTCATAACCTCCCTTTAAAAATTAAAATCCTCTTCTGAGGTTGCATGAGGTTTCCTAAACCTTGGTGAAAGCCCAAACCACAAGCACAAACAAGGAAAAAAATTAAGGAAACCACAGTTTCAACGATGAGACTAAATTATATGAGTATATATGACCAATATACAAGGAGATAAAAGTTTAAAGCCTACCATTTTTCTGTACCTTTGGATCCCATGCTCAGCTGAGACAAAGAGCATATTGGCTTTAATAGCTGTGCTTAGAATCACTGCTGTTCAGGTCCTAAGGTTTTTTTTCTAATTTCCCTATGCCCTAATATATATATATATATATATATATATATATATATATATATATATATATATATATATAGTCAGAAAAGGATGTAGGTAGTAGATGTACAAGAAATGGGTGGGGAGGAGAGTGGGGAAGAAAGGACAGAAGGAAGGAAGGAAGGAAGGAAGGAAGGAAGGAAGGAAGGAAGGAAAGAAGGGCTTTACCAAATCTTTTCCATTCAATGATGCACTCAATATTCTTATATAATAAAATCATTGTCTTCTACTAGTCCTAAATATTTTTCTTATATTTTCTTTGTTATAAAATTAATAAATTCTGGAGATCTTCCAGATTAGTGCAATTTTTAATATTTTTATTTTCCATATTCTTTGTTACATTCCAAATGATTTTCCCTTTCCCAGATCCCCCCTCCCCATATGTGAATTAGTTCAATTTTCACAACAATTGTACTTGGTAGAAAAAGATTTTCCACTTTAAACAATTCATCCTTAAGTGTATATATCTAGATATGATGTTTCTTCTGTACATTGCTAACCAGCTGGAAAAATCAGTAATTGAAAATAATAAGACTATTAAATAAAGTATAGTTATGCTTTAAAATATGTTAGATTTCAGCTTTGCTTGAGTGAATTCATGTGAATTTATTCATTATTATTTTTATTGGTCGTTTAAGACTAATTAGCAAATATAGTCACAATTATATAAATCTATCAAACAAAAATGAAAGCTTTTAATTTGTTGTTATGAATATAAAAATCAAGGGCATGGGAATGAAAGAGTTTATAAACTAAGGTGGTTTATGCCTGACGAGCACACATGTCAGGAACAGGCGTGTTCTTCGTCTTTAGTCAAGAACTCCCAGTATTGTGTTGAACGCCCCAGTCCATGGAGGAAATCTTGGCACCTCTGCTCTCCATATTACTACTTTATCATCTCCTTGGAGTCAAAGACAGACATGAATAGGAGATCTTTTTATTTGCCAACAATCAAAGGCATAAGGAAGAAGCACTGTGATTCTCACCAGTAACTTTGTAATAAATTATTAAAATCTATATCAGGTTATGTGTCCAAATACCAACAAATCTTTCCTGCTCTTCTGTCAGTGTTTTTGGCCCAGCTGAAAACTATAAAAGGCTATTCAGGTTGTAGTATGGAATACAGATTCCATAAGCTATGAAAAATAAGAAAGACATTTCTCCAATGGAAAAAAATAAAGAAGAAAAGGAAAAATAAAAATTACTCACACAGATAAAAATAACTTGTTGAAATAAGTAATATTTTCTGGAATATTACTCTTTTAGTTATTAATTCTTTGAGCATTCTATAAAATGTGTTTTTATTATATTCACCTCAACTGCTCTTCTTAACTCCTCCCAGATCTATCCTAGCCTTCATACTGCCCTTAACTTCATGTTTTTGTTTTTAATTTAACATTTTATCTGCCCCAATTTATGTTGCCCATAAATATCTCAGTTTGGGGCTCCGTACTGGAGCATGGTCAACTTATTAAGAGCCATATCATTACATGAAACTGACCTTCCCTTGATCAGATGCAAATAGCAATCCACATCTCCTCAGTTGTGGGTGGGGACTTTTGGACCCTTCTCTTGCATGCTAACATCTTGACTACTTTATACTGACTTTTCAATACCCATTTGTTTTAGATTTTTGCTTTCTGGATTAAATCGACGAAGCCAAAGAGACCTTTGAACATTGTGTGGCATAAACACTGTTTTACATCACTGTTTTAAGATTCTTGGGTCCTGGCTAATGGAGAAGACACATAAATCATGTTGTAAGTCTGCAAAGATCTTAATATATGCAATCCATATGTAAGCAGCTCTGTAGTTAACACTGTTCACTTGACACCATCTAGAATCTGGGAGAAGGGCCTCTGAAAGTGCCCGTGAAGGGGTTAGCTTAATTGCATCAATTGATGTACATCACCATTTCCGAAGCCTGGGCTTCTGTACTAAGTAAAAAGGAGAAAGCTAGCTGAGCCTGTGTGTGTTAGATCATTGCTCTCTGCCCTTGACTGTGGATGCAACTACCTTGATTTTTCTCCCAGTGTGAGACTGGAGCCTGGAATAGTGAGCCAAATAAACCTTTCTCCCTGTGTTGCTTTTGTTAGGCTATTTTTACCACGGCAATGAGAAAAGAAACTAAGACAGCTGCTATTAATAATAATTTGCCATGATTAAGGAAAAAATTAGGTAGTCCTTTGACTGTCAGGTTGTTATCCTAATGAAAAGCTGTCAAGATAATTTTATTTTACTCTGAAGTGTCTCCATCAATTAACTTTGGCTGATTACTAAAACATTAACCTTGGATGTCTTTCAAATCTGCTATTCCCAGAATGGCATGTAAATACAAATATGGTATCAAATACCTTACTCTTTAAAGCTGATCTAATGTTTTTTTCTCCTTTATGCCTTATAAATAAAAGTGAATGCCTAAATCATGCAAAACACATTAAACATTTTCTGTGATCAAATACGTATACCTGAAAAACATCCTAAATCTTATGAAATATATGGATTCTATTTGACTTTTTGATATCCATGGTTTTGCTATATGATTATATGAAGCTGTAAACTAATTAATCCAATAAAATTATAACCTTTCTTGGTTTGGTTTTGACTTATTACATCATAGTGATGAAACCCAGAGCCTTGTGAATGCTCACATGTGTTCTACCATCAAACTTTATTCCTACAGGAGTATTGCTGTTAGTGCTAGGGATAGCAGAAATGATACTTACAATATCCTTGACAAGACTGCCAAATGCAGCCTCAGGAGGGACAGCCAGACTGGCAGAATTCCTATGTTCTAAATCTTATATCCACGGGTAAATGTAGCTATCCCTCCTCATCAAAGAAGCCTCTTCACAGTAAAAGAAACCCACAACTGGATACAATGCAAAGAAACAAACCAATACACCTATGTCATGTCTCTTACATCTGCAGTTCAAGGAGCATCGAGGAAGAGGGACAGGAGAAAGATTGTAATAGCCAGAATTCCAGGAAGTCTACTGTGAAACTATCTCCCCTAGAAATGGCTGCATAAACAAGGATAGCACAGTGGTAATATCAATGTATGTGCTAATAACTTAGAAGAGGAAAAATCTCATGGGTTCCCACTGCTAGACAAAGAATTACAGGCAACCAGTGACCTCAGAGAAGGACAATTCGCATCACTTAGGGATGAGACCCTTTTTTGGATGTTCATTGCAGAGACCATATACATATGAACCACAAAAATGGACTTAACATGTTGTTGAATATATATCTCTGTACACACACACACACACACACACACACACCAATAATAATCAAAGAAAAAGAGGGCTATCAACTTGAGAGTGGAAGGAGAATGGGAGGGGCCCAAGGGAGGGTGGCTGAGAGAGGAGGGGGAAGACAAAGAGAGGGAGAAGCAATGCAACTGTCCTTCAATTAAAATTAAAATCATATTGATTATTTTGTTTGGGAGAGAGGGGTATCTGTGCATAGATAGACAGAGACTGTGGAAACTGTAAAATAAAAGAACATGATCAGTTTTATTTGTGTATTTCATAGTGTTCTACCCCTAGACAAAAACCTAGTGACTCCTGGGAGAGGAAGGATTAGCTTCTCCTAGGGGCAAGCAACTGCTGCTTCCGGGATGCTGTACTTGGGAAGGATGCAGAGGCATCTATTGGGTGATGATGAGACTTTGTTATTTATCCTCTCATTGATTTTGGTGTGGCTGTTCACTAATTAATCTTTTCCATCCTCCAGTCTTTGTAATTAAATATAAAATCCTTTGGAGTTTTTTTTTCTCTTTGTAATGATAAGGAAATAAAAAGCTAAGAAAATAAGTTGATAACCTCTAGGAAGAAGGGACTTGATAGGGAAGGGCCCTCAGAACTCATCATTTAATCAACTAATAATTGTTACCTTGTTTGTGTTTTGGGCATTTGCTTTATAGGTATATTTTGAAGTCACAACATGATGGTATAGGCATCTGATAATCCCAGCACTTGGGACACTAAGGCAGAAGAATAGTAGGAAATGTAAAGCCAGCCTATGCTGGATAGCAAGAACCTATCTCAAAAATAAAAGCTTAATAAAGTCACTATGTGCACTTGATATACTGCTTTGTGGTTTTCATCATGAATAAAATGCATGGAAGAGAGGAATACAAGAAGAAAGCGCTAATGGCTGTCGAGGGCAGTTGCCTTTTCCATTGAGTTCTTACCTCGGGCTTCATGTCACTCTTGCTTACATTTTAGAAAGTTATTTGAACTATTATTCCTACTATTTCTCAGAGACCTGTGTTTCTTAAAACAAAGTAAAAAATATCATTTAAAATACATTGGCTGTTCCTGGAAACTCATCCAAATACCTTTTAAATAATCATCTGTTCCTTTGAAAAACGTATCTTCAAAGTCTCCTCTGAAGCTATGAATTTTGTTTTCCTTCTGTTGCAAAGCTGGGCACTCTGCCTAGCAACTGTATTTTACTCAAAATGTGTGCCCCGTGCTGATGCCAGAAGCCGTCTGCCCATTGTGTACATGGTGTGAGTGCAGCTGAGGATTAGCTCTCTGAGGTTGTTAGTTTTCATTATTAAGTCTGCAACTGATGCCTATTCTTCTCTCTAGTTTATGAACAGTGTGTAGGGTAAGAATCAATGTGGTCAAATTGTACTTGCCATCCTGACAGTTCTGGAACTGTAAGACCCCCAAAAACCGAGGGTGCCCTAGCACCCCACACCCCGGAAGGCGACACCCAAATCACTCACAAGAAACAGTCTCGATGCAATAGCATAAGGATTTCTTTATTCCAGAATTCTGGGTTCCACAGCCGTACACCACGCAGGGGTAGAGGACTGAAGACCATGAGTGCCGAATTGCAACAGCTTTTATAAGTTTACAACAAAGCCCGAAAATCACAAGCCAATCATTTCTTAGCATGGAGAGCTCGCGAAATGCGAGCCAATTGATTTGTACCACTCCATAGTTTTTAGGCCAATCAGTTTAAATTATCGGAGCCCTTGCTCAGTGGACCAATTAGTTTCCTATTTTCTTGAATGTCTATAGCTGCGTGAACTCCTGTATAGGAGTAATGGTGTAAGCAGTTTACAGAAGCAAGATAAGCTTAGACCATTTCCAGTTACCTTGTGGGGCCAGGATCACCTATTCAAGGCCTTTCTGCTAGGTCTAAACAAAGGGCGAGCTCTGGAATGTGACCTTTTACCTAGTTTCTAACAAAGCAAGATAGCATTTTAAACTTCTGATTTCTTGAGGTCATTAGAGTTAGGCTGTATTATTTTCTATCCTTTCAGAACCTCAAACAGGTCTATTCACTTCTGCAAACCCCAGCTCCACCGTGTGACGTTGATGGAAAAATACAAAATAAGACTCACGTCTTCTTCACTTCTTTATCTGTGGCTATGAAAATTACTCTGACAAAAGTCACTTCAGGGAGAAGAGGTTCATTTTAGCTCATAGTACCAGGAACTGTAGAGGAGGAAAAGTTGAGGCAGCAGGAGCAGGAGGCAGCTGGCCACTAAGGGACCCGCTACCCATGATGTTAGAGCCTAGCACTTTCTCTCTTCCATACACTGCAGTAGCCCCTGCGTGGGGAGTGGGTCTGCCCATAGTGGTAAGCCGGGCTTTCCCATATCAATAAATACGCTCAAGACAATCTAACAGATATTCTTAGAAGTTAACCTCAGTGTAGCCACAACTTATTATTTTTTAAATCCAAACATGTAAGTAGTTTAACACAGCAGGAAGTTGGTGTTTGCTTGTGAGAAACAGCATAAAATTATTTCTTGGATAATGTACAGTCTGCTCCATAATTTTCAGATAATTTTTCATAGTCTCATGGCCTACGATCCAAAAATTTTCGAGTTATTTACTTCTCCCCTACCTGAGGAAAGTAGTGAAAGAGAAGCAATGTATTTGGAAACACACACGCACACACACACACACACACACACACACACACACACACAACCTCCCTCAGAAAGGTCAAAATGGGAGCCAAAGGAATCTGTATCCCATGTCAGTAATTGCATACCTGGGCTACCGTCATGACCACTGCGCTACAGCGGGTCAGTGCCTCCACTCCACACTGACTCTGCCCTGGAGAACTAGCCTGCAGGTCTCAGAAATGTTTCCTCCTTTCAGTCTATTTCCTGGTTTTCATAGTTTTCATGTGTGAAATTTTTATCTGAGGCTTGCACTATTTGATGGCTTGGTCAGGCTCTTGGTTTCTTTGTCGTAATTATTCTCTCAAAATCTTACCAGATCTGGGCCCACCTACTTCCAGCTGGGTCTCTGTACCTGTATTCAGAGGCTAGAACATTCTAGATCTGGGTTAACAGATGGAGGCTGGAAGATGAAGCATCCATGGTCTGGGGCTGCAGAAGATGAGATGGTTTGAAGACTAGATGCTTCCAGGCCTAGGCCTAGAGACAGATAGAAATGCTCTAGCCTCAGCCCAAGCCAAGTATTCACAAAGCTTGGGTGTGGCTCTCATCTCTAGCATCCAGCTGAGGAAACAAAAGCAGCATTTACATTTACATTTACATTTACAGGAAACTCAGAGAAGCACCTTGGTTACTGAGAGCTGCAGAGAGAAAATGATTGAAGGCTTAATGAATGGGGATAGGCTGTTAGGCTCATGTAGCGACCAGGACTCAGACTGAGAGGATTGGAAGAGATCTATAGCCATTAAAAATGTGGAGAAAGTTGTCAGTTCTGACATACACATACAAATAACACGGAATGGCCTCTGCAGGTGTATATTTAATGCATTTATGTGTGGGTGTGTATGTGTGTGAGAGAGAAACAATAGCAATTAAAGAAGAGGCACAAGGAGTTTAGGAGGGAAGCTTGTGGGGAGACTGATGGATGTGGGGGGAGTTGGAGGAAGGCTACGGAATAGGGAAATGATTCAATTATATTTTAATTTCAGAAGGAAACAATGATATTTTAGTTACTGGGAAGAGGTTCTTTGGTGGAACAAAATTAAGCTTATTTATTTATTTATTTGCAGTTTTTAAAATGACAAGAGAACTGGGATCTTCAGAAGCAGCCCGGCAACAGGAATAAACAGGAAGAGCACCAGTTTCACTGACACGTAAGGGAACAATAGAAGACAAACCTGATAGAGTAAAGAGGATTCTGGCTTTGGGTAACCTTAATGCCAGATAGGAATAGATGTTGAATAGAAGCTCATATATTTCACAGTATCATGGGAGCAATAAGATAGGCTCTAGGGAAAGGCATTCTACTATAGACCCAAAGCTTGACTCTGCCCACATAACGCTGTATGATTTCATACAGCTGAGTAGACCTACCCAAGTCTTTTCTTCCTTATTACAATGGGGTTGGTCCTACTTATCACATAAGCTTTAGTAGATTCAGTTAAATAATTCATGCAAAGTGTTCAGTGTGTGGGATTGATGGTATTAAGCAGTAGCTCTATTATAATACAGTTCCTGTTGCAGAGCTAGGGTAGTAGTAGAAGGAACAATGGTTGCCAAGAGGAGAGAGAGAGGGAGAGAGAGAAAAGGAGAGACAGAGAGAGAGGAAGAGAGAGAGGGAGAGAGAGAGCTATAGAACACAGATATTTTAGGGTAGAAAAGCTACTATTATGTATGAAACTGTAATTGTGACTACATGACATTAGTAAAATAAAAGTAAAGCCCTTTAAAATAATATGTTTAAGTTGGAAGAGATGGCTCAGCAGTGAAGAGCAATTGTTACCTTGTGGATAACCTGGGTTTGATTCTCATCATGCAATCTATTACTCCAGTTCCAGAGGATCTGAAGCCCTTTCCTGACTTGTGAGGGTACCGGGCATGCACGGGGTACACACGTAGGCACACAAACAAAACATGAATAAATATAAATAAAGATAAAAACCTAAATATAGGTGAAGGATTCAATGAAGGATTCAGCAGGATGATGAAGGGGCTTAAAGGTGGGGGGTATAAGGGGTTAGGTGAGTGTGGCTAGGCGGCGTGGGGGAAGGTGTCCAGGCGGGCCCTTGCCTGGGCACCTCTGCCCCTGAAGGACCACACACACACAGACATGGTATAGAATAGAGTTTATTCAGAATAGGGGATGGGAGTTAGTGGTAGAGAGAGAGGGGGAGAGAGAGAGAGAGAGAGAGAGAGAGAGAGAGAGAGAGGAGGCTGGCCATGACCACGTGGAGGGGGGGGAAGAGCCCCAGGGGCAGAGAGGTGAGAGTATGTGGGAGAGCAAAGAGCAAAGAGAGAGAGAGAGGAGGAGCAAGTAGCCCCTCTTATAGTGGGCCAGATCTCTGGGGCGGGGCATACCTGGCTATTGCCAGGTAGCTGTGGGGTGGAGCTTAGACAAAACCCCAGCAATAGGTTTTTCTTAAAGTTACCATTGCTGGCGCTCAGCTGCATGTTTGACTGATGGAGGTGAGGGGCAGCAGCCAGCATCCAACTGTCATACAGTGTCATCAGCAGAAGCGACCAAGCGTACTCAGGGTGTTTTCCAGAGGAACAGCACATTTCCCTTCCATTTCCAGGAATGACCTCATAAATGTCCACCACTCGGTCTTTAGCTGTACTGCCACTATAGGAATGCTTCTCCTGGCAGTTCTGAAATTATCTAAGTTGACACAATTAATTTCCAATTGATCACTGCCCCAGTTCAATCTCATAAAAAGCAAAACCCCTGCACTGATTTCAAGCAGTAATTTCCTCCCTACATCCTATCCTCTCTATAGCAACCTATATTTTTTTCAATACCAGTAAACAGTGATACAATGTGTTTCTTTCACAGTCTCATAAGGAACTCAACTTTGTGGGTTGTTTTACTTTTTAAAAAAGATTTATTTATCTATTTTGTACATATAAGAGTATACCACCATTGCTGTCTTTAGACACACCAGAAGAGGGCACAAGACCCCATTACAAATGGTTGTGAGTCACCATGTGGTTGCTGGGAATTGAACTCAGGACCTCTGGAAGAGCAGTCAGTGCTCTTAACCACTGAGCCATCTCTCCAACCTAACGTTGTTTTTGTGTTGAGGTTATTTGCCTGGAAGTCCTTTAGAGCAAACTTCCATGTAAGCATAATTTAGATTTAGATTATATCATTCTGGATGAAAGAAGAGTATTACTAAATAATTTAAAGGGAAAATAGTGCACACCATGTGCACTATTAAGAAGGTTTCAATTGTTGGAATAAGGAATAAACACCTGTGAGGACTCTGCAGAGGGAACTAAAAAGTTCCCCCTCACTGCAGAGTCGTCTTTCTGCTGTGTCTTAAAGGACAGCTGGGATTTAAGTGAACAGGAACAAATACCAAATAGAAAGGACAGAGTGAACCAAAACTTTTATATGGGAAAGACAATGATCACCCCATCCAGCAGTTAACATCCCTGCTATCAAAATAAGCATCTCCCACCATTCAGTGAAATGATGCATTCTTTAGGAAGATTTACCTAAAATGTCAGTACACTTAGAAATTGCATTGGTAAAAATAACAAGTGCCTTTTCTTGTGTAAAGAGCTAAAAAATATGTTTTGTTTTTGCTTCTTTGGGTTTGAGGATTACATTGTTGTTATTCTTTCAACCCGTTTGATCTATTACCTTTTACTCTTACCTTTCTGGATGAAATATTGAAACACAGCTCTGATTTTCTATGCCAGGTATTTCTGAATATCTGAATACTTCAGTGACTGAGAATGCCAGTTTCAGCCAAGCATAGCATTGTGTCCACTGTACCTAGGAACTATGAATGCATCCAGAAGGAAGTTGCACTGGTTGTTTATGACAGGATAGGTTCAACTGTTGTTGAGAGTTAGCAGGTTGCAGTGGGTATCAACCTTCCCGATGCTGGGATCCTTAATATAGTTCCTCATATTCTGGTGACCCCCAACCATAAAATTATTTTGTTGTTACCTCATAAATGTAATTTTGCTACTGTTATGAGTCATAGTGTAAATATCTGAAATGTAGACTCTCTGATATGTGACTCCCCATGGGGAGTCGTGACCCTCAGAATGACAACCATTGGCTTAGCAGTCATTGAAGGTGGACATTCTCTCATTATTTGCTTTGGACACTACATCACATGTGCCTTCCTTTGGGCTTAAAATACCATATTAAAAGATGAAGGCTATCAGGGACTTGTTGAGTCCCATTAAGGGAGAGATCCTTCCTCCTACTCAAAAGGATAGAATCTAAGGTCTAGTTCTTGTGCTTGGAGGAGACATGACACTCCATTATACCCCGGAAATTATAATAGATACTATTGTTTCCTTTATTAAGAACTAACTGAGCTGGGTCTGCCAAACACCTGGCAAAGAGTCACAGGAACCATGATTCACCTCAAAACCTGCTAAGGAGACAGGAGGACTAAATATCCCGCTAGTGACGGAATGCAACATGTAGGTCCCTGAAGGCCCACCCCACTATAGTAGCTGCTTATAGTGTATCCACCATGCAGCAATACTCAGCTTTGCTTAACTCTAATAACAATAAAAAAGGTAACTTTCCTTTCCTTCTTTCTGTCTTATGTTTGGACACTGGCCAAAAGCATAAATCAGCTTTCCCTGACACTCTGGAATATATCATGCTTTTTCTGAAGCTGCTCTCCCTCTGCTGTGCAGCTGCTCACCGCCCTCTGCTGCTGAACATGCTGGCCTTCTTGTACCCTAACTCCTCATCTCCGTCTGGCAGCTGCCAAGGCCACATCTTGTAGGTTTTCCTTTAAACTCTAATAAAATCATCTGCAAGCTCCTTTCCTATTTTTCAATGTTCCAATTGTTTTATTAATGAAACCAAGAACCCAAAACAGGGTGCTGGGGTGATGGGTGGGTGCTTCAGAGTGCATGCTGCTCTCTCAGAGGACTGGAGTTTGGTTCCCAGACCTACATTAGGTTGCTTACAGTCTGTAAGCCTAGCTCCAGGGGATCTAACTCCCTGTTCAGGCCTCTGTTGGCACATGTGCATGAGTGCATATACACACAGATACAGATACACAGAGACGCATACAGAGAAACACACACACATACAAACACAAGCAGACATACATTTACCCAGACCCACTAGAGACATGGAAAATAATTAATAAAATAATCCTTAAAGATAAAATAAGCCCAAAAGAACCCTGGATTTCCCTGATGACACTACACATCCCAGGCTTTCTTTGGTCCAGCTCAGCAGCTCCATTATACCAAGGACCATGTTTTGCCTATTCAGCAGTATTAGTTCCATTCCCAGAGCACCACCTGCTAAATTTTCTGAATATAAAAATGTTTACTGGGTTGTCTCTTTAGTTTTTATCTCTGTACATGGCATGCAGAATCCTGAGGACATTTGTGGGTGTGACTTCTATTCATTTTCTCTTAATAGTATACTGTTTCAAAGAGAAGGAGCCCCTGTGAATTGTTCCATCTATATAGTGATCCGACTTTAACTGTTTTTAAATTAAATACTGCAAATCTGTAAATTCACATGTAAGTACAAGTTTCCCTACAGGTAAATCTTGCAGAGGCATTTTTCTCAGTTGAAGAGTCCCTCTTCCCAAACGATTCTAGCGTGTGCCAAGTTGATAGAGGACTGGATCATCCACCAAGTTTCTATTAAGTACCAGAACTTGAACATGAAGGTTAAATATAGTAATAGCCGTCATATACAAGCTATTCCTTCCTAGCTTTGGATCTCTTCACATCCCTAAAGCAGAGATATCTCTCATAGCCTCCTCGATGATAAAGAGTCTATGTATGCATATAAGGCATTGAACTATGCATTTTAAAAGAGCACAAAAAGAGCCAAAAGAGTCAAAGAGCTTAAGGAATTACACATATTTTAAAGTAAATAAGGATGAAATACGCTTTTAATCAAAACCTGTGAGGTATAATGAAAGGTACTTAGAGGGACATTTAGTCCAAATAGATATACTGGAAAATGTAAGAGACCTAAAATCAATTATTTAAGCTTCCGCCTTTAATATCTTACTAAAACAACCACAAATTAAATACAAAGTAACCTGAGAAAAATAAGAGTTACAATAGAAACAAATAAATAAGAATTACAATAGACGTCAAATAAGAAGCCAGAGAAAAGAAACAAAACAAAAAGCTGATTCTTTGTAAAGGTAATAAAATCTATATGCTTCAGGGTGGTGCTTAACCTTTGGGCCGTGATCCCCGTAGGTGTTGCATATCAGATATCCTGCATGTCAGATATTTACATTACAATTCATAGTAGTAGCAAATTTATAGTTATGAAGCAGCAATGAAATAATTTTAATGGCTGGAGGCAGACCACAACATTGGTGACTGTAATGAAGGATCACAGCATTAGGAAGGCGGAGAACCACTGCTCTAGAGTAACAAAAAACCCAGATGAAACAAATGACTAATATAAAATTAGGGAAGGGATTCTGTCACAAAATAAATAGTAAAGAGAGCTGGGACCATAGCTTAGTTACAGAGTGTTTCTCTGATATGCACAAAGTCCTAGATTGGATAAACACACACACACACACACACACACAGGAGAAAAAAGAAAAAGAGAAAAATGAGAACTCATTTTAGTATTTCTGGCAAGTCAGACTTCTTTACAACTAGTGTCTTCAATTTTTTTTTTTTTTTTTTTTTTTTTTTTTTTGTCTAAGAAAATGTTTCTAAGGATTTGCTTCTGTTTTGGTTTTGTTGTTGCTTTCTTTGAGATGAGATCCCATAGTCCTTCCAGGCTGGCCTAGAACCACTTAGAGAAACTCAAACTTTCCCTACCTCTGCTTTCCAGTTCTGGGAAAGTAGGCATCTACTACCACAGCAGACAACATCTACTTTTAAAGAATGAGGGTAGTTAGTAATCACAGGTTAGTTAGTTGTTTTGTTTTTGTTTGTTGTTTATTACACTTTGTTCTTTTATGGAGTGTGTTATTCAAGGCAAAGTTGGATGTGCCTCATATCTGATTCCATGGATGAAAAATTTTAATCCAGCACCATGGCTACTTGCGGAAGGTATCATCACATCCTAAGACCTAGGTCTGTGTGATCTGGCTGGAATACAGACAGGCCCTTAGTATACACCTTTAACCTCAAACAATGACATCTAATTGAGGGGAAGACAAAATGATGAATCAGAGAAAGATTCAACAGAATGTGTCAAAGATAGGATGTGGCCAACACTCATGAGGACAGGAATGAGAGGCTACTGAAGATCAATGGAGGGAGAGGTGGAGTTGAGTTCAGTTGAGTTTGTGTAGCTCTGTTCAGCATATGCAGTCAGTGCAGTGCAGTTCAGTCTGTAGAGTTCAGAGGCAGTTTTTCCAAGCAGAACTATTCAATCAGAAGCCAATTTGAATCCATCAGCCTGGAAAGGATTTTGAGCCAGAACAGCTGATTTGATCCATCCATCCAGAGTTCAAAAAGAACTACAAAGGGTGAGTTATTCAGCAGGAAGTCTCAGAGGCTAAAACAACCTGGGCCTAGGCTAGCAGACAAAGGCTGTAAGCTGAAGACTTCAAGGTCCAGGCTTGTAGACTAGATTGCACAGAAGCTAGAAGCTTCCAGGTACAAGCCCAGGGACAGGTAGATAGAAACACATTGGGTTCATCCCACACCTATATTCATAAAGCTCAGGTGTGACTCTTATTTCAACCCTTCCTCTACAGAAAGAAAAGTGACATCTACACAGGCATGGTGGATTTTCCCTCTACTGTCTTTCAAGGGTTTTTCTTTGGTTTTCTATACATTGAAAATGGTATGGGTAGATGAGGTGGGAGGTGATTACTCTTTATTTGTTTTGATATATGCTTTGTTTTTGAATTCCTTCCTTTTCCTTCTTCCTTCCAGTCTTTCCTTCTGTCGCCCTCCCCTCCCTCCCTCTGCTGCCCCTTCCTCCCCTTGTCCTCATTTCTTTCTCTCTTTCTTGCAATTTATCCTGCTTGCTCTTCTCTGAACTTCCTGGTTTTGTGACCTTCAGGAAGATTCTCAATGGTTATAATTCCAGCTGTTTATCTGGCCCCTCCTTTCTCTCATTTGGTTATTTGTATTGTACTTAATTCACAACTAATTTCATAGTTTTGCCAGGCACTTGGATTTCTCCCCTGTTTTATTTGGTTTTTTTATTTTTTATTTTTAGCTTTAGAGACTTCTATAGATACATCCTTGAACTCAGAGGTTTGTTTCTTCCCCCAAATATGTGCATGCTACTAGGACATTTAGTGAAGGCATTCTTCTTATCTGCTTCTGACTTCTAACTTTTTGTTTTCCATTCTTAATTAGAATTTCCATATCTGTGCCTACATTACCTGAGTCATTACCTGTGTTCTTGAATGCTATCTACTTTTCCAATTAGGATTTATATCATGTACATCCTAACGGGTTTAAATTTCTAGTCTGATAATTGAGGCATCTTTTCTATATCTGGTTCTGATGTTCACTCTGTGTCTTCCTATGTTTGGGCTTTTAATGTGCTTTGTAATTTTTTTTACATGATCAATAGCCATAATCTCTCAATTAAAAGAAACTGTTGTAAATAGAAATATCCCCTAGTGTTATGGCAAGGAGGGAAGGAGCTCTGTTCTGCTGATCTGTTATTGGTCTCAGTCCCTTTTGAGATTCAGGATGTGGAGCACAGTCGTAGGTCCTCCCTCTTTCTGAGGAATTAAGGCTCCTCACCGACTATGCTCCTGAATGAGAACAGACACACAGTGCTGGGTTTGAGTACTACCCTTCTTCCAGGTCAGCTAAAATCTGGTAACACCCCTGCAGCTTTGAGTTTGGCGAAGTGGTTCCTCTGGAGAGCAGGCATTAGGAAAATTAGCTTCAAAAACACTTCTGCCTTCCCAGCCCTTCATTAAAATCAATATAGAAATTTTCTCTGAAATTTGATTATTGATCCACTTCACGGATATTAAAACACAAAATCATGGAGGCCCTCTCAAGTGTTTTTAATTCTAATCTGTCTACACTGACTGCTTTCTGCTTGTTTGTTTTTGTTCTTCCTAAAAATCAGCTTCCATTCTCTTGTTACACTACTATTTTTCATTTTTAAGATTTTTCTTTGCCACTGAATTGTAAAAAAAAAAAATCTTGCATACAGTATGGATGTATCACCTGTTAATTTAAAAAAACAACCCTATGGCCTATAGGAAAAGGTTTATAGAATAGAAGGTGGAGCATCTGGAGGCATAGAGATTTGTGTTGTATATAAGTTACAATCAATTTCATAGTTTTGCCACAGCACTTGGATTTGGGGAGAGAGCAAGGTATGGGAGATTTGCCCCAGGAAGATGTGGTAAGAAGGATGTGTGGTACCAAGCACAGGTAATCAGCCAGGTAGGAGAATGTAGATTAGCACAAATAAGATAATTTAAGTTATGATCTAATAAGAGAAAAGCCTAGCTATATGGCCAGGGTATTTGTATATATATTTTGAATCTGTCTTATTTCTGGGAGCATGGGTTGAGAGAAAGAAGCAGACATAATGTCTGCATTGAATGGTAGTTATTGATACCTGATATGCCTAGCCTTAGTTTATTTTGTTGTTCTTGTTTCTGTTTAGGTTTGGTGATTCTTGATATCTAAAATCTTTTGCAACCTTCAAAACAGTTTTACTCAAACCTTTAGCCCCATTATTTTTTACATAAATGTTAGACTTTTTAGTATGTTTCATAGGTTTCTTATCCTTCTAGTCTTATCCATTTTGCTCTAGGTATATTACTTCACCTGTTACTTTACAGACATTTTCTTTCACTGACTCATATACAGATTTATTGGGTTCTTCACCCTCGTGTTAAGGTATTCTATTAAAATGTCTGTAAATTCTCTACCTTATTGTCTATTTTCTTGAATAAAAGATTTTTAAAAATTCTGTATCTAAGCATTCTAACAAACCAACACCCAAATGTGAACAACTGTGACAATACTTTGTTCTTGCTGCTGTCCTCTTGAGAAGAGATTCTTGGTTCTCTGTGCTAATCAGTGAACTTATAACAGATACCTGCTTGTCTTGGGGATGGAGATGTTTGGACAACAGATTTCTGTCTTTCTAGAGCTTTGGCTGTTTTTCATTCTGCCCTTGCTTCCAAGGTAATGGCTGCTAGGGACTCGGTGGAACCTCAAGGTGTTTAGATGGAACTCTTCCTTCTCTGTCATTTCTAGTTTACATTGTTTGTTTCCCCCTTGAGAGTTTAAGGTTTTTTAAAGCTGTGCAAACTCTTGTCACTTTACGTTTACTTACTTTGAGCTTTAGTCTCAGAAATTTTGTAAATTGACAGTGCCTCAAAGGAGATGACACCATTGAACGTCAACCTCAAGGACAACCTCATTGTGCCACTTTTATGCTTCACATGTTTAAGATACATTGTGTAGTTCATGACTCTCTCCTTTAGTAGGACCAGGGAAGAAACTGTATTAGCTTGTCTGGTAGCTTCCTGTGTCCAGCTTGATCTGTTTTCATGCATACCACGACTACTAGAGATAGTAAATCCCTTGTTTGCTTTTCAAAAGAGTACATTTTTTCCATTTTACCTTTAAAAGAGCTATGGCCTGCTTATAAAAATAGGTGGATATGGGTATAAACATAATTACTGATGACACATTGCAGTTTTAAAAATAACATTTCATTAAAAGGCCAGAAAAAGCTTTTCCTGAATGCTTTTATGTTTTTAAATCCACATATGTTCTTGGTGATCAATGAAGGCCAATAGGAAACCACCATTAGGATTAAGGTATAGACACACCACACACACACACACACACACACACACACACACACGTACATACACACACATACACATGGACATGCACACACATATACATACACATGCACACACACACACATGTACATACACACACATACACACACATACACACAGACATGCAAACACACATACACATACACACACATGCACAGCTGGTCTTGAGTGCAAAGGGAAATCTTTAAGTGGCTACCATGTGTCATAGATGTAAAATATACTTTTTAGTTCTTACAGCCCTTTGAGTAAAGTATTGCATCCTCTTTCTAAACTGAAAGCCTACACAAGACTTGAAGAAATGTCTTAGGAAATAGGAAATATCAGTTAGTGGATGGTATCCTGTGTAGACTCTTTCTTATCATTCAGAACTATCTCTTTTCATTCATTAAAAATAGAAATATCTCATTTATTTAAGAAGGAAAATAAAGCAAAAGAAATATAAAATAAAATAAAATAACACAAAGATTAGCCATAAAGGTTTTGAATAAACTGAAAGGGCAAGTTCTAGGCTGTGGTAGTAGTTCCTATCAGCATGTTAGCCCAACATGCTGAAGACCATGGGTTCCATCCTCTCAGTATCAGGAAAGGACACAAGCCAGTCATGGCACAGTAAATTACTTCTGAACTTTACTGTGTTAGAAGAACTGCTGAGAATATGCTCTATTTGCACATAGCTGTAAGATGTAAAAGCAGAGATCCCTTGGGTGTCATCTATTTTCCTCCATGGCTTTCATTTGAGAAATTATATCTCAATCTATGAGATATAATTGCTATGCAGAGGGCAACTCAACACTTTTGCTCTACTTCTCCAGTTCAGCCACCTTCACCATCTTCACAGTGGTCTGTCTGTCTGTCTGTCTGTCTGCTCTCTGTCTGTTCTATCATCTATCCATATCTATTTATCTATCTATCTATCTATCTATCTATCTATCTATCTATCTATCTATCTATCTATCTATCTATCATCTATTTCTCTGTGTGTATAAGTGTGTGTATGTATGTGTGTGTGTGTGTTTGTGTGTATGTGTGTGTGTATGTGTATGTAATAGTGTTCACTCTCTCATCAAGTACTGGTTCACATAACTATCATCACAAGGTAAGACATAGAGCAGTTCCAACAAAAGGAACTCTTGTGTAACTATGTTGTAATCACACTTACTTCTTCCCTCTTTTGCCCAGATCCCTAACCCCTAAAAATCACTAATTTGTTCTCTGATCCTAAAATGTTATCTTTCTAAAAAGGATATAAATGAACATATATATATATATATATATATATATATATATATATACACACACACACAGTATACATATATATAATATTTATTGGCTTTTTCACTCGATTCATCCTGGTGGTTGCATATATTAGTAGTATGTTATTTATTTATTTTTTTGCTGTGGAGTAACATCCCATACATGGATTTACTAATTTAGTTAAACATTTATACATTGAAGGGCATCTGGAATTCTGTTAACATTTGCTTACAAGATTTTATGTGAAAATAACTTTTCATTTTGAAATTTTGCATTTGCAGGGCCATATACTAAGTTACATGTTAAGTTTTATAAGAAATTGCCAAAAATGCTTTTGGATTATTTTACACATTTCATTTTCTATACCCTGACCAGCATCTTGTTGTATACAGCAATGCATGGGTGGGTTAGTGTTTCTGTGACCTTACCAGCATCTGGTTGTATACAGCAATGCATGGGTGGGTTAGTGTTTCTGTGACCTCACCAGCATCTGGTTGTACATTTTAGTGCATAGGTGGGTTAGTGTTTTTGTGACTCACCAGCATCTGGTTGTAACACTGTTTCATTTTAGCTGTTCCATTAACCCTATCATGAGATCTTACTGAGTTTTATATTACTATATCTATTTTGCTATTTGCGTGTTACTCTTACAAACAAAGCTGAATTGGGTTCCGAGAACCCACATAGTGGCTAATAACCATCTAAGATCCTGTTTTAGGGCATTTAATACCCTCAACTGCCCTCTGAGGTCACTGAACCCAGGTAATGCAGGCCAAACACATATACATAAAATAAAAGTAATTAAATTTTTATTAGATATATTCTTTATTTACATCTCAAATGATTTCCCCTTTCCTGGATTCCCCCTCCCTGAAAGTCCCATAAGCCCTCTTCCCTCCCCCTGTTCCCCAATCAACCCCTTCCTGCTCCTCTGTCCTGGTATTCCCCTACACTGCTGCATTGAGCCTTTCCAGGAAAAACTAGTCCTTACAGGTAAATGTCTTAAAATACTTTAATAGATACAGTTTAACGTAATTATTCTCCATATGGATAAGGCAAAGGAGTTTTATATACATGGGTAATTTGATCCTTTGTGATATGGTCTTTATACAATAGAAAATTATTTCCTTATTAATTTATGGCCATATGAAGTATACACGGGGTTACTCTCTAAGACAGTTAATTACTTTGCTATCTGATTTTTCTCTCTCTACCAATGGGAATTACTTTTTAGTTTATGACTTGGTTAAGTTTTGTAAATACATTCAGTTCTACCAGCAGCTCTGATGTCCTTGGAACATTTCTGTTTCTCTTCAACATTGCAGATGACAATGAGGTCATTTCACAATTGCTTTGCTTCTGCAAAGCACAGCTGGCTCTGTTTGGCTAGTGGCGTTCTCGTTGCTGTGTTATTCCTGAGTCACTCGAAAATTTCAATTGACCTCTTCAGAACAGATTATATCTATGTGATCTCTTTCAACACTAAAACATCCATAATCAAATGACTACAATAGCCACTGAATGCTGTGCCTCCCTATTCTGGGCCAGGATCATTTTATTGCATATGCTTTCAATAGCCCTATCATTTCTCTCTAACTCTGAGGTTTAAATTTTCAAAAACGAAGCATATGGATAGTTAACATTTGTTCTGTAAGCACTTCTTCCTCATGGATTGCCATTGGGCCAGAGTTTCTTTTGTGACTCTGAATAAATCCTAAATCACAAGTTACGTGTTTGCAGGGTTTTGCCTATTGAGTCACTTTGGCTTTTGCTTTTTAAATATGCTTATAATTTGGTTAGAAAAAAATCTGTGATATATTTAAGAATGTGATGACATGCATATAAAATGTAATTTCAAGGCTGCTCAAATAATCTCTTATCACATTCATACTCTCCCTTCATAAAATAGGAAAATTCAATTCTCACATGTCATTGTGTGACTGAGTAATTTTCCTCCTTTTGGAGGTTAAGCTCTTAACGGTGAAACTATATATGCTTTCTTAGTACAGTATCCCTAGCATATATCATACAATGCTGGCTAATAAAAGGTGTTCCTGCCATTAGCAATTTGTTACATAATTAGACACAAATCCATTCTTCCTTGCCTGCTCTAAGAAAACTAAGATGGGCACAGCAAAGATTGTGTTTTTTCACCACGTGATACTTGGTTCATCCTGGCCAGAATGAGGTGCTAGAGAACAGCGGAGAGGAAGAGCTGTCTCTCTTTCTTCTGGTATGATTCTTCTGCCAGCATTCTATAGCTCAGTTTCTCCACCATCCAGTTTCTGTATCGTGCCAACACCCAGAAAACACAGCATGATTGGCTTTTCTGGTTTCTAGCTCCTGAGTTGTGTGACAGAGAAGGAAGTCCAGCACTCAGAAGTCGCATAGCTCTATGAGTCCCTTAGCATCTACACAGTAGAGTATCCTGTTGAGACACTTGCCTGTGAACAGATTCTTTAGTACCTCTTTCAGTGACTTTGTGGCAATGATTGATGTGTGACTCTTCCTTCCTCTCATACATAACAACTTCTGCCTCTACCTCACTGACAAATTTCCACTTCACTAGGTGAAGTCTCTGTTCTGCAGTGGGTCCTAGCCATGTGCGTTCCGCAAACTCTGAATCATAGTGATCTGTTCATTGGAAGGACCATTTTTTTTCTTTTTTTTTTATTCGATATAATTTATTTACATTTCAAATGATTTCCCCTTTTCTAGCCCCCCCACTCCCCGAAAGTCCCGTAAGCCCCCTTCTCTTCCCCTGTCCTCCCATCCACCCCTTCCCACTTCCCCGTTCTGGTTTTGCTGAATACTGTTTCACTGAGTCTTTCCAGAACCAGGGGCCACTCCTCCTTTCTTCTTGTACCTCATTTGATGTGTGGATTATGTTTTGGGTATTCCAGTTTTCTAGGTTAATATCCACTTATTAGTGAGTGCATACCATGATTCACCTTTTGAGTCTGGGTTACCTCACTTAGTATGATATTCTCTAGCTCCATCCATTTGCCTAAGAATTTCATGAATTCATTGTTTCTAATGGCTGAATAGTACTCCATTGTGTAGATATACCACATTTTTTGCATCCACTCTTCTGTTGAGGGATACCTGGGTTCTTTCCAGCATCTGGCAATTATAAATAGGGCTGCTATGAACATAGTAGAACATGTATCCTTATTACATGGTGGGGAGTCTTCTGGGTATATGCCCAGGAGTGGTATAGCAGGATCTTCTGGAAGTGAGGTGCCCAGTTTTCGGAGGAACCGCCAGACTGATTTCCAGAGTGGTTGTACAAATTTGCAACCCCACCAGCAGTGGAGGAGTGTTCCTCTTTCTCCACACCCTCTCCAACACCTGCTGTCTCCTGAATTTTTAATCTTAGCCATTCTGACTGGTGTAAGATGAAATCTTAGGGTTGTTTTGATTTGCATTTCCCTA
Source organism: Apodemus sylvaticus (assembly GCF_947179515.1). NCBI lineage: Eukaryota > Metazoa > Chordata > Mammalia > Rodentia > Muridae > Apodemus > Apodemus sylvaticus. Next base: position 39,095,384 of record NC_067487.1, read on the forward strand.
ATGACTAATGAAGTTGAGCATTTTTTAAGATGCTTCTCCGCCATCTGAAGTTCTTCAGGTGAGAATTCTTTGTTTAACTCTGTACCCCATTTTTTAATAGGGTTGTTTGGTTTTCTGGAGTCTAACTTCTTGAGTTCTTTATATATATTGGATATTAGCCCTCTATCTGATGTAGGATTGGTGAAGATCTTTTCCCAATTTGTTGGTTGCCGATTTGTCCTCTTGATGGTGTCCTTTGCCTTACAGAAACTTTGTAATTTTATGAGGTCCCATTTGTCAATTCTTGCTCTTAGATCATACGCTATTGGTGTTCTGTTCAGAAACTTTCTCCCTGTACCGATGTCCTCAAGGGTCTTCCCCAGTGTCTTTTCTATTAGCTTCAGAGTGTCTGGCTTTATGTGGAGGTCCTTGATCCATTTGGATTTGAGCTTAGTACAAGGAGACAAGGATGGATCAATTCGCATTCTTCTGCATGCTGACCTCCAGTTGAACCAGCACCATTTGTTGAAAAGGCTATCTTTTCAAGCAAATCAGTGGCCTTCCTATACTCAAAGGATAAGCAGGCTGAGAAAGAAATTAGGGAAATGACCCCCTTCACAATAGCCTCAAACAGTATAAAGTATCTTGGGGTGACTCTTACCAAACATGTGAAAGATCTGTATGACAAGAACTTCAAGACTCTGAAGAAGGAAATGGAAGAAGACCTCAAAAAATAGGAAAACCTCCCATGCTCATGGATGGTAGAATCAATATAGTTAAAATGGCCATTCTGCCTAAAGCACTATATAGATTCAATGCAATACCCATCAAAATCCCAACTCAATTCTTCACAGAGTTAGAAAGAGCAATTATCAAATTCATCTGGAACAACAAAAAACCCAGAATAGCTAAAACTATTCTCAGCAACAAAAGAAAATCTGGGGGAATCAGTATCCCTGACCTCAAGCAATACTACAGAGCAATAGTGTTAAAAACTGCATGGTATTGGTACAGTGACAGACAGGAGGATCAATGGAACAGGATTGAAGATCCAGAAATGAACCCACACACCTATGGCCACTTGATCCTCGACAAAAAGGCTGAAAACATCCAATGGAAAAAAGGAAGGACCATTTTTTAACCCCATGTGGCTGTCTGCTAGGCTGTACTCTGTGTGGTTAAGAGTTCTCTTTGCTTCATGCCAATTGTATTAGTTAAAAATTCTTTACATTCAACTTTCCCTGTCCTATCTACTGTGTAATTTGTCTCCAAAGTAGAATTTGATGATAAAATAATAAATAAATATCTGTTCAAAAGAATCAACAAATAAAGAGAAAAAGAGGGGAGACCAAAGGAAGGCAGAGGGGAAAGGGAGAGGGAAAGAGGCAAGAGGAAAGTGGGGGGAGGGGTCAAGAGAGAAAGGAGATTATTAATGATAGAGCCCCTAACCAGGTATGCACTTATGGTTATGAACTAAAATTATAAAATTCTAAAAGATAAATTTAGTTTTTAACATAATCCTGTGCCATTGAATTTTTCATTATTAATTATATCTTTCATCACCAACTTAGCTCACTTATTTGCCAAAATTTATTAAACATATTTAAGAAATATATTATGATACTAGGTTTTGCGGGATAATGAGAGAGTTGATAATTCTACAAAACAAAACCAACAAAAACTGCCTCTGGAGGGCTTGGGCTCTCCTGATGTACATCTAGGTAGACATAACATCAAACTGCCTTCTAAGTAGCTATGTTTATACTCTAAGCAAAAGTTACTTTCAGTACTACAGAAGCTTTTGCAGTTAATGGTAGTGAATACAGAGACTCGGCTCCTCAAGATGTTGAGAATAAATAAAGTATTAGACACCTGCTCTAAGACTCAGGGAATATTATAGAAGAGGGAGCAGAAAGAATGTTAACAGTTGGAGGGTAAGGAGAAGGGCTGCAAAATTCTATCTTTAGGACATGACATTGCCATTATAGTCATGATCTGACAGTAGTTATGTTTGCCTGTACTGGGCTTATATAAGACTGGGCCCTGTCATCAGTCAAGAATGAGAAGGCTGGAAGACTCATAGGACCATACCCCACCGTGATGAACTACTGACTACTAATAGATTCTTGGAGAAAGGTAGTCACTGTCCTCACTTCTATACCCTAAGAGAGCCCAGTGGGCTCCAGTAGTTTAAAACCCATGGTCACACAAACAGTCCTGGTTAAACACAGTGGCCCATCAGAAAAAAATACAGAGACATTACTGTAAGAAAAGAACTTGTAAAGAGCAGAAGAGTTGACATTAGAAAGAGATAGGAGAATAAGGGTGTGTGTGTGTGTCTGTGTGTACATGGGAATATATCCATTACTGCTGAAATCTAGAAAACCCCTGTTGATGGGCTCTGAGTGAGGGCAAAGCAGCCATCTCCAGCTGCAGATCCACTAGGGCACTTCCCAGTCTCCTGTGGATCCTTCCAATTTCAAGACTTCACGGACAGCCCTGACCAAGCTGAGAGGGACACAAACATAGCTGTGAAAAAGAAATTATCATGGAAGAGGGGGATGGTTTGACCTCTTCCTTTCCAATTTGTATCCCTTTGACTTCTTTATGTTGTCTAATTGCTCTAGCTAGAACTTCAAGTACTATATTGAAAAGATATGGAAAGAGAGGACAGCCCTGTCTAGTCCCTAATTTTAGTGGGGTTGCTTCAAGATTCTCTCCATTTAGTTTGATGCTGGCTACCAGTTTGCTGTATATTGCTTTTACTATGTTTAGGTATGGGCCTTGAATTCCTGTTCTTTCCAAGACTTTTAGCATGAAAGGATGCTGAATTTTGTCAAATGCTTCTTCAGCATCTAATGAAATGACCATGTGGCTTTTTTCTTTGAGTTTGTTTATGTAGTGGATTGCATTGATCGATTTCCATATATTGAACCATCCCTGCATCCCTAGGATAAAGCCTACTTGATCATGATGGATGATTGTTTTGATGTATTCTTGGATTCGGTTGGCAAGAATTTTATTTAATATTTTTGCATTGATGTTCATAAGGGAAATAGGCCTGAAGTTCTCTTTCTTTGTTGGATCTTTGTGTGGTTTTGGTATCAGCATAATTGTGGCTTCATAGAACGAGTTGGGTAGTGTTCCTTACACAATGGAATACTTCTCAGCAATTAAAAACAATGAATTCATGACATTTTTAGGCAAATGGTTGGAACTGGAAAATATCATCCTAAGTGAGGTAACCTAATCACAAAAGAGTACACATGGAATGCAATCACTGATAAGTGGATATTAATTAGCCCAGAAGCTCTGAATACTCTAGACAAAATTAGCATATCAAATGATTCCTAAGAAGAAGGAAGGAGAGGGCCCTGGTCCTGGAAAGGCTTGATCTAGCATTGGAGGGGATTACCAGGACAGAGAAATGGGAGGGGGTGATTGGGGAATGGGTGAAGAGAAGAGGGCTTATGGGACATATGGGGAGGGGGAAAGCATTTGGAATGTAAACAAAGAATATAGAAAATTTTAAAAAAGGGCTTTTGGGGAAAAGAGGAGGAGGCAGGGAAGGAACAAAAGAGGGAGATGGACAGGAGATTTAAAGAGATGGGAGAAGGTGTGGGTGAGAGCAATCAGAACACATCATGTGCATGGATGGAATTCATCAAAGAACCCAATTACTTAAGAAAAACTATGGAAATATATGTTCTTTAAGGTCTATCTATCAGGGAATTTAGTCATCTTCTAAAATTTATCACCCTCTTTTATATAAGGCCTACATACTTCATGAGTTGTCTCTAGAATTCCCTAAATCCTTTTTATTTTTCTGAGAAATTTAAGCTTTGTTAGAATTTGCTTTATTTTTAACCACATTATTTTCCACTTCTTCCTCCAATCCCTTCTATACTTACCCTCCTGTTCCTCTCAAATCCATAGCCAAAAGTCAGAGAGAGAGAGAGAGAGAGAGAGAGAGAGAGAGAGAGAGAGAGAGAGAGAGAGAGAGAGAGAATATAAGGAAATATAGAAACAGTTGAGTATATTAAATGTTAATTTTAATGTTTATGTTTTTAGAACTGGTCCCCTCAGTACTAGATTGCCAATTAGAAGGATCATCTTGAGAAGAATACGCCTCCCTCTGTCAGCAGATACAGCTTTTCATATAGTGGTGTGGCCCTGTGAGATTTCCCTCATTCATGTTGGCATGCCAACAAGTGGCATCATTGTTTGAGTATTGTTTAGGCAGCCATGCTGTTGAGATCTCAAGAGTGTATCTTTGCTGTGAGACACTATTCCCTAGGAGTTGTGAATAAACTTCTAACTCACCGAAGACAAGGAACTGATTGCGGACTAAAGTACAGTTATCACTAAAGTCCAATTTTGAGAACTGAGCTTTATTGTGGTTACTTACAGGGAGATGGGAGACGGCTGACTTACAGGGACAGAAATGACTCAGCACAGCCCACCCCAGCATGGTTGTCAGATCACAAAGCTGGAAATCTGGAGCTCACTGCAGTCTGCAGGCAGCTCAACAGGTTGAGAGGCATCTTCGTCAGGTGGTGCAGTTGGTCTGAGCCTCTTCTAGGAAGTTCAACTGACTTGGGAGTTCTTCTCAGCAATCCTTGGGGCTTATACACACCTGGAGAGGAAGGCGCCTAGTGAATGTGGTCAGATACTTCCTGAAGCTATTTTGAATTGAGTGCTTTTCTGTAGGATGGAAAGTTTCATCTCCCTTTAAAACAAAATCCTGTCGTTTTACCTTCCTTCTTAAAATATCTTTTTGTCTCAACTCCACTTAAATATACTATGTTTTAACAAGTTTCCCCTTAAGAGGAGAGTTTTAACCCTGGGGAAACTGCTATACAAGCTTCCCTGTCAATCTCACAGTGCTCTCTGGTCCTTAGAGTCTTTTAAGAATTTTTTTTCCACCTCCTCTCCCATGTTGTTCTTAGAGCTTTTGGTGTTTGGATTGTGTTGTAAATGTGTCTGTTGCGGTTGGGCACTGCACAGTCAGTTTTTCCTCTGTATTAAAATAATGATCTAACTTTGTTGTTATTATTAATGTGTGAGAGAACAAGAAAGGGGAGAGAGGGAGAGAGAAAGAGATCTCTGTATGTAAGACTGTGCTCATGCCTTGGGGTGCTTATCAAAATCTGAAGACAACTTTTTATGGAGTAGGTGTGAGCTTAGATTTTTTTAAAATCCTATATTAATAAGGGTTCTTAAATACTCTAACCTCCCTTCTAGCCCACCAACCAAAAGTAGGAAAAATGGTTAATAGGACAGGGTACTGTGGACCTGTTCAGAAGCAGTTTTGAGGGGTGTTTCCAAACCAGAACATAAGAAGTTCTTTGCTTCTCTCTAAGTTCTGTTGTTGTCAGGATATCATCAGTCCAGCACAAAATATCAAACATGAATCAGTAGCAGCAGTCTAGTCCAACTGTCAAACACCAAACATGAATCTGTTGCAGTGTCTTGATCCAGAAGAAACAATGAGTCTCCACCTAATTGGCACAAGTCCTCAGGAAGGGCAAGAAGCAGCCAGAATACCATGAGAGTTCTTTGCTTCTCTCTGAGTTCTGTGCTTCTCTCTAAGAAGACATGACAAGTGAAGGTCAGTGAAGACCAGCAAAGTGTTGCAAAGTGTACCAGTGCAAGAATGTCTTCATCAAAGCCCGGTAAGACATTGAAAGGCTAACCAATACAAGAGAATCATTCACTCTCTGTTGGACTATACTTATACTCTTTCCAAATATTATATGTCCTCTCAAGTGTCTGCCTCAGCAAAACATCCTCTCACATGACTGCTTCAACAAACCATCCTCTCATAAGACAGCTTCCATAAAAATATCACATGACACAACTGAGCCTTCAAAGAAACCAGAAATTTCCACTTCAAGTAGGCTTTTTGTTTCCATCTTTATGTGGCTTCCAAGGGCCAAACTCAAGCAAATGCCTTTACCCTCTAAGGCAACGTTCTTAACATGTGGTCATGACCCCTTTGTGGGGTCACATATCAGAGATCCAGCATATCAGATATTTACATTACAATTCATAATAGTAGTAAAGTTACAGTTATGAAGCAACAACATAATTTTATGGTTGGGGTTCACCATAACATAAGCAGTTATATTAAAAGAGCCCCAGCCTTATGAAGGCTGAAAGCCACTGCTCTGAGGGATCTTGCTAGCCATCTTTTAAATGTTGTTGTTGGTGTGTGTGTGTGGGGGGGGGGTTGTGTGACTGCAGCAATGCATATGTAATTTTATATAGATAGAAGTGAGAGGACAACTTTTGGGAGCCAATTCCAGGAAACAAACTCAGGTGGTAAACGTTGTACCATGTGTACTTTTATGTGCTGAGGCACCTTACCAGGTCACAACATCTCTTACAATGTTATGGGTTTTCATACTTGGTTTACGTACTTGAGTCCCAGTAATAGAAAAACAACTTTAATGGTAATATCTAAAAAATTCAGCTTACATATGCTTAAAATGTCTAGAAAAGATGGTACTGAAGAGTTAAAGACAGGAGGTCAATGACATAGCTAATGGGAAAACCATGATGAAAAGATCACATAACAAACCATTGGATTGGAAAACTGATTAGCTACTGTTTCCAAGCACTTGTTTCCATATATATATATAAATAAAATGGCCAAATCCTTCTTCCTCTGAAAGTAGATCTTAACAACATTTTTCTAGATAGTTAATACTGTGTAGATACATGAAAATTACATTCTCAAAATTATTTTCTAATCCAGTGTTATTTAGGAAGACCTTAGAGGACTAACTCCAAATCATTAATTCTCCACATTTAACATATCTGAAAATAAGATAAGTCACTCAACTACTGATGGCATCATATAACTGAGGACGTTCAGCTTCCTGCGGCCTTATAGCTCTAGAGGAGACGCTGAGACAGGTATTCATGTACACCATTATGATATTGTCCTTTTAACTACTGGACATGAAGAAGCCCTGGATTGAAAATGTACAGACATTAAATAGGCAATTTCCTTTGGTCATTAACTACCCATGTTACATGCACACAGAGCATCCATCAGTGGTCCTTTGCCAGTGAAGAGAAAATACTTGGAAAATCCATCTGGGACTAGAAAAAAATTAAAAATTCTTACTATGTACACAACACAATTTATCACTGATAAGAGAAGAAACAAAAGCATGCTGTATTTTAAAACTGGCTGGTGCCTTACATCCAAGAAGTGTTGTAGTAACATTTAAATCTTCCCATTTACCTGTGCATTGCTGAGGAAGTATCCTCATGCATCGCATCATGTCTTGCCTTGTGTTCCTATTGTCCCAGCCTTCTCTCCACAGATCCTTTCTCTCTTGGTGGGAGGACTGGCTCTAGCCCTCATTAGGTCAACCTCTCTACATGACACTATAGGCCTTCTCTTGGGGTTCATCTGAATCAGTCTGATGCATCTACAACTCTGATTTCGAACACGTGGAACAGATAGCACCCAGGAAACAGAATTTCAGAAAGGTGTCAACCTTTTAGTCATATGCTGGCATCATATGAATTTCTTTCTACCCTTGTTTGCCTACACAAAGCCTTTCAAGTGAACAAATCTGGGTGGTTAGGCACCTTCCACAGAAACATTTTCCCAATGGGAATATTATGTTTTGCCTGAAGAGCTATCTATTTTACCATGAACTAGGTTCTGCACAAGAGTAGTCTGAACAGAAGGAACACAATTAGAATATCTGTCCCATTGGGTTTAAAGGGTGTGGACTTTATTTTATGACTTATCCAGAGAGCAACAACAAATCTAGTTCTGTTCAGGGAATTTAATTTGCATCTCATTAACTAACTTGGCAAAATCTAACATTAGCTCAGAAAGGCTCATTTGATTAAAGAACTAGTGGACATTACTTCTCACAGACTAATCAAGTTAATTTTAATGGTAGTAATAATGTCTTCCTGGCAAGTTACCGTGAAAATCAAATAAGCTATCTCACATATTTTGGGGGATTTGTAAATTATAAAGTGTTTAAACAAATATAGGTATTTGAGGACTATTCCATTGTGACAACCTCCAAGTTCCATTTGATCTTTTTCCCTTAAATATTCTTTTGTTTGTTTGTTTTGGTTTTTTGAGACAGGGTTTCTCTATGTAGCTCCGGCTGTCCTGGAACTCACTGTGTAGACCAGGCTGGCCTTGAACTCAGAAATCTGCCTGCCTCTGCCTCCCAAGTGCTAGAATTAAAGGCATGCGCCACCACTGCCTGGCTTCCCTTACATATTCTTAAAAGATCCTATCTCACTATGAGGACCTTCTAAGCCTGACTCAGTATTAACTATGTTTTCAACTGGTAGATTAATTCAATAAATATATTCAGATAACTATCACAGGCCAGTGATGGCCAGCCATGGAGCTGTTAAGCAGGTATATACATTGAGAACACAATGTTTGTGTGTATGCATATATGTATATACACACACACACACAAACACACACACACACAGAGAAACACATTGATTTTGACAGATCTGCCTGAGAACCATCAATAACTGTTGAACTTTTGCTCAAATTGGATGTATACAAAGGTTGGCAGCTGGAGACAGTATCTAGAGGGGGCAGAATGGCATTCTGCTTCCAGGAAAACAAAGTGGAGGATGCTACTTCCTCTTCCTAGATAAAAAATGGGGCTCCAAAGGAAACAGTGTTTATATGTGACTTTTTGGAGTCATTCCCTCCTGAATCAAATAAAGAGCAACAAATGGAATGCCCCACTGCAAAGCAATCATACACACACACACACACCACACACACACACACAGAAACACATTGATTTTGACAGATCTGCCTGAGAACCATCAATAACTGTTGAACTTTTGCTCAAATTGGATGTATACAAAGGTTGGCAGCTGGAGACAGTATCTAGAGGGGGCAGAATGGCATTCTGCTTCCAGGAAAACAAAGTGGAGGATGCTACTTCCTCTTCCTAGATAAAAAATGGGGCTCCAAAGGAAACAGTGTTTATATGTGACTTTTTGGAGTCATTCCCTCCTGAATCAAATAAAGAGCAACAAATGGAATGCCCCACTGCAAAGCAGTCATACACACACACACACACACACACACACACACACACACACACACAATGGGCTGCATTGGCACCAGGATCCCAGTTTGTCAGCTGAGATACTCACATTCCAAGACACTCTACAGAAGAGCCAAGAAACAGTGACCTGAGATCCTTTGCAAGAGGGCACTCCACTACAGATCATAGCTCATTTAGCTTATACATGATCTAGCTCATTTAGCCTCCACAATGAAACATGACTGCAGGAAGGAGTCACCTTTCCAGTTAGTTATCTAGAGAGCTCAGAGATGCTGGGTGATTCACAAACTATCTCAAGAAGATGCCATAGATAGACATGTCTAACTTTTTTAAATGGAAGGGACATCAAGTATGCTACATAGATATACATGCAAATATATCCATTGTTAGTATTTATGTTTAACCTGATATTTGATATTAATATGACCTCCAACAGGTAGGCTGGGGAAACACTGAAAAGACCAGGAGCAATCCATTCTACTCTAAGCTAATATGACATAGTGTTTTTTGAAAGATGGATAAGACGTCTTATATTTGATAAGAAGTCAAATATATGAATTTCATCTTATGGAACCACTGTGGAAAACAGTGCAATCCTCTCATTTTAAACATAGATGATCCAAAACTAAGCTTAGGAAATGAAAGATCATAGTCTGTAAAACAATTAATGCTAGGGCTAAAGACACCTACCTACCAATTAAACCTCTGCTTAATTCCATTTGTATATAGCATGTCTTTACAGAGTACAACTGTAAGAGGAAAATTTTTCACCTTCAACCTGTTACCCACTGCTAGCACCCATGCCACATGCCTACATGTGATCTCTGGACTCGGTGTACAGGCTGTTTTTCTCATATTACTCAAATCTGTAAGAGGCCAGACCCCACAGAAAACTCAATGACTCTATAAACTGAATTAATAAATAATACATTGTGGTTGTGGGTGACAAACAAATGGGAAGATATGGAAGTGGTTTATAGGTAAGATGGAGAGAAATTGGTTTAGGTATAACCAGAACCTGGGGCCCAAATACAACCAGAATATTTCCTCTATACTCTGTTTTAGCCACACAGATTTCTTGTGTACTAGCATCTTCCTTTGCAACTACAGCACAGATGTGTGTGTGTGTGTGTGTGTGTGTATGTGTGTGTGTATGCATGTGTGTGAGCATGTGTGTTTAGCAGAGGATGGGTACCAATATCCAGCTTCATGGACAAAAGAGGAAAAAAAACTCTTCTATCTCTAAGCTTGGCCATGGGAGAAATGAGCTGATTGGTATATTCTATATCATGTGACAATTTCTAGACACAGCGGACAGAGAGCATCTAGTAAAGAATGGCATATCTTAGAAACCTGTCCCCAACCCCAAGATTTTTGCCAGGAAGAGAGAGAGTTAATACAGAGGCAACAGACACTGGATAAGCTACAAGAAGACCTTTAAAACTGCAAGAAAACTCAACATGCCATGTGTATATTAATTCTAAAAAAGCATACCATAAAGAAAATGTCATATAAAAATTAACATATGGAGGCTTGATAATCAATTTTCACAGGTATGAGTTTCAGTGATGGGGAGAAAGGTGCAGCAGAATTCAATTGTTTTCTTTCACTTTCTAGAAAAATATACCTATTTGGCAAGGTAAAAAGGAAAGCTAACACCAGGCATGGTGGTGCATGCCTTTAATGCCAGCACTCAGAGAGCAGAAGCATGCGGATCTCTGTGAGTTCAAGGCCAGCCTGTCTATAGAATGGGTTCCATGACAGCCAGGACTACTCAGAGAGACCCCATCTCCACATTCCCCACCTTCCCCCAAAAGAAAGAGAAGGTAACAACATGATTAGAAGCAGAAGCGTGCTGACCTAATGACCAAGGGTTGTTAGAATCAACCTTGCACCATTCCCAAGTGAGAAAAGAGGACAAACACATTCATCTCTGTCAATCTGCAATTTTTATTGTATCACTTAACACATTTTATTTTAAAAAATATCATGGCACTCTTTGAATCTTAAGTTGTCTATTCAGGCTTGGAAGTTGAAAACATTCTTAGAACGCCTTTGCTGTAAAGTAACAGACTGGAATGATAAGCAAGTGCATCTGAAGACATATCAATATCGGCAATAAGAACATTCTTCCAATGTGTACTCTAACATCGACATATGCATTCTCATGGGCCTTGTACCTTCTAAGTCAGGTTCTTCTTACCAACACTGGCACAGGATGCTTTCAACCTCGTGGCCATCCATTAAAGCAGTCCTACATAAAGAGTGTACTATGAAGGAAAAAGCTTATTCCCCTGCCTTCACATCGTGTGCAAGTCAACTGTGGCTATTCTTGAGGAGTGTGTTCCAGTGACAACCATCACCTAAGACGTGCGTAAATTCCTATAATCGGTGCCAGAAGGATGATACATTTCACTGTGCGGATACCAGCTGTCCAGTCTGGCTTCAGGGTGCCTAGGTTTTCAGAGATTTGATACCAAGGGTGCTTCTGAAGTGATGCCCCCTGGCAACTGTCTGTATTGTGGCTACTTCTGAGGAAGCATCCCTGACAAATGCAAGCTACTCTGTTTACTATGCCACACAAAGGCTGCTAATTACTCAGGTCTGAGTCTTTCCCCTTATTTCCCTGGCACAGATAAGGCTAAAGCAGTAGCACTTTGTTAAGAGAACTAGCCTATGCAGAATGCCCTTGTAGTGTAGAAAAAGTCAGTCAATGTGTACAATCTTTGCGGAGCAGAACGGAGAGCCTAAAAATGGAAATATCTTGGGATATCATCTTTTTAAATACTGCTAACATTGTGATTCAGGGCTCATGATCAATTGCCCATGGTTCTTTTTGGCTCAAGAGATGTTGTATAAGTAAACATTGGTGATCAATGCAGAAACAGTATTCAGAATACAAAGGCTAGTATAGCACACCATAGGTAGACGGCTAGTCGTCTTCTTTAAAGGCCACATCTGGTGGGATGCCAGCACTGGTAGAGCCTATGCCTTGGTCTTTCTTCTGCTTACTTTTCCCAGGGACGTTCCTGTTGGCCTTCATGAGTATCTATTTAGCTATAAGAAGTGTGGAGGGAAGGCGGATATTCTAAGAAGGGAAGCATAACTGGCATCTCTCAAAAAGGAGGAAGGTAAAAGAGACATAGTCATCAAAAAAGTATTCTACCTAATCACAAATGCACATGAAAATTCTCCTTCAGGGCTAAGTCAAGGTTTTATATATATGGCATAAAAGATGAACATATATCCACTGTGAGCAACAATGACAAAAACAACCTTCTTAGCACTCAAGAAGCAAGACTACAATAAAATGTTTTCCTCCCCCCCCCCATGGAACTGATACATCACACTGGAGAGAACGTCTGTGGCTGCACAAATCCAGAAATACTAGAAGAAAACTAGCTGAAACTTCTTGCTAAATGTATAACTGTTGATTACTGACATCCTTTCATTTAAATCCTAAGTGTTGAAAATGAAATCTTAGCAGCCTGGGGCAAATGTCCAACGGACACTTCAAGTAGAAATCTGTTGCATTGGCTTGAGGTTTGGTGAGACCTGGTGGAAGAAAAAGGAAAAAAAAATCAATTAAAGTTTACCACCACAGAATGTTCAAATACTGCTTCAATTTATTTTTAATAATTTCATTTTAAATTAAGAAATAAAAACTAAAGGGAATGTCAAATTTCAAAAGTAACCCAAAGATACAGCATAAAGAAATCCTATTTTATATAACTTAAATTATTGTTCATCAGGAAAGAAAGAAATAACCAAAATAACTTAATATACACTGCAAGAGATACTTCAGAGATCACGGGATTGAAGCAGTAGAAAATCACTCCCCGCTCCCCAGTTTGGCCCTCCAAACACCCAATGACTAATGCGAGTATAGACAAAATTAAAAGGATCAGTGCCGGTTAAGCCAGCCAACATTTCTTCATGGTTAGAAGAGGGACTCATGAAGCTGCATATCCAGCTGTAAAAAAACAAAAAACAAAAAAAAAAAACAAAAAAACGACTGGCAATGGATGGCGGCTAGGGAAAGAGAAGGCATTTCTCTTGGGAGTCTGAACCTTGGTGAGTAGCCCAGCTTCTGGTGGAGGAGCTCCACCCGTGTGGGGGCGGGGCAGCAGTAATTTGAATCAGTAGGTTATACACAAAGGGATGGGGAGAGAAACAGGGGTGGGAACTGGGTGTGGGGAGAGGAAAGAGAACAGAAATTGGTTGGGAGTGGGGCATCTCTGGGACTGGAAACCTGGGAGGGAGTAGGCTCCTGGAGTCTATGGGGGTGACCCTAGCTGAGACTCCTAGCTGGGGAGACTATGCATATGGAGACAGAATTGGTCACCTCCTGTAGCCACGTGGGTCTCTCAGTGGAGGGAGGGAGACGCTAACCCACCCACAAAACCTTAGATCCAAAATCTGATCTGTCTACAAGATATGCAGGGATAAAGATAGAACAGAGATGGTAGGGATGGCCAACAAGTGACTTGACTAACTGACCCATTCCATGGGAGAAAGCCAACCCCTGACACTATCAATGATATTTTGCTATGCTTGTAGACAGAAACCTAGCATAACTGTCCTCTGAGAGGCTTCATCCAGCAGCTGATGGATGATGTGGAGACCCACAACCAGACACTAGGTGAAGCTGGGGGAGTCTTGTGAAAGAGTGGGGTTAGAATTGAGGGAGCCAGAAGGATGAAGGACATTACAAGATCATCTACAGAGTCAAGTAACCTGGGCCCATGGGAGCTCACAGAGACTGGACCACCAACAAAAGAGCATACATGGGCTAGACATAGGCCCCCCCTACATATATGTAGCAGATGTAAAGTAAGGTCTCTATGTAGGTCCCCTAACAATTGGAGGGAGGAGGATGCTCTGATTCTGTTGCCTTCCTTTTGTATATCCTTCCCCTAACTGGGCTGCTTTGTCTGGCCTCAGTGGGAAAGGATGCACTTTGGCAGGTAGGTACCCATGAGGGGCTTCCCCATCTCTAAGGGGAAGAGGGGGTAATGGGGGGGAGGATTGTGAGGGTGGAACTAGGAGGATGGAGGCTGTGATTGAGATGCGAAGTGAATAGATCAATCAATCAATAGAAAAAAGAAAAGGTCATGATCATAGCAGTGAGACTTGTTAAGTTAAGGAAGTCTGGGCTCTGGGGAGAGAAGATAAAGGTAGATATGATGAAGATATATTGGTAACATGTATAAAGTTGTCAAAGAATAAACAAAAAGTATTCTTTAAAAAGAATCTGAGATTCTCATCTGCTTGTCAAAGCTTTAGTATATGGATATACATCATTTGGTTCTTTGAAAATAAATTATTTGATCAATCTAGGAAGAGCCTTCTTTCAAAATATGAGCACAAGGGGAGAAAAACAAATAGGATTCCTTAGTTATGAAAATATTGGGTCAGAGTTGCACAAAAATAAGCCACATAGGACTGCCTATCTAAGCTTCGCTGTGTAAGCACACACACATACACACACACACACACACACACACACACACAGACACATACACAAAGACACACACCCACCCCCCACCCCCCACACACAACTAACTAGGTCATGTATTAAAAAAAAGGGGAGTAACTCCCAGAATACATAAGGATATCTATAAGATGACAAAGAACAATAACTTGATTAAAAAGTAGTCAGTTGAACAGATAATTCTTCAAAGAAGATCCTCTGATGGCCAATATACAAATGATTCTATAAATCGCTTGTAAGAGAAATATAAGTGGTTCAATCACTGTGAAAAACAGTGTGGAAGTACCTCACAAACTGAAAAGGAAGTTAATATGTGACCCATAATCCTTCTTCTGGGGACATGTCCAGAACCTTTCAGAACAAGATCTCAAAGAAACACTGTATACTAGTGTCCATAATACCAATATTCACAGTAAGGACGAGGTAGAGGAGACCCAAACGTCCAGGCAGAGATGAACACTGCACTACCCTAAAGAATCTGAAAATGGCACAGTGAAATGGAAGGCTATCTCACGCTCATGCCCCTGGCTTGGAAGAACAAATAGGGTGAACATGTACATACTATTCAATATGAACTACAGATCCAGTGACATTCTTCTAAAAAAATGTGTATGAGTGTCTTGTACATGCACCATATGTGTACCTCATGCTTGTGGTGGCCAGAAGGGTGCAATGGATACTCTGGAACTGGACAGCTGTGGGCTACCATTTATGTGGGTGCTAAGACTGAAATCAGATCATTTTCAAGAGCAGCAAGTTTTCTTACCCTGTGAGCATCTCTCTAGCTACCAAGTTCTTACGTAAAATACCAGTCACTTTCTTTACAGAATCAAAAGAAATATTATAATTTAAATGGAACCACAAAAAACCTTGAATACTCGAGGCTGTTTTGAGTCACAGGGGCACAGTAAGAAAACATTACACTATTGGAATTTAAAATATACTACAAATCTGCTGTACTAAAATTTTAAATATACTGCTATTGAAAGAGTGTAATATTCTTATGAAAATAGACATAGCCCAGTGGAAAAGAACAAAGGCTCTAAAACTAAATTCAGTCATGGAAAGTGACATGGTTTGACAAAGGCACTAACAATATTGAAACCTTTAAAACCTAAGGGAAGGCCAGGCTTCTGCACTTGTCCAGGTGAGACCTGGACATCCAAGGCAAGAACAAAACAGACACCACCCCACCTGACCCCTGCACCCCTGTCTGTTGCTCACCAATTATATACATCCACTTGGATTAAAGACACAAATACAAGGCTCTCAGACTATGAGACACCATAAGAAAAATAAAACAAACACTTCAGGACTTTGATATTGGCAAGGAATTTTTTGTTTTTTAAGAAAAGACACCAAGCTGGCAGTGGTAGTGCACGCCTTTAATCACAGCACTCAGGACGTAGAGTCAGGAAGATCTCTGAGTTTGAGGACAGCCTTGTCTACAGAGTGAGCTCCAGGACAGCCAGGGCTGCTACATGGAGAAACCTTGTCAGAAATAAAAAAAGAAAGAAAGAATGGAAGGAAGGAAGGAAGGAAGGAAGGAAGGAAGGAAGGAAGGAAGGAAGGAAGACAGCCAAGCTACCAAAAGCACAGGAGAAAAAAAGCAAAAGTAAGCAAATGAGATTGTATCAACTAAAATGTTGCTCCAGAGCAAATGGACCAAGCCATAGTCAAGTACGAAAGGACAGTGTGCAGAGGGACAAGGCGTATGCAGGATGCTCATACGAGGGACTAACAATAAACACATACGTGACAAGAGTTAATATCCAGGATGTATCTATGGAATTCAGACAACCCAACAGCAAAAGCATCCCTCAAATAATCCAATTAAAAGTGGGCAACGAGGCTGGGTGTGGCACCACTTCTTTGATCCTAGCATTCAGGAAGCAGAGGCAGGTGGATCGAAGTTCAAGGCCAGCCTGGTGTACAGAGAAAGTTTCAGGACAGCCAGAGTTATACAGATGATCCTGTCTCAAAGCCAGCTAGCAAGCAAACAAACAAACAAGAAGCGGTCACTATAGCTAAATATGACAGATAAGGGAACAAAAGATACGTACAAAAGACCAAAGGGTTTATGAAAATTCACAACATCCTTAATCATTAAAGACATGAAAATCAAAACCACAATGAGATCCAGGCCCAATCCAGTTAAGTTGGCTATTGTCAGAGATGAAGATAACTGTTCTTGTAAAATCACAAAGGAAGAAGTGTTGGTAAGGATATAACAGGGGACACTCGGTAGGAACAGAATGGGAAAGCCACTATGAACCTCAGTGCAAGATTCCCTCAAAAATTAAAAATAGAATCACCACATGATCCAGTATACAAAAGAGATCAGATCATTGCGCCAACAACACAACCACATTCCCCATTCATAAGATCCAAGAAACAGAAAGAACCTAATGTCTATCACCTATTGAACGGACACAGGACACGGTGTTCGTGCACAAAGGATTACTATCTACTAATTTTAAAAAAACAAATTCTTGGATTTTGTGGCAACACACACAAAAGTAGAAGTCACTGCTTTAGATGAAATATTTGAGCAAGCACATTAAAATGAGTACTACATGATCTCAGTTGCATGGAGAGGAGAAAAGGTATGACATCATAGAAAGGGCGAGTAGAATCCTGGTTTCCCCAAGGCTGGGAGCAGAAAGGAGAGGGGGATGGGTGACCTGTCACTGCATACTGAGGTAGTTAGGAGTGAGAATGTGGGCTTGCTGCATAGCAGTGGTGACTGCCTGTTTATAACAGCGATGTGCTATATACGTCCTTTCCCCAGTGGAGAAGATTTTAAACGTTCCTATCACAGATGCTTTAGTACATAGGAATGATTACCTTAATTTGAACACAATGCATATACATATTAAAACATCAAAGTATACCTCTTAAATAAACTAATTTTCATATCAGTGTAATAATGATAAACAGAGGACAATGGTACTGGAATATCAAAAGGACTACATTTTCAAATCCATGCAGATAAGAAAAATAGCCCCTCCTCCCCCATGTGTGTATAACAAAGACAGCAAAATTTTCTGAATTATCCACATGAATAACGAATGGATAGATAATAAGGGTCTTATTATATCTGTATATGCTGTATATTCTTTTGCAGCAGAAACTGAAATTTCCGCAGATCTCTGAAGGTATTAACTGTCAGAGGTTTCCTATTTACACAGGAAAAACAAAACAAAAGAGCTGATTAGGAACTGTTTGTTTCACTAGAGTAAGAAATCCTAAATAGTTCAAATATAAATAAATCCCCTCTCTTCCCCCCTGAGATTATGGGAAAGCTAATTAAAAATGAGCTTTTCAAGCAAGGTATTACTGGGAGACTGTCTTTTTTCCAAAGGGAAATTCAGAAAAGGTTAATAAACAAAAGGCCTTGGAACAGTACCAAGAGGTGGTTACTATGTACATAATGAATTATACAACAAAGCGGTTTCAGAGAAATTCATTATGCATTTGTACGTACAGACCAAGCCTGCGTGCTCAGGAAGTTAAGTATAAAATCTATGGACGGGACATCAAACACTTTTGGCTAAATGAGTTTCTCTAATTTTTTTCTCAGTGTGTTCTATTGTAATTAGTAAATGGGTTCTGTCCTTCAATATTTCAGACACATATATTCTGTTTACCTTTAGTTAACTTTAGGTTAATTGCATCTATCTGTCAACTCTAAGAGAAGGTGGCTAGTGATTTATAATAAACACTTCTATACACATACAATAAATAAACACATTATTTTTTTTAAAGCAGACATAAATAAGTGTGATTGTGGAAATTTTAGTAGAAACTCTCCCTGTATCTTCACTGAATTTCTTTTTTTTTTTTTTAATGTCTATTATTTCTTTTTTTTTTTACTTTCTTAATTTTTTTTTATTCGATATAATTTATTTACATTTCAAATGATTTCCCCTTTTTTAGCGCCCCCCCCTCCCCGAAAGTCCCGTAAGCCCCCTTCTCTTCCCCTGTCCTCCCTCCCACCCCTTCCCAGTTCCCCGTTCTGGTTTTGCCAAATACTGTTTCACTGAGTCTTTCCAGAACCAGGGACCACTCCTGCTTTCTTCTTGTATCTCATTTGATGTGTGGATTATGTTTTGGGTATTCCAGTTTTCTAGGTTAATAACCACTTATTAGTGAGTGCATACCATGATTCACCTTTTGAGTCTGGGTTACCTCACTTAGTATGATGTTCTCTAGCTCCATCCATTTGCCTAAGAATTTCATGAATTCATTGTTTCTAATGGCTGAATAGTACTCCATTGTGTAAGAGCAAGAATTGACAAATGGGACCTCATAAGGTTACAGAGTTTCTGTAAGGCAAAGGACACCATCAAGAGGACAGATCGGCAACCAACAAATTGGGAAAAGATCTTCACCAATCCTACATCAGATAGAGGGCTAATATCCAATATATATAAAGAACTCAAGAAGTTAGACTCCAGAAAACCGAACAACCCTATTAAAAAATGGGGTACAGAGTTAAACAAAGAATTCTCACCTGAAGAACTTCGGATGGCGGAGAAGCATCTTAAAAAATGCTCAACTTCATTAGTCATTAGGGAAATGCAAATCAAAACAACCCTAAGATTTCATCTTACACCAGTCAGAATGGCTAAGATTAAAAATTCAGGAGACAGCAGGTGTTGGAGAGGGTGCGGAGAAAGAGGAACACTCCTCCACTGCTGGTGGGGTTGCAAATTGGTACAACCACTCTGGAAATCAGTCTGGCGGTTCCTCCGAAAACTGGGCACCTCACTTCCAGAAGATCCTGCTATACCACTCCTGGGCATATACCCAGAGGATTCCCCACCATGTAATAAGGATACATGCTCTACTATGTTCATAGCAGCCCTATTTATAATTGCCAGATGCTGGAAAGAACCCAGGTATCCCTCAACAGAAGAGTGGATACAAAAAATGTGGTATATCTACACAATGGAGTACTATTCACTGAATTTCTAAGGCTGAGTTTTCTGTGCACTATCATTTACCTGCAGGTAGGGTGCAACTCATCTGCTCTTGTTACATTCTAGCATCTCTAATGCATGGACTGAAAACCACAGAAGTGAGTGAAGGACGGGGTCCCTGTCAGATAAGTGTAAGCACAAGGAAGCATCCCTTCTCCACAGGTGGCTAACATCAGGACTGGACACATCTGACAAAGAGAAGAGACCTTCCAGGATTCACACAAGATAAGCAGGAGCTTGTCCTCAGCTCCTTGGTGTGTCCTCATGTTCCTGTCACATTCCTGACAGCCCTGGCCCAAGTCACACACAGCTTCCTCTTCTACTGCTCGGACCAGCTCCTTAAATGCGCAGAAATGAATAGTTGGTGCCCTGAAACCATTTGTCCACCTAGCCTGCAGTCCTGGAGGCTGCTGGCTCTGCTCACAGAAGCACTTACTGCAAAGTCACAGCCTGTGCTCTTCCTGATGTCATCAACAGTCAGGCCTTCCCAGAGTTCGATCAGCGTCAATCCGTTTTTCTTGTCCACGTCAAACACGCCCTGTAGGAAAGTCAAGAAAATGACAACCATTTCCATCATGAAAAAATATCACAAGGAATAGCTAGGTTTTTAAGTTCCTAGAACAGGGAAAAGATCCGGGGCCAGAGACAGAGAACCAGGAATGAAAAAAAAAATGTTCATTATAATTATTATAAATAATATCAAGTCCTCATCATTCTTGGCTACAGTCGGCATCCTTTACCACTGGACTCCATTTTTTAAAGCTGTCTTCCATTTGTGACGTTGGGTGAAATGCCAGAGGGACAACCAATGATCTGAAGAAGGACAGGAATGAATAAAGTGGGAATGAGGCAGGGGGATAGCTGGGAAGAGAGAGGATAGAGGTGATGGGGAGAGGATGCTGGGTAAAGGATTACAGGAAACAATAGAAGACACTGTAGCACCCAAGAGTAACTGTGAAATGAAAGCCCAGCCAACTCATCCAAGTAGCTGTTGAAGTGCTCCCTGGGAAAGCTCTCCAACCTTGAAATGTCCATGAAAGCAGGTGGGCCCATGAGAAGCCACACATTCGGTGAGCAAATCAAATGGCAGTGCTGGTGCCTAAGGCAGGCAGGAATGCCAACCCCAGCCCGCACAACCCACCCCACGTCATGGCCACAGCTGCCAACTTCTGACGGTTCCTCCATAGCACTGTTTGACCTTCATAGAAGTCTACAAAGCAGTCGATACAGCTTCATACTTGAGAATTCTTCAGAAGTCTTCTCAGATATTTGCTGTGATTAGTTCTGGGGCATGGGGTCACTTGTCCTGGGGAAGACTATGTTGATGTGTTATAATTGAGACTCAACTGCTTCTATAGGGCTTCAAACCCTGTTCTACCCGTCCAGTCATACAGCTCTGCTCTACAACAGCTAGGCAACCTGGGGACCCTGTGGTCAGAGAGCACAGAAACCCCTACCTGGGGCTCAACAGCAGCCTGTGCTACAGGAAACATGGAAGATGATAACACCCTCTCCGGACCACACCCGGGACAGGTGTTGTTATTACTTAGCAGATTGACTAAGCCAAGTCAAAGGGCTGAAAGAATTACTGTCTCCAGTCAGTCTATCTTTTTCTTCTAGAAGTATCACAGGATGAAAGATACTTTGTTTGGTAACTTAATTGATTCTCCTGAAACAATGACTGAAATTTAAGAGCAAATACTACGGCAAACTTCTTTTTGCACACTTACTCACTTATGTTCTTAAAAAAACAACAAAACCTTCATCTTTATTTTCCAGCAGAAATGTGTGTCCCATGGGTGGGGAAATGCTAATTTGGGCCGTGTCTATAGATTCTATTATCTGCCTTTATTCTGATACAAAACTTTTTCTTTTATAGAAAGTCGGTCCAGAGAACCATTCAAACTGATATGCTCCTTTTCATGCATTATAAACAACATATAAATTTATAAAATTAGAGAACAAAAACTCTTGGATTATGTTATTAAGAAGAGATATAGACATGATTTAGGAAAAAGATAATTGTGGTGTCACTAATATGGGGCTTCAGGAAGCAGGGAGGAAAGATTGCAAACAGGCTAAATGATTTAAAAAAAAAAAACAACACTTTGATTAACACTCTCATCAGGTTCTAATTAACTCCCAGATTACACGGAAGGCCAACCATCTATAGATTTTTAAAAAGACAGAAACTAGAAATATTTAAGAAGCATTTCATTTAGTAGTCTAAGGGGCAAACAAAATTTTGATACAGAGAGTTAAAAACCTAAAGGCTAAATTGTTAACTGCTAATCAAAAATTATACTGAAACTACCTTGTTTTATAGGTAAGTTAATTACTTTATTACTACCATAATAGCTACACTATGGACCAGAGGGTTAATCACAGCCAGATGCTGATAGGGCAAGCTAGTGGAATTCTCCTTGGAGCGGATTATACATCCTATCCATCCTCACCCTCTGATCCAGCATCCTCCTCAGAGCACCTGCCCTGCACGACTCAGGTAAACACGCAGCCTTCCCTGAGATGCCAGAGACCAGCTGCCCTGACTTTCTTTCTTTCCCACAGTGCCATTCATAGTTCATGCTCTGATTGTGGCTTCTTGCTAAGGACTCTCGGTAGCTTATTCCAGTTCTGACGTCTCCTCTGAACCCTAGATCTGAGTCTCCCATTGTCTTTCTCCAATTCTCAGGAATTTGAAATGGAAGGTGTCAAATTCGGCCTCTGCTTTTCCTGCCTCCCACTCCCTCCTGTCCTGAGCTTTGCCAGGACATAGCAGGTCAGACATTCTCACTCCCTAGAAAAACGTAGGTTCACCTGTCTTACCAGCAGGGCCCCTACAAATAAGATTAGGCAGAGTCCAGTCTCCTAAATTTTTCTAAGATATCTCTCTGGATTGTGATTTGGGATCTTTTTTTCTTACCTAGACCACTGATGGGCCCTTTCAATGAGATTAATCTCTTCTTTGTCTATTCAGGGAGAAAAAGTTACAGAGTTCTTACGAATGCAGAATGGTTTCCTAAGTTATAAAGGAGTGGCTGAAGGATTCTCCATTCCCCTCCTGAAAAGAAACGCATTTTTAAGAGAGCATCCCCATCTTTCTTTGATGTGATCCCTCCATGTATTTTCTGCTCTAGTTCTGAATACAGCTGCATTTTTGCTCCAAGCTATCCTGCATGGACGTTCTTAAACAAGCGGGGCTTTCTTCATCAAGCTAAGACTTTGCATGGGGCTGTTCCCCTTTTGCCTGTGCTGTCTTATTTGATTTTCTTTTCAATCACAGAACTCCCATTTGTCTTTCAAGATTCCCAATCCAATCTGTCCATTTTCTTAGTATGGAGAGTATAAGTATGGCCCCCTATATTTAATGACATAACTGAATCCAAGTTAGTTACCACCCTATGTGTTATAGGAGCAGCTGTGAAGGAAACAGGTAGAGGTTAGAGGTTATTTCAACAGAGCTGTTAGGGTTAAGATAAGCTAAGTATAAGGTTTCATGGAAGCACTCACAAGATGTGTAGGGAGGGAGAAGATGAAAGAGAAACAGAAGATACATGTCTGAGATGGAAGATGGACAGGAAGTAGTTGAGGTATGGATGGGAAGAACACACGTCAGGGAGAAGTGGAGAGTGTACAGCTCAAGAACATGCTCCACAGGAGGGAGAGGGCAACAAGAGTTTTAAAATTGCTGAGGCGAGAGAGTTTAAGTCAGAAAGACTTGACTGTAAAAAGCGTAACTTGGGAAATGCTGTGTATGACATCACTGAGAAGCAGCTCTTGGTACTGCTGCTGGGCTGCCCTATGTGATGTCGTCGGCTGTGCTATGCCTTGTCTATGGGAGTGTCACTCTTCTGGAGATGCCGGATACCTGCTGTCCAATCCTATGAAATGTGTCCTTTGTGGCAGATGTGTCTGTAACTGCCTCCTCTTCCTCCTTTTTGTAAGGCATTGTTAGAAACAGTAAGGTTCTGAGAAGGTCCTCTAAAGAAATGTTTATTGAATGAATAACAACATGGAAGAATAGAAGAAAGAAGTTTTTAAAAAAAGGTGTTTGGAATGCTATTAAGCTGTATCAGTCATAAAGGTTACATCTTAAGAAAACACAAGGATCAAATGGAAAGTGTTTAGGGATGAATGATGGGAGTGGGGGAAGAGGCCACTTTGAGGATGAGATCACTGGGCACTATGAAGGTGACAAGCCCTGTTGTGATGCAGGTACAGCTAGGCTTAAAGGAATACAAGACAGCAGAGTGTGACATAGGAGGCTGTGTAGGTAGAAGACCTGAGATAGAAGACCTGAGAGGCCAAGGGTGGGGCAAGCAAGGGCAGGCAAGGCAAGGGCAGGTCATCAAGGGCAGGGCAAACAAGGGCAGGCAAAGGCAGGCCAGCATGGAGAGGGCCTTACTCAAGGGGGAAAGGAAGCTCAGATTTGGGAAGAACATTGTTAGAAAACCCCTGGTTAAGGCTACCACCATATTAAAGAAATCAGGATTGAGAATGGCTCTGTCTTAACTACAAAGCAAAGGTCCTGTCCATAGCTTAGAGGACACTCAAGAAACAACAATGGCGGATACACTCGCTCTTCTGCCACTTATGCACATTTCTAGGATTCCATAGTCTCAGGAATGCAGGACCAGATGGAAACTTCCTGAGAATGCAGCTCCTGGGAAGTGTTCTACACTTAACCTGTTGCAGAGTGTGCTTTAGGGTGCTCCCATCCTGTAAAGAGGGCTAGTGAGCCAGACACTGTGAGACACTGCTACACAGCTCTGGAGAGGAGAGGCAGCACTGACAAGTGGGGAAAACCCAGATAAGCAGTTCTGTCCTGTGTCTTCAAGAAAACCACCTTCCCAGATGACTTATGGGAACCATGGCATTCCCACACCGTAAGTTTAAATCTGAGAAAGGAATCTGGCTGTGCACAGCAGGCCCAAACATTCTTTTCATATGAGCAGCTTTTTACTGTATAATTGATCAAAATTATCCATTTAGGAAACAAAGTACAGGGGCACATAAGGGGCAGATCTTCTGGAGTCCACTTTATATGAAGGTCAGAAACCCTGCCAAGCATACATGTCTTCACCCATTGTGGGTCCATGCCACAGCTCAAACCCAAGTGACTTAAACTCAACTCTGGGTGCATTTCCTAATATAAAAACCCAACCTTTTATTCTTGTTGTTTTGGCAGACAAGAAAGAAAATGAGGGAAGACAAGTGCACCCTGAACTTTACATCCATCACCCATCTTGACGACTGCAAAAGCTACCCAGGATTAGAGTTCCAGTGTGTGTGTGTGTGTGTGTGTGTGTGTGTGTGTGTAATCCCAGAGAACTGCGCATGAGCAAGTCTACATTTAGAAAGAGTAATTTTCCCATTCCCTCCTTCCACAGACTAACGTAATCTCTTGGCTACTGATGCGATATAGCTTCAGATGGGGATTTTAAAAAACTTCAAATGTGTCTCCAAATGAAACAAGAGAGGCGGCGATGGTGGACGCATGCAGAGGCAAGGGCAGACTTTACCTTTTCTGTAATAATGCGGTTGACACACTGCTTGCCCGTCAGTGGCAACGTGCACTTCTCCATGATTTTGTGTGCATTTCCCTGTTTTAAAGGACAATGATAAAATGTTAACAACATTATTTAAAGAGTAATTCCTACTTAGAAATGGTGTGACTGTAGGAAAACCAGGAACTATAAGAGACATCAACTTTTAAGAAGCAGCTATTTCCAAACCTTTGTCAAGCCCTCCTCTCTCTCTATCACCCCTGGAATAACTTAGGGAGGACCCCTACAAGTCACCAAAGGCTTACGAGGTTACCGGGAAAACAAAGAGGTACCTATATGTACCCTCAAGCCTCAATCCCTGAACCACTTGATGTGCAGTTCTAAGTATAATATCCCCTCATTATTCTCCTTCAAAGTGTGGGCCTCTTAAAAGAGCTGTAGTCATTTGCCACGAGTAGGAAGGATACATAAAAAACAAGCATGCGACCCAACCTTCCTCTTCTAAAACAGACTTAATTCTATTCATTAAAAATAATAATAATAAATAACAGATGCATAAAAGAAAGCTTCCTTTGTCAATGGGAAAATGTGTCAATCCCATATTTTTATGTATTTTTTCTCCTACATTAAAAGTATTATATTTAGCATGTTATTTATTCTTCACTGTGAAGTTTAGAGATTATCCACTTGTGGTATATGAACACCTAATTTTCTTTCAAGTCCCACCTGCAGCCCCAAAGACCTCATCATCCTATTCAGTCCTCCCAGGGAGGGCCTGTCATGATTTGTTGTTGATTTCAACCATTGTAATTGATTTCATTCTTATCTAATGACCATGCAAAGCACACCACCTCGGGGCCAAGGGACTCCAAATACTCTATTCACTTTTTCTTGAGGCTATTTTTTTCCCCTTGAGATTGTTTGGGCTTCAGTTTGCTCATTAATAAAATAAATGACCTGGCTTAAATGAGCCTTTTCTTTTCCAGGTTTCTGTTAGCTAGAGTTCCCTTTCTTTCAACAGAAACTGGAAGAGGGATTATGGGCAGAAGCCAGGTTTTACCCACTAACTCCCTCCCCAATCTCCATCCTGATCCCAACATAGCAGTGGCTTCTTAGAAGCTTCTGGGGAGCCCAGCTGTAAGCCCAGCTGTAGGCGCCATCAGCTCTGACCTCTTCCAGTTATGACGAAACTCCTTTTTAACTTCAGAGCACTAAGATCATAAACGAACATTTCCTTTGAGGCTGCAGGCTGGCCCAGTGCACTGTGGATCTTGTCTTACAAACAGTAAAATGTTCCTGTTTTCTTGTGGATCTAAACATACCAAATACATCTGATGTCACCACATCATTTGCTTGCTTAAACATCCACCTACGAATTAGTTTGGATCTCTCCCCAGACTGGTGTCAAACTACGTATACAGTCAGAGGCAGTGCATTTCAGATAACTCAATCTAATTATGATTTTGCTCCTTACAGTAACTTGTCAACTATGCAATGTACTTACAGTTAAGGAAACTTTGGTATGTGTAAGTCAGTTCAAGGCATAAAAGGTATTCTAAAATTTCTGAATGGATGGATGGATAGATATTTGAATGAATGGATGGACAGATATATGAATAAATGAATGAATGAATGAAAGAATGAATGTGAATAGAAATGAAATGGAAGATTATCATAAATCTTGGATGGGTTGTTTTTTAAAAGACAAACTATTACCTTAGCTCAAACTAGTGTTGACTACATGTTAAGTTGCTAGATATTACACCTTCAAAAACAAGTTGTTTCTATCTTGCTCTATAAGAAAAGTTGTAGATATAGAATAAAAAATCTCTTCTCTTTTTGTCTAATGTCACCCTCCTTGTGAGATTTCAAATTCTGCATGTCATGGAAGCTAAATTTAACAGCAGAAATTAATGATGAACATTGAGCTTCTATAGCTGTCAGGCTCTCTTACATTTAATATAGCTCAAATAAGACATGTCACAATGAATTCCAAGTCTGACTTCTAACAGAGTGAAGAGTCTGTAGGCCTCTGAGGAACACTTCCCACAGGAAGCTCTCACTTTGTTCTCATTATTTGAAAAAGAGCTGCATTGGGCGTGAAGGCAGCCATGTGGATTTTAATGAACAAGCAACCCCATTTTAGAAGGAATGATGAATGTCACCCGACAGCATTAATGGAGCCCTACCAACACAGTCCTTTTAAAAACCATTTTCTGCGTTAATAATATGATATAGGTAGGAAAGGTGTCGATGTCTCTCCAAGGAACTTTTGCACAAAAGCTGGTCCTTCTCACATTATCTGTGTGAGGCTGGTGTGTTCATACTTTTCTTGCCTATCTCACTTTATGGTAGGTATTATTAGATTTAAATTAAAAACAGCATCCAACACTTTGTGTGAATAACTGTTAACTGCTGTTGTTTATCCCACCTATAATTAAAATTCATGTAACCTACTGTCTTAGTCAGGGTTTGTATTCCTGCACAAAGCATCATGACCAAAAAGCAGAGGAAAGGATTTATTCAGCTTACACGTTCATATTGCTGTGCATCGCCAAGGGGAGTCAGGACAGGAACTCACACAGGTCAGGAACTTGGAGGCAGGGGCTGATACAGAGGGCATGGAGGGGTACTGCTTACTGGCTTGCATCCCCTGGCTTGCTCAGCTTGCTTTCTTACAGAACTCAGGACTACCAGCCCACAATGAGACTCCTACCCTTGACCACTAATTGAGAAAATGTCTTATAGCTGGATCTCATGGATGCATTTCCTCAAGGGAGGCTCCTTTCTATGTGATAACTCCAGCTTGTGTCAAGTTGACACACAAAACCTTACCAATAAATTCTTTATGAGCTTCTAAGTCCCTACATGAAGTCTGACAATGAAATAAGCAAAAAAATGGGCTAAATTAATTTTCTCAGAACCACAAAACTAATGAAAACACAGTACATATTTGGAGACAAACCATAAGGCTCACCTAGGAAACCAGCACATGGTGTATTTGTACAGTTAGAACAATGGAGCTAAATGATTCCATTCACATTTAGCTCCGAGACATAGCAGGGACCAAGGAGAGAGCAAAAATAGCATGCACACAGACGCTAAATGTCACTACTACAGTGCAACAACAGGTTGGCTCTCCAGACAAACGTGACTGACTCCCGAGTTAGCGCTTTCCCAAGCACGCTGACCCGAGCCTCACTGTACAGTGTGACAGCTGCATACGTCAGTGATCCACACAGCAGGAGCAATTGCTGAAATTGAACATTTAAAAATAAATTCTAATAAAGACTGTCGGTACAGTATGGCTGCATCAAACACACTGCAGGAGTCCGAAGACTAGTACTCTCATTTAATGGAGACCTGGAGGCATTTATTTGAACCTTTAAATTCTCTGGGTTGTAATCCTCTGTTGCCTTGATCTGCTAGGAGACACTGAAGGTGAACTGAACAAGGAGGGGTTCAACTGATGTTTAAAACACAAAAGCAGGGGAAGCAGGGTCAGTTGGGGGGCGGGTGTCAGGAGAGAAGCACAGAGAGCAAAATGAATGGATGGAAACAAGCAGCCTGGAGGGGGAACTCTCTAGAAAGTACCAGAGACCTGGGAGATGGGAGGTGAGAGACTCTCAAAACTCACTAGGAGTGACCGTAGTCAAACTGCCCAACATTAGGGAAGTTTACCTCCAATAGTTGGACAAGGCCTCAAGAAGAGGGACTAGATTACTAACACACAGTTAAAATTTCTGACCTAGAATGTTCCTATCTAAATGAACTGCAGGGTCAAAATGGAAAAGAGACTGAAGGAAATACGATCCAATGACTCTCATGGTTGGGGGGGAGGGTACGAAGGTCTGACACTATTACTGATGCTATGGTGTGCTTACAAACAGGAGCCTGGCATGGCTGTCCACTGAGAGGTCCTCACAGCAGCTGACTGAGACAGAAGCAGATACTTACACCCAACCATGGAACTGAAGTGGGATCAGGAGAAGGATTAAAGAAGCTGAAGGGCAGAGTGACTGCATTGGCAGAGCAGCAGCCTCAACTAACCCAGACCCCAGGGAGCTCCCAGAGACTGAGTGACCAACCAGGAGCATACATGGCGCTAGTCAGAGGCCCCTGGCACAGAAATAGCAGAGGTCTGCCTGGTCTAGCCTCAGTGGGAAAGGATGCACTTAATCCTCTAGAGACTTGAGGCTCCAGGGAAAGGGTTGACCTGGTGGCAGGGCGTCCTCTCGGAGGCAAGGAGGAAGAGGAATGGGATGAGAACTGTGGGAGGGAGGACCGAGTGGAATGCTATCTCAATATCATCATAACCTTGCCTGACCCTAAACCCCATTGCTTCCATCTGTTTCCTGACATCTTTCTCCCCTTCAAGAACTGAGATACTTCACAATTTTGTTCTTCAATGAGTTGTGCCGCAGAACTTTCTAGAATTTGCTTCCTTGAGAGTTCTTTAATTCTTTAGATTTCTACATGTAATTGTAGAACTACATTTTTCAGTAGTGAACAACTCTGGTTAAATGATAATATCTCTTGCTACCATAGCAGTACATTTCAGGGCATTAAAATGAACTTAATCTCATATAACCAGCTCATTTTTTTTGCACACAACAGAATGTTCTAGAAATTGAACATTCCCATGTCACCAGGAACTGGGAAAATGCACCAAATCACATCTCATCACCACAGAGTCAAATGGCCATGCCCTTTCTAGTCGTCAGAATAGCCTCTCCAATATACCTTACATAGTGTCCACTCTAGTGTCCCAAGGGCATCCCCAGAGCCCTCTTTGAGGCTCTGTTCTTCCTTCCCCCACTATCCATGTTCGTCTCCTATCGATTCCTAACAGTCTCTGAGCTTGCTCGCAGTTGAGAGCATTCATCTCTGCATCTGCAGGAATGAGAAGAACACTGAGTGCACCACAATAGCCAATATGCTTTTGGATATTGCAGTGTGGTTCAGAGAACTCTGACAGAGCTGAAGCTATAAAATACCATGTGACTAAGTAAGTACCTGTGGGCTGCCTGGGACATCTTTCTAGCTCTCAGAAACACACTTCCATATTGAAGTATCTCTGAGCTCAACAGAAGTTCATCTAATAGAAGGACTTGAAAGGAGATCACAAGATTGGGCGGGGGGAGGGGAGAGGGCATAGGGGTGGAGGGAAGAGGGCAAAGGCAAAGAGCAAAGACACATCAGGCTGGCAGTGCAGAACACAGAACATCAAAAGGAAGAATAAAATGGGTTTCTGCCTCTTCCACGGGCCCCTTCCTAATCACCAAAGCTTGTTATAAGCTACCAGATGCTGAACTCTGTAGGAGAATATTTAATCTTTGGTACAAGGAAGCCAATATCAAGTCTCTCTTTAACCTCAACACAGCATCACAGAAGCCTGCTTGTCTGCGTGCCCAGTGCCTTCTCCCTGACCACGCCTCACCATAATGGTGAAAACAAGTGAACTATTTTCTACATATGTGTACGCTGCATTGTGGAATGCTGTGCTTGTTACCAATTACATGACTGTCATGTTACTATGATGACTGAGGTGAGGCATAACAAACATGGATTGGCTAAACAAAGAAAATCAGGTGCATAGAGTACCAGGCAAGGGTGAGCTTGCTCCCACTGAGTTTATCCTCATGGGACATTTTAGCCTTTCTGGGTACCTACTCAGTTCTCACAGGGCACTGGTGGGGACCATCTGTGTGCATAGAGACATTTTTCAATTTCTGAATTTTGTCACTTTCCTATGCCTATGCAACTCACTTAAAAATACAAGGTTTAATCCTGACCCTTTTAATAGCTGCTATGACAAACTGTTTCAGATAATTAAGTAATGCACATTAACAGTCAATCAATCAAACTCATAGTCATGTTAGATTGTACTCTGGATTTCACAAAAATTTATATCCTGGGTTGTACAAATAATAGGTAGCTGGATACAGACAATGTTTGCTCGTTCAAATATGCTATAAATAGATGGTCTTCAAAAGCATCAGGAATCCACAGATTATGGCATTCAAAATCATCTCATTATTAAAAGATCTTTTGACTATAAGACAGAGTTATTCTTGACAATACCCCTGGTCCATGTTAAAGAAGATAACCTCCATGTGGAGTTGCTTCAATTGTGGAAAACTAGCCACTAAGGAAAAGAAGCCCCAACATTATTTGCAGCAGAATATTGTGCAAATAGGACAAATAGATGCAGGATAGGCAACTGCTAAGCTCTGCCAAGACAGAGTAAAATAGTCCTTCGTAATTCCTGCTTCTTTAAAGTCTGTCAGATGTTCTGGATCAGAAGACTGAGGATAGAGAATCCAATGTTATAAGGAATATTGGGTACTGTCCAGGCAGTAAGCTATCTTTTTAATTTCTATGATTTTTGGAAGCTGTGACCCTGTGCTTCCTGCATACTCAAATAATATTTTATTGCTTCTCAAATCTCTGATGAGGTTGAAGACTCACAATTAAACTTAAGTTGTGGAGGATTCAAGATTTTCTAGGCCTAAAAAATAATGAATGATTTAAATACAAAATCCTAACCCACGAAGATAGGATAGATGATAAAAAACTTTAAACTGCCAAATATAATGGACTGGACATTATAAATGTACATCATATTTAATAATTTTCATAATTGTTATAATTGTATTCAATTTGTATCTGAGAGAAAGGGAGCCTTTTATTGGACTAAAAAGGGGAATTGTTGAGGTTTAATCTGTTTCTATGTGTTGTAATGACAACACATAACTAAGTGCAATGATAACTAAGTGCAGGGCCCCCAAGACCTAGTTACCCCATAGCTGATAGTCTGCATGTAGATCCAAGTGACACTATATGACCTTGCCCAGAAGTTATTTCTGATTGGTAAATAAAGATGTCTGCAGCCTATAGCTGGGCAGAGTTGAGATAGACAGTGCTTGGCATTAAGGAGTAAAGTACTGGGACTGGAGAGATGGCTCAGCGGTTATAAGCACTAACTGCTCTTCCAAAGCTCCTGAGTTCAAATCCCAGAAACCACATGGTGGCTCACAACCATCTTTAATGAGAAAGGACAGCCTCTTTTGGGGTATCTGAAGACAGCTACAGTGTACTTAGATATGATAAATAAATAAATCTTTTTTTTTAAAGGGGCTGGAGTGATGGCTCAAGGGCACCGACTGCTTTTCCAAAGGTCCCGAGTTCAAATCTTCAAATCCCAGCAACCACATGGTGACTCACAACCATTTGTAATGAGATCTGACACCCTCTTCTGGTGTGTCTGAGACAGCTACAGAGTGCATACATATAATAAATCTTAAAAAAAAAAAAGGAGTATGGCGCCATGGGTCAGATGAGTCATGAAACAATAGCCAAATGGGTTGGCCATTTGGCATTACGAGCAGCCCAGATGGAACACAGCAAATTATATAATGGGAGTATTTGTTGGGAAATAGACTCAATAGTCTAGAAGGTAGATATCTGCCCAGCACTACAGCTGTTTAAGGCATATTATAAAGATAAAGGGTGTGTGTGTGTGCGTCTTTTACCCAGGAACTAAATGGTCAAAGGTGGGGTAGAAACCCCAGATTGGGATTAAATAGTTCTACAACAATTACGAGTGATCTTTATATGTGGATAAAGTAGGAGTTAGTAATCACAGGTATACTCTCAAGGGAAGAGTAGCCAACTAGGACAATGGGTGTGCCAAAGTTCTCTGTGAAGAAGCTTCAGGGTTTTGAGGCCCTATCTCTTCAACAGGGTCATCATGTAAGCCAGGCTTTCATGCTCTCAGTAAAGGCTGAATCTTGCCATCTTTCTTGTTTGTAAACCAGAACCCAGGGATACATAGGAAATCTTTTCTTCTCACAAAAACAAAAGAGTGATAGCTTAGTTTTTCTTAGTTTAACTTTTTGTCTTCCTTTTAAAAAATATATCATTTCATTGGCAACTTATATAACCCACACTTAGTTTAAAATTATTAGCTTAATTATAGCCCATAAGACATATTTTAAAGCTTTTACTGGATGTTAGATTGTGTCATGTCCACACTCAAGGATCATTTTTTTCTCAAGGATTTCTATCATAAGGAAGAAATAAAAGGGTGAACACTTGTAAACATGTCTGTATTCTTAGTTTGATATCATGATGGTACCAGGACCTTGTGTGTGCTAAGTGTACACTTTACTACAAAGTTACACATACCTCAGGCCCCTCAGAATTTTGATTTTTGTTTTTTAAGGAAGACTATTTTTCTTCCAAACTATACAGACTGATTAACAGTCAGTATAGAAAAAAATTGATACTTTTTGCAGGATGGTAAAAACAGAAGCAGAAACTACCACTAATTATGAATCCAAAACAAAAGTATACTTTATTTAATTGGCAGTACTTTTCAGTGTTGCCAAAAATTACCACGGAAATCTTTCACATTTGTTGCTTTTACTAACCTGCTTGGTCTAAAATAAATGAGACTAATAAGCTTCAGTCCATTTTTATAATTCTCTTTCAGAAAAAAAAGGAAAGAGAAGATAAAATTGGCATCAAAATATCTATAAAACCCATGCTCCCAGATAGATTAGACTAAATCAGAAAAATCATTCCTAAAGATTTATTCTCAACTTCATAACAACACAATTATGATTCTCCTTAATCCATCAGACCCCAAATCTCTCACTGTATTAAAAAGAAAATATAACACTTCCTCAGAAACAGAGCTCTCTTTAGTGGTCCCAAAAATAGAGGTTCTGCCTTTGTTTACAGTAAATGTTAAGTTCAACTCAAGTGCTTGGCCCTCAGATAGACCCCTGAGAACAGTACTGAGAAGGAAGCACTTGGTTCCCACTGTTGACAGTGATGGCACTGTCAGGAAAGTTTTGTAAAGGCAAAGGAAGTTTAGAGGAAGAACACCCAGACTCCGGGATTAGTCTTACTCTCTTTCCATTTGATTTTTACTGGAAGATTTTATTTCTATGAGGTTTGGTTTTCCATTCTATGAGAATGGAAATAATAAGATCTACAATGATGAAATAAAAACATTGAGCATCAACACCTGGGAGGGGTCAGGAGTGTTTTATATGCTCAGAGAATCATGTTCTGAATTATGAATCAATGCAACAAAGTTCACTGAGCCTGACTAATATTTCCTATACTCTAAGAGAATGGCACGGTTGGCCCCATGTTCAAGACACAGAGTCCGAGCTCTTGTGGAGCTTCTCACCTTCTAATGAAGAGGTGTGGGAAGGGGTCTGTAGAAAGGCACTGAGAGAAAGCTTCTCTGGTCCCTTGCGCCTGAGTGATGTGTGAGAGTGAGCCACACAGGTTGTCTAGGGGAGAGCATTCAAAACATGCAGAATATCAAGGACAGAAACCTTGATGTAGGATTGTGCTTGGAATGTCTCAGACTTTCAGGAAGGGAGGTCCAGTGAGAGTGGAGTGAGGGAGAGAGTGGTAGCTATGGTAGGGGAATGGAGTCAAACTATTCCGAGTGCACTTTAGAAACAGCAGTGAGGAACAGTCTTGAGTCTAAGTGATATGGAAAGCTACTGAAAGGTTTCTGGGTTAAGAAAGAGATGGCATGGCCACATGCTTGAGGGTTCATGCATACATACATGCATGTGTGTAAGTAAGTGTAGATATACATATATACATATACACATATACATATATGTGTATACACACACACATATGCACATACATAGAGTATGTAAAGCCTGCTTTCACCTAACATTTCCACCTTTGCTCTCTAAGAAGGACATAATCAATCCCTCAACAATCACTGTTCTAGGGCTCATACTGCCTTAGTGTCCAATCCCTTATCTATTATAACACTAAGGTCCCTGAGAAACTCTGCCCTGGCCATCAGCTGTCCCTAAAAATGCTCCACATATCCCAGGGGAAATTTGTTGTCACCTCTCAGAAATGAACTGTCTATTCAGCCGTATGATCTGTTGGATAGACTTCTATCATAAACCATAAGCAGAGTGAAGTGTCTGAAGAACCAAATCTCTTAGTTTTTCTTTCCTCAGTCCCTATCAGAAGTGCCCACCACATAGTAGTCCTTGTTAAACATTTGATGCTTGCATACACAGGTGACCCAACACAGCCACAGAAGGTTTTCCTACCAAATTTTAAGGCAAAATATCAAAGAACATTCCTTTGGCCATTCATAAAAGATAACAGACACTCCACCTATTGGCCCATCAGGTGTTATGCCATTTGCCTATGAGGTGGGGTGAGTAGGGTCACCCAAGGATAGGAGCCACACCAAGGAGGAGAACTGAAATCCCATCCTGGAAACAAGGATGGCTTTGGGGCTGGGGTAGGGGAGCTGATTCCATACTGTGGATAGGCAAAGGTAATCCAGGCAGTGTTGGCTGTATCAAGATTTAAAGAGTAAGCCTTACTCCATGTAACTGGTCACAAGGAGGGTCTCAGGCAATTGGAAGACTATCAGGACACTGCAGCAGGGACCTAAATATGAGTGAGGAGAGGAAAAGCAGAGGAAGCAGACAACTACAGGGCACACAGATCCACGTTTGTGGAGATCGGGTGCAAGCTGAGGGGCATCACAATGAGCACTGTTCAGATAGAAAAGTGGGGAGAGCAGATTTCTCTAGCTGGTGGGGGAAGAAGCTGAGACCATTGAAGTGAAAGTGAGGTAAGTAATTTCATTTGGGAGCATGCCGTAGTTGAGGTAGCTCTGGAACATCCAGGAAGAAGTTCTCTAAAAGGAATTAGCAATACAATTCTGGAGCTCGCCAGAGACAAAGGCTTTCTGGAACCGCCTAGTGAAATACAATGGTTGCTACAAAAACAGCGTTTTAAATAGTACTGCACAATGGTACAGAAGATTCAGAAGCCTAGAGATGGAGCTTCAGGGGAACTCACAAGGAAAGGAACTGGACCTCTGTGGATCCCAGGTGACTGAGCAGCGATGTATCTCAGCCCAGTTTTAAAGGCCTTGGAAAACAAACCGAAGCAGAGAAGGGCAGAGTACTATAGCTGGATTCATCTTTAAATTATAACTCAAACATGTGAGACATCACAAATGTTCAAATAGCACTGATCCCAGCCCAGCGGCATAGAGAAGAGGTTCAAAAACACTGTCTGCCACTGGGCTACTAGGCATCCAGGAGAAAGGATTATAACAAAATCTGAGGAAATAAAAATACAGAGAGAGCTCCCACTCTAAGATTGCTTTCTTTCAAAGCCTTTACTGATGGCTTTCTCACCAAAGAAATGGGAGTCACGGTTGGGGAAAGGAGTACAAAGGAGTCTCTCTGAAACGTAAGGTTCCTGAAAGGACAAATCTGGGTAAATGGGTAGAGGTAGTCAATGTGGGCCATCTGTGAGAGTAAGGCAGACATAGGCTGACAGGGATGGACTCAAACTCCAAGCCCAGCCACATTCCTACAGTGGCTGGCCTACACTCTGAACTTACTTAGAGGCCCTCCAAGAAAGTGAGACTAAGTCTGTGCAATGCTAGGCACACGTCCAGCTGCTAAGGACCCAAGTTCTTCTTTATTGCCTTTCCAGTTTTAAGGGCAGAAAACAGAATAGGTCAAAGATGAAAAGAAGAAAAGTATGTATGTAAGGAACTGTCCAAGAGTTAACTTTTTAAAAATATTATACTTTCTAAAATGAAGAGAGATTGAAGGAAGGACAGCAAGAAAGCACTATCTCTGTACAGTCCTGCCTGTATTCCTACTTCCCAACCTCAACCCCAGTTGGATGCAAGCACCTGCTGGAGGTCCCAGAAGTTGCCAGAAGGCAAGGAGTTACTTGGGAGCAGTACCAGCAGGCAGCCTGTTTTGCAAAATTGCCTTTGTTCTTATTAAAACAATAAGAAAGAAAGAAAGAAAGAAAGAAAGAAAGAAAGAAAGAAAGAAAGAAAGAAAGAAAGAAAGAAAGAAAGAAAGAAAGAGAAAGAAAGAAGGAAGGAAGGAAGGAAGGAAGGAAGGAAGGAAGGAAGGAAGGAAGGAAGGAAGGAAGGAAGGAAAGAAAGAAAGAAAGAAAGAAAGAAAGAAAGAAAGAAAGAAAGAAAGAAAGAAAGAAAAAGAAAGAAGAGAGAGAGAGAGAGAGAGAGAGAGAGAGAGAGAGAGAGAGAGAGAGAGAGAGAGAGAGAGGAGGGATGGAGGAAGGGAAAAGGGAGGGAGGGAGAAGATGTTTTAAAGGTCTGCCAATGCGCCTGTAACCCTACAGGTAGGTAAGGAAGTGCAAAGGCACAAAGCCAGACCTGAAACGCTGGTGGGCAGGTAGATCCAGGCAGGAACAAAAGCAAGGCTCAGAAATCCAAGACTGCATTTCTCACCTCCTGTTTTAATCCCTTTGTGAGCTTTGTGCCCTGAGTCTATAAATGGCAGGAGTTCCCAGGCAGCCCCAAAAGTATGGGTGGCTAACCAGAAGGGCTATCAGGAATGGGAAACCTCCTGCCTGTCCCTTTCCAGCAGGAAGAAAGGCAAGGCTCACATACACAGGGCAGTGAGTCCAGAGAAGCAGTCCCAAGCAGCGTCACATTCCCAGGACCATAAGAGAGACGTGAGGATGAGGACAGATGCTGTTCCAGATAGGATTTGGAGCTTATATAAATGTTCCATGAGAAGAGTCTTTAATATCGATTCTAATTGCAGCTGTGAATGTTGTAGTCCCAATACTCTCTGAGGCAGGAGGATGACCATGAGTTTAAGGCCAGCTTTGCCTCCAGGGCGAGTTCCAAACAAGCCTAGATTATAGAATGGAGAAGCTAACAAACAGCCACTCCCTCCAAGTTTTTGAAAAAAAAAAACTAATTGTGAGTAGATTTTATTCTGCTTTGTTCAAATGACAGTATTCGTGGGAAGCCCTCCAATTCTAGTGTGAAACAACCCAATTTCTCACTGCGAAAAGAAGGGGGAGGGGGAGACATGTGAGGGCCTTACATCTGCAGCAAGCTTTAACAGGGATTCAGTCCACTACAGGTTTGAAGCACCATTTATTTTCCTCTATCAGAAATTCCAGCTGAGAAGAAAAGACTCTGGTGAGGGAGAGAGAGGGGGGAGAGGGAGGCCTAATGTTTTGAAAATGAATGTGCAAAAATAATCCAGAATAAATCAGACTCCATTGCCTATGTGTCAACAGTACAATAACAACCAAAGGGAAGTTGGATGGAGTTCCCTCCAAATGCGATTTGCTCCAGAGAAGACTTCGATTTGATTTGTGGCTTGGCGCTCTCCTGCCTCCCAGATGAGCATTTTGGATGCTGTGCAAGGCATCTCACAGAAGTCACCTGTGCTGCCTCCCCTTCTATTATCCTGTGTTCATGCTCTGCTGATCACTTCCCACTGTTTTCTAAACAAGCTATGCTAATTCATATTTAGGGCAGTTAGCATTCACAGCTCCCTTCACCAACAGAACTCCCAGAGCCAGCAAGGGAAGTGCGAAGCTAGCCCAGAGTTCTTATAAGGGCTGGTGCATCACTAAATCAAGCCAGGCAGGCACAAGGCCATTCCACCCAGATCAGTAAGCCTCACAGGATTCATAAAGGAAAAACTAAGGCCAGAGCAAGTGAG
Organism: Apodemus sylvaticus; assembly: GCF_947179515.1. Lineage (NCBI taxonomy): Eukaryota > Metazoa > Chordata > Mammalia > Rodentia > Muridae > Apodemus > Apodemus sylvaticus. The sequence goes on from NC_067487.1 coordinate 39,133,973, forward strand.
GGACAGACCACCCAAGACTGACTTCACCAATCATCTGAAATCAACGGGACAGAAAAGACATAAGAAGTAAGCAAGTTGTACTAATAGCTCCATCTGTTAGAAGACTGGACTTTGCAGGGAAAGACAAGTCTCAATTTGCTAGTCATAAGACCTCAAGAAAGTGACTCTTGGCCCTGCTGCCAGAAGCAAAACACAAATTGCTATGAGGGGGAAGTTAAAGGAGTGAATGTGTGAGGGGAAATATTATTAGAGGCCAGTGGGCTGGCTCAGTGGGTAAGGACCCTTGCTTTCAAGGCTCACAGCCTGAGCACAATCACCAGAACCCAAACCAACTCCTGTAAGTTGTCCTCTGACCTCCACACACATGTTGTGGCAAGTGGACGCATGTACACACAGACAATAAATATGTATGTAAGTAAACAGATAGCTAAAGAAATGTAGTGAAAAATAAGATACCTATTATCAACTTTATGGGCATGCACACATAACACAGAGATGCCTGACAGGCCGTACATGTCAGCTATTTTTATTACGGGATCAAAGGAGGGAGATTGTAGAAAATGTTCCATCAGATCAGTGATTTTGGCTTACTTTGGTGTCATTGCTGAATCCTAGCTATGATCACCCTGTATCTAGGAGGCACCCATAATTGTTTGATAGTTTGTCAGAAATGTGCTTCTCAGAACAAGGATATGTGCTATCACCGAAGCTGTGAGTTCTGGAAAGAATTGTCTACTTGAAAATAGCGACTGTTACAGACCGACATCCTATTGTGCTTTTCACATGACCACAGTGAGTGGTGACTACAACTATCTCAAATCAACAACCAACACATGTTCACTGACTTCAAAGACAGTGAAGCTTTAACCAGGGGTGAGCACACAGCTGTTCAAAGGACGCCCTGATACATGGATTCCCTCAAAACTGAGCAAGCATCTGGCCAGGCCGTGAACTGCTTGCTACCTTCCTGTCTTCTTCCCCTTTTCAACATAAAGGGAAAGCCAGAGAAAACTAAAAACCACACAGTTCAGTGACATGGTGCACCGAGGCTCAGCGTTACTGTGAACTGATTCAAATTTGTGAGGAAACCCACGTTACCTTTGCAGAGTGCTCCATGGTGACCACCACTTTGGTTTTGGAACTGGACACTAAATCCATAGCTCCTCCCATTCCTTTCACCATTTTCCCCTGTAAAACAGAAACAGAAACTGAGTAGTCATGCACAGTTCACTTCTAATCCCGAGAGGAAGTGTACCGTTAACTTGCCAGCACAAGCCACCCCTGGAAAAACCATCACTACTCTATACTGAAGCTTTGTAACCTAGACTTCTGTTATTCTGTTAGCCGATGGTTAAAAGATAATTGTTTTTTCAAAATATTTATTATTATACTAATATTGTGTGTGTGCATATGTCTGACACAAAGGTACGCATGACATGTGAGGAAGTTATAGGACAACCCTGTAGAGCTGGGTTTCTCCTCCCACCTTTCCACTGGTTCTTAGAATCAAACTCAGCTCATAAGGCTTATGCAATAGGCCCTTAACCTGCTAAGCCATCTCGCCAGCTCCCAGGATGATTATTATTATTATATCATTTTTACTAAGCATTACTAATACATTTTTGTTTACAACTTATTAGTAATAAGACAAGTGAATAAGAAACTAATATAAGAACCTTTGTTGAATTCGTGCAAAATAAAAAAAAAGATCAGATTGAAACTTTGACAGCCATGACCTTCGTCTCTTTCTTTCCAACATGTAGCTGTTTTTACCAATTCATCCATTGAAGACACTTTCTAAGGCACTTTTGGTTTCCTACAGAGTCACATGAGTAGGCTGAGGCGCTAAAGGAATCCTCTAGCGGTGACTCATAAGGAAGGTGGTTCTGTCTGTCTATCTTTCTGGCTCTTAGTTTTCAACTTGCACTTGGAAAATAGGAAGAACAAAATGGAAAACGCGCCCAGTCAAGCAATCACAGAGACAAGGAGCTGCGTTCAGAAGTGTTCTGCCCTCCCTGCTCTGTCCCTACTCACCCGCCAACTCCTTCATTATTCATTTATCAACTACCTTCAATGCACTGTGCATAGGCAAAGATTCCAACCTCCTGCTTTCTCCTGGATACAGAGTTTTGGAAAACACAGGTGTTTCCAAAGATGATGAAATACAACCTCCCAAGGCACAGTAAAAAGATATGACTTCTAACATAGAAACTTCCTTAACATTTGATTCATTCATTCATTCATTCATTCATTGTTTTTAAGCTCAATCTTCTGGCATCTTTTGTCATTAAATATTTTCCAATCATCTCGGAGATCTGAGGGGATTAAGAAGGGTATGTGTGGATCTAAAACAAGACATTAAATCCATGACCTCAGAGACAGCTCAGAGGTAAACACAGTACAATGCAGGCATGAATTAGATGAACTATGTGTAGGAAGGACAAAGGAGCTGGATGCTTTGTAGCGCCACCAAGGAGATGGGCGGCAGCTGGCAACGGTAGAGTGGAGAGGTGTGTGGAACATACAGGAACAGTTGGATTCAGACAGGGATTGAAAGAATGCAAAATATCCATTTAAATGTGCAATTTCAACTTCTCCGTCAACGCTATGAGCCTTAGTCAGCTGGAACCCTAACATGCTGGTCATCAGGTCATCAGATCTTTGTAGAAAACACCAATATCTTTATGGCTCCATAAGTACGGGAAAGCCATGGACAGAAACGAAACCAGAAATCAAGTCAATGTGCTATCAATCCTTTGAATTAGAAAAAAATTCTTGGTCGGAATACACCACAGGCAAACTTTGAGATATAATGGCTGCGCAGGTTTGAAACTTATTACAGCCTCCTACAGGAGCTTGCTCTGCTATGCGATGTACACATCTGAAATCACTTCAGTTAGTTAAATACTTACAGAGAACCTCCTGGGAACAGAACTCGAAACAATTGCAGAAAAGCTACTGTTTGCTTCTATTTAAAAGGTTCCTCTCTTTATACACTCACTGCACATGAAGTCTTCATAGCTCAGTTAAGTGATTTGATGTCCTCTAGCCCCCAAGGCACAGGCTAGAGATTTCACAGCACCATCTTAACATCTAAATGCCTGCTTTCAAAGGTGAAAAAGGCCCAAGACTGGACAACTGTTAAACTCTGTGTGACATTGCCAAATATCAAACCTCTCTGAATCTGAAGTATTTATAAACCCCAAATAAGACTATATATCTCTGCCATGAAGCCATGGTAGGTAAACTCAACACAAGAAAATATGTGAAAGTGTGTGATAAATCAAATTTACAAAATAAATCTTCAGTCAACTCAAATTGTTGCAAGCTAGATACAACACTAGAAACTAGAAATCTTCAAAAATAAGATCCTTTTCTTTGAAATGTTCATTGTCTAATTAAAGGACAGTAATGATGAGTCATATGTATATAGACAGATAGATCTCTTTATATACATAGGATATGACATATATGTTTAGATAGACATGCATGTCTATGTATATATATACATATATACAAACATATATTAATATTATAAATTATATATGTATGTATATATGTCTTATACAAAGCAAGCTTTTCTTCTCTGAAAGTGGCATAACCCACTTCTCCTATCACCAAAATGAAGATAAGATACGACCTTCACCTGTGTCCTTTCAGTGTGTAATTCAGTATGTAACTATTACTGGGGCTTTGAGCTTTGTCCTTCCTTCCTCCTGACTCCGTTTCCCCTACACCACAAATATCTGGATGAGGGAGGCAACCCAACCGGCCCAGGCGTGTTCCCATTGCACTAGGACAGCGAGGATGCATCTGGTAACTGTGCCTGGAGAAGAGATGGCAGGAAGGGTTGACAGCAATCTTACCAAGAGGGGATTTCAGTAAACTTACTCCCACTTGGAGAAAGCAATACTCAAAATTAGTAGAGTGGCGCTCCCAGATCAACACGCTTCTAGGAGTAACTATAAAATCTTCAGGTATTTGGTTCTCCTACTCATTTTTTTCTTTTTTTATTAGATATATTCTTTATTTACATTTCAAATGATCTCCCCTTTCCTGGTTCTCCCACCCCCAAATATCCCATAACCCATCTCCCCTACCCCTGTTCCCCAATCAACCCTCTCCCACTTCCCTGTCTTGGTATTCCCCTACACTGCTGCATCGAGCTGTTTCAGGACCAAGGGCCTCTCCTCCCTTTGATGTCCAACAAGGCCGTCCTCTGGTACATATGCGGCTGGAGCCATGGGTAACTCCATGAACACTCTCTGGTTGATGGTTTTGTCCCTGGGAGCTCTGGGAGTACTGGGGGGGGGGCTCATATTGTTGTTCCTCCTATGGCACTGCAAACCCCTTCAGATCCTTGGGCCCTTTCTCTACCTCCCCCACTGGGGACCCTGTGCTCAGTTCAATGGCTGGCTGAGAGTGTCATCCTTTGTATTTGTCATGCACTAGCAGGGCCTCCCAGGTGACAGCTATATCTGGCTCTAGTCAGCAAGCACTTATTGGCATCCACAATAGTGTCTGGGTTTTGTAACTGTATATGGGATGGATCCCTAGGTGGGGCAGTCTCTGGATGGTCTTTCCCTCAGTCTCTGCTCCACACTTTGTCTCTGTATCTCCTTCTGTGGATATTTTGTTCCCCTAAGAAGGTGCTCCACACATTGGAAAAGACAAATAGGATGTTTCCTTTCATCTGAACTCCCAAACATTCCTGAAGTAGAATCAATTACTGAAAGAAGACGAGTGGCTCTATCTAGACTGGCAAGAACAAGAAGAAAAACAAGTGCTATCGAAGGCAAACTCATCCTTATCCCTCAACTCGGTTTATCAGCATTGTGTGAAACCCAATCACTTCATTTCCCAGCTCTACCGCAGTTAAGAGTAGCAATGGGCCTGGATTCCAGACAATGGAAAAGGGGGAGGTAAGATTTGTGACTTGTAGTGCTAGATCACAAGTTTTGAATGAATCCTTCGTATTCTTCCACCTTCTACTCTACGGGCATGAAAAGGCAACGTGATGGGAGAAGGATGAGCTCCTGACACCCCACTGCTCAACATCAATGGGAAATAAATGCTTAGGGTCCCAGATTGCTTAAGCTGGAAGACTTATTTGACACAGCAGCTAGTGTAACCAATTCACTGATGTGGTATTGACTCAACATATTAATGGACAGCAGAGAACTCCGTGTCGAATGAGAGCTAATCACATAATGGAGCAAGTGGAAGAGAGTTAGCAAGGCTCTTCAGAGGCAAGAGGGGGTTGACTCCTCCAGACACTCTGCTGGGAGCCATAATTCACTGCTCTATCCAAACGTCCAGCACATCATCCGACACTTGTAAAGCTACGCTATTGCTTCTCGTGAATGACAGAGAGAGTGAATAGAACAGATCTGTTAAGGGAACAGCTTCCCTTAACAGATCTGTTCTTAACAGCTTCCCATTTCCATACTCATCGTCCTCCACAAAACTCAATACCCTAGACAACAAAAAGCTAAATAAATAAGAAGACTAAGGAACTAAAAATAGACCTTTAAATAATAAATCATGAGAGAAAGATGACACTTGTAGAACAAATAGCCCTGGGATGAAGACGAGGGTTTGGGCACGGTGAGCACTGGGCAGGGTGACTGACACCATGTGTAGCCTCTCCATAACTCTCATCAGCACACATATTTCCTGAATGGCGTAACTGTAGCTCTGTACTGTATGCCCCAGGCATAATGGGGAGATGATTGTTGGATGTCCAGCTCATAACCATCTCATCATTTTTCATTTAAGGGCTGACCCTAACCTCAAGCATGCAAAAGAATGCAATAAAATGAGCTAGAAATGTGGTATTCTCCAATACAACAGAATCACACAACACTTGTACAGTGATAATGCTCCAACTATGATCCTTAGTCCACGACTCTCCACTCAGGGTCTGTTATCCAAGTACCAAGACAAAAATCAGAAATACAAGGCCTTTAGTGTTTTCAATAAAATTCTAGAGTGCAGAATTTAATTTAAAAAATCTGCATTTTCGATGTATTTCATCTGCTTTGTCTCTATTTCCTAATGCTAGAAGTTTTTAAAAAGTAAAACATTAACGGTTAACATTGAGCCTGTCAATGTCGCAAACTACAAATGTTAAATTATAAGCAAAACTAGATAGTAAAGTCAAGCTCTACACACGATCTTATAATTTTTGATGATTTTACAAGGAGTTTGAATATTTTAGGAGGTACTGCAAAATATGCTTTAAATAAAGTACAAAACATGTTGAAAAATTATTCATGACACCATCTTTTTCATTAGGCCATAAATAGCAACAGATCGTTTCTGGATGGTTACTGTGCAGTATTCTGGTATGAAGCGAGAAACCGTTTAGTTGTATATAGAAACAATTTCGTGGCATTTTTTTTAAGTGGCGGCATGTGCCACCGTAGGAAACGTGAACCCACGTCAAGTGTAAGGAAAGGACGGCTGTGGGGCAAATTATTAATAAACCTGGCGCTCGCTGCTCAGTATTAAACACCAGAACATGAAGTACCCACCTCAATCCAAATATAAGCCTCTGTATTTCTGTCTTTCTCATTATTAAACAATGCTCAAGGGAATGAAGGCTCTCCTTAGCCTGCTCCCCCCTAAAGCAGCAGAGAGGCAATGTAAGATGGTTAAATGACAACATTTGTTGAAATACGAAGAAAACAGGCTATAACCATTTTTCTTCATGTTCAATGAAGATTTTCAATTTGCCTTAGTTTACAACAAAGTTACAGCAGAATACTTTCCTTTTTGCATTAAGCGTAGTTTTCAAAACCCCCAAAAGACGGCAACTTTCCTTTCATCGATTTAATTCCATTTCCCAGGACAAGTGAATTGATCATGTAAATGAACTAGTATGGGACTGGAAATATAATTATATTCTCTTTTGCTAGGCAGGTAAAATAGCTTATGCTTCGTAAATATCAGTTATCCATCATAGAGTGGCCTTTCCAAGAGCAAAATGCAATAAACTTGACATTTCGTTTTAATAAGCACTTTTATTCCTGTTCTTGCAAGGACCTGTTTCATTAGTTATAACCTGCCCTGGGCTCCTCTGGATTTAGTCCTCAGAGTTTAAACCTGGTTCCTTCCTAGCCCGTGTCTCTGCAGTGAGACCTGGACTCAATGAGCCTCCTAGCAGTTGTCTGAGGAGGCACCTTTGGAGCTGGTATCTCTAGGCATGACAGTCTGTTACACCAATTGCTTGGAATGATATATTCAAAAGTTTCCATGGCACAAGCCTTACCTGGTTCCTCCTGCCTGCCCCTGTGGGGGCTCTCTGCATCCTTTCTACAATCTTTGTTCCAAAGCATCTCAGTATGGTAGTCAAATAAGGGTTCTCTCCTTGGCCCGGATAAGAGATTAATATATAATAACTCTTATATAATAAACTCTTATATCCTCCTCAGGGCTCAGTTGTAAGTACATGTTATTTCAAAAACATCCAAAATATATTGAATTTATTGTTTATTTTTTCAAAGGAGGAAAGAATCATTTACAAGTTGACCAAGGAAAAAGAGCTTAAGAAACATGGTAATTCAGGCTCTGGCCATGAATTTAGCCTCTGCCTGACCTGTTAGGCTCTCTCCCCTCTTTGGGCATACAGAATCCCTTACTCTGAATACCCCAGAGTTCCTTGTTGCCCCTCTTTGATCCTGGGAAAGAAAGAAAGAGATCAACAGTGCAAATTCTAAGCCTTAACACTGTCACTATATTTGTCACAATATTTGTCACAAATATTCAAAGAGTAAACTTTTTCCCCAGACATATAAACTCCATTATAAGTTTATATTACATTATAAGTATATATTATAAGAAGTACAAACTCCAAGGAATAAACTCCATTATAATAGATAGAATTATAGAATAAGAACCACATATCAACTTTAAAATATTCTTGATAGTTACAGAGAATAATTTACCACCACGTGCATTTTCCAGTTTCAGGCCAAATTTCCGAAAACAAAAATTTAGTCCCTACAGAAAATATTTCTAACACTTTGTAACAGAAACTATAGAGGCAAAAACACACGTTTCTTCATGATACAGTCTATCTCGAAGTGAGCCCGAAGAGAACCAAATTCCTACTGTAAACAAAAGATGCTTTTAAAAACCACAGTCAGGATCTCCATTCATTTACGACGTAATCCATAACAAACCATTATGTAGGCTCGAACATGTCAGAAATGTATTAGGCTTGATTCCTAAAGAAATCAATTAACTTCAAACATAAAAAGTAAGCTTTGTTCCTGGCATTAACCACAATGAATCTCTCATTTCATAAAAGTGTAAATACCAGTCAGAGGTACATCTGCAGTGTTCTTAGGAAACATCACTCCTGATGAACAAAACCCCAATACATTTAACATTGATCATCACTGATTAGATCAAGGCTGTCAAGGAAACCAGGGTATGGGGAGTCAATATGCACTTGTTATATGAACTAGCTTTTCTTTTCCCAAGGAACAATGGATGTGTGACGAGTTCCTTGGGTTGTTGGCATTACTAAGGAAGCACATTTACAGAGGTTAACTTCTTTGTCACAAAATCACAGATAGGCTGTCTGATCTGTTCTCTGGACTCACAAAATGGGCAGTCAGAGAAAAAAACCTTATTCCGATCTCTGCCCAAAGCTGTAAAGTTTTGGTTTTTATTGAGTTTAATCATAACACAGCAGAGATTAAAATAAACATCACTCAAGCTACTTTATGTGCACCTTCTCTGCCTGGCGCCTTCAAAGGCTTCAGTGGGAGGAACTTGAACACAGGTTTCAGAATAGATAGATGTGGTGTTTCTGTTTAGAATGATGAAGTGCTGTGATAATACCAGTAAGTTCTGGAGCCATTAGTTAAACAGAAACAAAACTAGGTGCCAGCACCATATATAAAATTCTAAAGATTAGTATTTTTCCCACACTGGATCACAGAGAGGAATGGATTGCTAGAATAATATGAAACTGTTCACATTTGACCAACTACGACCTACAAACATATAAATCTTCGTGCTGGGTTCAAGTATACAGTCTAATGTTTGAGAGTGCAGAGGGTAAAAGACCTCGGTCTCTATCACAGAGCTATTTCAAAGGCTTACGTTACTTTAGAAAGTCCCTGGATAATCCCTACAAGACAAGAGTGAAAATACAAATAATCATTTATGTTGCACGTATGAGGATACAGCTCTCTCTTCCACACCCCATCAGCACGGAGTATTAAATCATGACTGTCTTTTGGAATATGAAATAGGCAATCTCAGAAATGTTCTTTCCTGGTTCCTCCAAGAGGCTGTGAGAACCTGAACCGAGGCAGAGGCACACGTTTTTCGCCGCCACCTCCCACCACCTGCACAGCTCCGAAGAGCACATTACAGAATTATTGTAATTACACTGCCATTTCTGACAGCTGGATGGGACATTTACAGTGAGAGGCATGGTGACTGAAGGAACATCACTGAAGAATACACAGAAGTTAGCAACGATGGCATTTTTTTTTTATCCACAGCAGAAAGGATTAAAAAAAATTAGGGTAGATGATGATTTAAGAGTTTTTTTTTTTCCTTAAGCCCACTAAGAGCAATTATGAAAAAGCATGAACTAAATGTTAGTTCTCTATGAAGCAAAGAAAGGCTTGGATGAGAGCGGACTGGATCATTTTGAGTCTACATTAATTGTGAGTTCATCTGAGGATGGTGAAGAACCAGCTGGGACCAGTTGGTTATGAACATCCATGGCAAACTGGTCTCAGACTACTGTTGGAGAGTCTTGGGTTTTGTTTTGGGTTTTTTTGGGGGGGGTGTTGTTGTTTTGGTTTGTACTTGTGTTGTTTATTCTTATCTCAGGTGCAAGGATTACTTTGTGAAGAGTACTTGTTATATGAGAGGCAGGTCTGACTCAGAGATGACTGAGATAGCCCCATTTCTGGTACCCAGGGAACCACAGGCCTAAGTACCAGTGTATCCAGACTCACAGTGTGTGATGCCTGAGCCTCCAGAGCTCCAGAGAAGAAGTACCATGCTTACGGTCATGGTCATAACCATGACCCTTCTTTTTTGGAAGTATTAAGAATATGGAAGTCCTGAGTTGATGTGGGAAGGGACAGGGGTCCTGACATCTTAGGAAATGGCCACTCTTGGAAATCAAATGTCCATGCTCTCATCTGTACAGTTTGGACCAAGAGTGGTGCTACAAACTAAAAATGGCTTTTCTTCAAGGCAGGCAGAAGGAAGTAGAAATACCAAGTTTCAAATACCAAGACTGGTTCAAAGATTGCTTTGGGAAATTCGAGGCATGGGCATTCTCCCTCAGTGACTAGGTTGAAAATGGGATGCTATTCTTATTCTTCAAAACTCTTCACATGAGGCTGTAGGGATTCCTCAGGTCTGTGAACTGAAAGGCCTAGAAGCATCGAAAACCTGGATGGCAGTGAACACAGCTAGCGCCCACATCTTAGTTTCTAAATGCCACTCTTTCAGTGTGAGAGATCGTCAGACCCCTTGAGGAAATAATGACTGTTCAGTGAGATAAGTATCATTTGTAGTACCAGAATATGGGGAAGCACTCAGTGGAAAATGAAGAAATAAAATGCGAGGGTACCAAAAGGATCCAAGTGCAAGCCAAACCGAAGGAGCTCCCAACGAGGACACACAGAGCTCATAAAGAGAACATAAGTACCATAGTATTTTATCACAAGCCATACTGCGCTCACCAGTTCAATACACTTCTGACTTTAAACGTCTTGTGTTAGTGTAGTCCCACAGGAAAGGGACTTAGCCCCATAAGAATGGCCTTCTCATTCCTCAAAAGACAATTATTGCAAATAGTAGCTCCCAGCATTTCTGATGCAGCACCTATGACATCAGCCATTCCCACGACCCCTCTCAGGTTTAGAAACTGGCTGGAGCAGGTCACCGAATCTTGGAAAGCATCTGACTTAATGCTGTTTGTCATCAAGGATACACCCAAAGACTGGCCAAGCGACAGGGATGCCCAGGGCAAGGCGTGGCACGTGGAGGGCAGAGCCTCTGTGCCACGTACACCTTCTTCATGGCTGTATATATCTCGGACTCAGACCTCACCATTAGGGCTTTTGTGAAAGTCTCACTATGTAGGTGCAATTGGTTACATCATTGGTATTGATACCCTAGTCATTGGTTATTGATACCCAGCCCTGGTCTCCCCTCCAGAGGGACAGTTCTATTTAAGCAATGTCCATCTAATCATGACTCCTTATCTGGAAACCCTGCACCATCTAACCAGCCTAACCTTGGGTATCATCTAACCAGCCTAACCTTGGGTACCATCTAACCAGCCTAACCTTGGGTATCATCTAACCAGCCTAACCTTGGGTACCATCTAACCAGCCTAACCTTGGGTACCATCTAACCAGCCTAACCTTGGGTATCATCTAATCAGCCTAACCTTGGGTATAGCTATAAGGGACTTGCCATTAATAGGTGACGTTCCTACCAGGAAATTCCAAACTATTTAGAGAGTCTGTATATGTTTTTCTTATGATTATACCTTCCCTTCAAAAGGTAGCACTTAATCTCCTTTCACCCTGGGAAAGGGATAAGTACACTGAACTGCTTTTAGAGAATAAAGCAGGAACCCTGGAAAACCAAGAAACAATGAAAACAGTGTGCCATAGGGAGCCATTTGCTTCTACCTATCCAGCACTGTGTCTTCTACCAGCTGAACTGACTTTTAACATGCCTCTAATTCCAACAGTGGGGAGGCAGGCAGAGGATGACTGCAAGCTTCAGGTCAGCCTCATTCACAAAATGAGGTCCAGACAAGGTAGGGCCACCAAACAAAACTAAGCCCAACCAAGTTGTACATATCAATGGAGTAATGAATGAACTATAATAAAAATATCAGACCAATTCTTACTGGGACCAGTCGACATTGCAGTGGGTCAGTATCTCTGAAGATAGGAAAAGTCATGAAAAGAGGAACAATAGAAACTGTTGGGCTGGTGAGATGGCTCAGCAGTTAAGAGCACTGATTGCTCTTCTGAAGGTCCTGAGTTCAAATCCCAGCAACCAAATGGTGGCTCACAACCATCCGTAATGAGATCTGACGCCCTCTTCTGGTGTGTCTAAAGACAGCTACGGTGTACTTACATATAATAATAAATAAATCTTTGGGCCAGAGAGAGCAAAGGCCCTGAGTTCAATTCCCAGCAACCACATGCTGACTCACAACTGTCTGTACAGCTACAGTATACTCTTATACATAAAATAAATAATCTTTTAAAAAAAGAAACTATCATGGAGTAAAGAACACAATAGGATAACCAATGAACATCCCAAGGCATTAGTATATTAAAATTAGATAAGAATAAAAATGCAATATAACACCCTGCATTGGGTCTTGAACAGAACAAGGACATTAATGGGGGTGCAGGAAGACATGACATCTACACATAGACGATGTCTGTATAACAGAAATGTGTCAGTGTATGCTCCTCAGCACACACTGAATACAGCACAGCCATGGTAGTACCCGATCAAAATAATGAGAGCAAACTCTATGACGGGAGACTATTTCTGATGCTTTCTTGCAAATCTAGCATTATCTACCCTAATTTTTAAAAATTTCATTTTTGGGGTTATATGCAAGTATATATTTTTTGAGCATTATATCCTTAATATATATATATATTATATTATATTATATTATATTATATTATATTATATTATATTATATTATATATATATTTCTATCTAATGTAAATGAGCATCTGCGATGAGCCAAGTGCTTAGGTTACTATGATAAAGTTATGGTCACTATTCTTAGCATTATCAACGTGCTAAGAAGGCAGACTGACTACCGGGTCTTTGAGCCAAGAAATGCTTAAGAGTTCTAACAAGTTATGTTTATTATTCTGCTTTAAGTGAGCAGTTAAGCTGAGAGCTCCAAGTTATTTAACCGCTGGGCTATTTATTTATTTATTTATTCCTTTTACAACCCATCATCAGCCCTTCCTCTTCTCCCAGTCCCCCTTTACCCCCTCACACAAGTCCAAGACCCTTCCGAGCTCCTAGACACTAAATCACCCATCAAAGAGTGAGCAGAGGCTGGACCTAGGCCCCCTGCACATGTGAAGCAGATTAGCAGCTTGGTCTTCATGTGGGTCCCCCAAACAACTGGAGCAGAGGCTGCCACTGAGTCTGCTACCTGTCTGCTTCTCTGTGCATCCTATGTGCCCCCTAAATGGACTGCCTTTTCTGGCTTCTTTCCTGGGAGAAGATGTGTATAGACATGATGCTGGGGGAGGGGCTTCATTTGAGAAAGGGAAGGGAGCATGGAGGAAGGACTTGTGTAAAATTATCTTAAAAAAATAAAATCCCGTACGTTGTGAGTTCCTGTGGTTCTGTTTTCCCATCAAACGGGAAACAAAACAGAAATTTGGTGCTCAAATTTTCTCCTCTGGGAGGCTCTCCTGGTGACTCTTCTGATGGCTTTAGAAAATCTGACTCTCAGAACAAGCACATTCGTGACAGTTAATCTATGTTTTCTATTAAGATAAAATCTGTTCTCCAGCAATAGCTAGACTTTATTCCTTGACAGAAGCTAACATTTAATGATAGCATGGCTACCAGCATTCACTGGGTTAGTCCCTCAATAAACATAAACGGATGATTCTGAGAACTGCATATATGAGCTACGAGTCTGTGGTGTTTTTCTTTTCATTTTTGTAAAAAATGTTGCCATCCAAACTGTTGTTCTTTTGATCAGCTTGTCCCACTGGGCATCTTACATTCTGAAAAAGCTTTTGAAATCCAAATGGCAATCAAGACCTTCTGAAATAAACTACAATATTATCAGTATTTAAAAAATATATGAGTGTAACTGCTATACAGCGAACAATGGACTTTCCCTTTTGCTATCCTAATTTATTTTTACTGTATGGTTTATTTTGTTCATATTGTAGATCATTCAATAATCTTTATTTTACAAAAGTAATTCCCTATTAGAAGAAAATGAAATTATAATCACAAAAAATAAAACAATAAACAGTACTTATATTGGAGTAATTATATCTATTTATTAAAAAAAACACATGGGAAAGTTAAATAAGTTACCTAAGGTTATAAAACAAGTCAGAAAAAAAGGTACAGGTAAAATCTCTTCCATTTCCGAAGAGAAGTAATTGAATCCACACAGAAGACAAGGCACTTCCTATTTTAAAGAACCCATTAAGTAGGACTTATTGCATTATTTTTCTTTCTTAGTGTTTCTAATCTGTTGGATTGTGTTAATTAATTTAGTTAAAGGCAGGCAGAAGGCTGGAAATGTCCTACATAGCTTCAGGTTGGACAGTTTCTAAAAATAAAGTTAGATTCTTCAGGACGCAGATTATAAAACCTTCCAATGCTCTTATAAACAAGCCAAGCATCTTTCACCAATCCCAAAGCTGTGACTTGGGAAAATCAAATTTCCTCCAAAACAATACCCATGAACAGCAGTTCTGTTCAGGGTGGAAACCTGTTAGCTGACAAAATCTGTGGGTGCTAGAGTGCATTTCTCATATAGTTTAGGGGCATGGATAATTTAAGGCAGCTACTTCTGCTCATTTATAGATTAAGATTTTAGTTTCTGATTATTTTGAAATGTTCTGCATTGCAACAAAATAAACAGATAATAACAAACATTATTAACAAAACAATAATAAACAATAATAAACAAAATAAAAATGGAAAGTGAAAACATGTCAAAAACTCATTGTTTGGGGCCAAAGCTTACGCTTGATGCATGTATAACTCTAACAAAGTTAGGAATCAGAAATATCCACCAAAGCCATATTTTAAAATTGGTATTCACATAGCTATATTTGGATAATCTAATATATACTTGATCTTATTCATTAATAGTTCTCTATAGTTGAAGGACTATTAAAATATTCCAAACACAGAGGCTGAAGAGATGGCTCAGCAGTTAAGAGCACTGATTGTTCTTCTAGAGGCCCTGAGTTCAGGGGGGGGAAAACTCTTCGAAATTATTTTTTTTAATAAAATTTAAAAGGAAAACCTTAAGTACACTACAAGTTAAAAGTCTGAATTGCTCGATTAAAGTAAAATCTTTAATCATTACTAATCACTCACAATATTTTAGATATTATATTAAATAAAGACAAGGTAACTGCATGAGAAAAATCTTATTTGAAGGTAACTATTTAGACTAATATTAAATAATACTATTGAGACTATACTAATATGTCAGCTAATAAGAATTTAGCGAAGCCTAAGATCAATAATAGTAAGCAGTTTTCTTGAATATTATCAAGCCATTTGGAAACTTAAATGTAATACCTAGCTTAGAATATTGACAAAAATCTATACAATAATATACTGAAATGTAAGTGTAATGAAAATAACTTGGATATGAATAGACTGAGCAGACCGAGGTCATCTCGTGTAAGTAAGAGGAGGTACCACGCTTCTGGCCAAGGAGACGATCACAAAGGCATCCTAGTGAACACGTGTAATGCTTAGTGCCCTGGGGCACATCCCCAGGACTCCCCCTTTTCCTCTTCTTCCTCATTCACTACCTTCACCCTACAAACAGCAGATCTTACTGATGCTGCTCACAAGTCCCTCCTCACTGCCAACAAAACGCATATTACAAGAAGGGAAATGCTCCAGGCAACTCCATAGAACTCCAGTTCCAGGGGATCTGATGCTCTCTTCCAGCCTCTGCCAGCAGCAGCAGATACACACATGGTACACGTACAACATCCAGGCCAACACTCATAAACTGAGAATAAGTAATTTTTGCAATGCTCCGATGAAATTACTCAGTAAATGTTATTCTCTCCATCACACGTTAAAAATAAAGAGGTCTAGAAGGTTCAGTGACTTCAGAGATAGCTACTTCTCACTGTGCTTCAAAGAAGATGGAGGGTTCTGTGTACTGGGAGAACACATTGGAGGCATCTTCCTGTAATGCTAAGAGCATCAGCCTCCAAGGCTGGAGAATGAGCTTACACAGTCAAGTAGCTAAGAACCAGTTTTGTAACATGGGTTCAGTCACTTCAGCTCTCTATATTCAATGCATCTTTCTGTTCCTCTGTAACTCAATATTACAAAATTAATTCCTTAATTCCTAACTGGCAGGTAGGATAACAGGATTGTGATCTATATAGCAATCCTTATATTTAGAAAGTCTGAAAGGAATATTTCAGAGACAGTGTGAAAAATTTTAAACTAGATGTCTCCACGATATAAATACTACTTTCTAAAAACCTAAGTGTTGACCAAGATGGTCTCTATACCAAAAGAATAAAGTAGGAAGTGACAATTTCACCAAGTGGGAATGTCAAATTCAGTGATTTAATAAAAGTCAGCATCCAAGAGTCATTAGCCTTTAGCTGCAGGGTCGCACTGCCATCAGCCCCGTGGTTTCACTCCCTGCTAAGTCATCCCAGCAGACCCATTAGTCCTCATCTTACTGATAATGGGTGTCTGGGAGGTCTCATTTATCATTTCCAATGTTTTCCTCCTTTTAAGTGGGCTGTTTAATGAGAAGGGGCTGTCGCAGTCATGGGAATGCATCATTAGCCAAACATATTATTGCAAACACCACGTTTATATCTTCTCTTCATTTCTCCACATAAAAAGAAGAGGGGAGAGGAAGGAGGGTGAAAAGGGAGGGAGATGGAGTGAAGGAGAGAGGCAAGAGAAACACTTCCCTCTACGCAAAGGAGCCTGCCTTCTAACACCAGAAGAGACACAAACTATTCAATCAAATTCTTAAAAAGGGCTTTCTATTAAATTTAAGAAAGGAACTTTAAAAAAAAAACACATAATATTTTCCAGACACACATACAGACAGATAAACTTATTTGTGTATAAACAAGGACAGTGCCCAAGGAAAGAGCTGTGATGAATAACCTATAGGACTAGCATGATGGTTCAGTGGATAAATCACGGATCACACAGTGGGAAGGCACAGTGTTCAGACCCTCAGCGTCCACTCCAGGCCGGGAGAGTGTGGGAGCCTGTCTGTAATCCCAGCCATGGAGAGACGGAGACAGGGATACCCAGGGCATGCTAGCTAAGTACAGCAGGAGGAATGAGGAGCTTTGGCTGAGGTGAGAGACCCTGCCTCAGACAGTAAAGAATAATCAAGGAAGAAAGCCTTGGGCCACTACACTCCCACACTGTGTAAACTAGGAGAGCATCAAGTTTCTAATCGGCAGAGAAAATGCACACATGTATATGTGCATGCGCATGTGGATACAGATATGGAAATGGATACATATGTGGATACTGTACATTTCAGTCAATGCTTCTCAAATATACAAAGACTGAAAACTATGAGGGGAAGGCAAGCATCAAAAGGCGCATGTCTCCTCTGCCTCAGGGATGTTCATCCACACATCTCCACAGGCACTGTGAGGGTCTCCGAGTCTAGTACCACACGTTACACAGACCCGCTCTCTGGGCAGATATTTGATGCTATCCTCACCCAGCTCTCCTAGACGATCACATCTGTGTCCCTTCATAAGTCAATAATCTACTCCAGCTGTTTTTCAAAAATAGGCATCAGGAAGGCACCAGAGCAGACCCAAATGTAGATTCTGTCAGCTGCGCATCCTTCCACGTATTCTTAGCTCGTCTGGGGTTTCACCATCACCATGCTGATCAGGGGATGAGGAGGAGAGAACTGCAGTTGTCAAATTTTCCCTTTTTGGATACCCAGAGCGGAGCTGTTAAAAATCTGTGTATGCGAGAGCGACGCTGCATACCAAGAAGACATTACAGGAGAGACAAACAGCACCCACACCATTTCCTTGTCTTAGAGCCTCGGCGTTTATTATATCCTGACAGTAATGACGGATGCCAGTGCCTTGGTGCTGAGAGCTCATGGCTCATACAGCCAATGAAAAAGTTATTACGCTCAGTGAAGAGATAAAAGTCAATGAAAAATGATGAAATAGAGCTCAACTTTCCAGGTTCTTGACTGTCAGATTTTGTAATAAAAATGTACCTATACTTTATGAAATCAACCTAAATCCTTGAGACAAATAGCAATAGATAGACTCCTAAAACTACACAAGGAGGGCAGAATACATCTTATCTAAGAGCAACAAAAGCCCAAAATGTATCTGAAAGCATTTGAAGTTTGGCCGTGGATATGACCCTAGGCTAAGCAGGTTCTCCTCATTCCTGTGCCAATGTCTTGCTTGAGTCCGTTCAGTTTTAGCCACCTAATCTCTCATATTGCCCGGCACAGTGTTAAGAAGATGGAGGCAAGAGGCAGGTTCACGGAGAACAGTAGTGTTTCCTGCATTTCCCCTCACTGCTAAGGAAAACCCATGCTCCAGATCTTATCATTTGGAAGAGGTGGAGCCGAAGCTCAAACCCAGGGTCTTTGCTACGGAGGTCAAGAAGGCGCTGTCAGTTTTTTTTTTTTTAAGTCAAAGGCTAAGGATGCTGCAGCTTCCATGATCAATAGTGCCTGTCCAGATCAAAGAACTCTTCGCACACTCAGTTTCTCAGCTCCCCGAATGTCATTCCAGGATGATCCAGAGTTCCCCAGTACCGTTCCAACAGGCCCAGTCCTTGGGAACTCGTGAGTTCCAAAATTGTATGAAGAAAATGATAGCGCAGCACATACTGGTGCTTTAACCATTCACTGAAAGCTTACGAAGGCGTTTTTAAAAAAAAAGATCTACATTGGATTTTTTTTTAACAGCAATGTATAATTGGCAGTAAAATCCTCCAGTCTCACTGCATGTTAAAGCATAATAAAAACAAATAGCACGTGCCTTGACTCTGTTTCCGGATGCCCACGTTCTCCGAAGGGAGGCTCCTGGGAACGGGCTCCACCCAGAAGCCTTGCACCTGGCAGCCTTTCAAGCCACAGTGCTGAGAAACAGGGAAATGGGAGGCTCGCTGCTCCTCCTTTCTGAGCTGATGCTTGCTTTCCTTCCTGCCAGGATTCCAACTCCTCTCTCTACCCAGGTCATCTGCTTAGCTTATTAAAATAATAGCCATTCACTTGCCAAGTACTGTGAGTCAAGCGCTGTGACATTTACTCTGTATTTCCCTGTTCCTTTACGTGTATCTATAAAGCAGGTGTCATGACATCAGAAAAACCAAAGCAGGCAGCTGATCATGTTATAATGTTCAAAAATGGCAGCAGATTTCAACTAGGATTTATCTCACCATGGGGCCCTTTTTCTCAAGTACTAAGTTAGGAGAATCACGCTCTAGTCTTGAGCTCCCATTTTAATATCATAATGAAAATGCTTTAATGCAAAAAGTTTAAGGTATCAGGTAGTTGGATATCTACTTATTAGGCTACTGAACCTGATATTGTCAGTGAAAGAACCCAAGGCCTGCTTTCTAAGTGCCATAGTCTATACTGCCTTGGATTTTTATGAAATTTGCAGGTAGGAATACACTCTGATTTCCTATTCTAAAACACACTGTTACCTGCCACTGTGACACACTGGGTGACAGTTGGGACAACCCCCATGATTCCTACAGAGTCTCCACACCTGACATGGAATAACTCACCTTCACAACTCAGGTAGCAAGAGAATCCACAGTCTTCTAAGAATTGCTACTACAGGTAGACCCATACATTTTAATGGTGAATGAAAGGGTGACAATTATTTAATGTGCTTATTTCCTAACTTAGTCGCAGGCTGGAATCACTCAGGTTGCTATGCAGCACACTAGATCCAGGCTATGTCAGAGGTTAATCAAACTGAAAACCTTGACTGGAAGCAAAATTGGCCTCAGTTTTTTTATTGTTATATATTGTTATATATGTCTGTATGTATGTATGCCACATACGTGTATGTGCCTGTGGAGACCAGACGAGGGGAATAGACACTCCACCCCCTATTCCCCCACCCGAGGTGGAGTTGCAGTTGGTTCTGATTCACCTCACCTGGGTGCTGGGAACCAAACTCAGGTCCTCTGGAAGAGCACCAACTGCTCTTAACCACAGGGCCTTCTCTCTAAGCCCAGCCTCAATAGTTTCTAAACCTTTGAGATGACTCCAATATGCATTAAATTTGAAAGTCAGAGCTTTAATTACTATTAGATTTTAGTATTTCATGTAGTAGTAGGTCAAGAAGGCCAATGTAACACAATTTATAACATATCAGTTGTGTAAATCCAGCATGTCCAAAAATTTCTTTGAAATAAAACTAAAGATTTCAAAATAAACTATCATAGAGCACCAATATTAGTTACTTAACAAATGTCCTTTCAGCTAGTGCTACAGATAAATACACAGAAAACCTCAAACATACACACACACACACACACACACACACACACAAAGACACACACACACACACACACACACACACACACACACCTGAGCCAGAAGCCATAGTGTGCTGCTCACCCTGGGAACACATAGCCACTGCTATAATCTCATAGTAACAGCCTTTTCATGTCCAAAATCAAAGTAAAGAAATCCTGTAAGCCTTTCTCCAAAGCTAACACTGAGACTTCCTCCTTGGTCTGCACCTTTAAATTAAAACTGGCTGCCTTCTCCAAGCGTACTTGAACTATACAGGTTTTAAATTTCCTAGCAAAAGACAATGTAACTAAGGAGTCATACAACTGATCAAAAAAGGATGTTTAATCACAGTAAATAAGAAAACTAGGATTAAAATACAATCAATGAAATTTGAAAGAAGCGTTCCTTGTTCTTTCTAGCTATAACTCTTGCTTGTAATAAATGTCAGTTATAACATTCATGAGATTATAACCAAGCCATTTTCTCAATCTTCTGTTTCTCTAAGAAAAAGCCTCTGTGACATTTCTGGTCACGTGTCCCAAAGACACAGTAAACACTAAGCACTTCTCAGGACTGCTAAATTAAGTTAGGTCAAAGGATGGTGGCTCATATCTGGGGTCTGAGCACTTAGGAACCTGAAGCCAAGCTATGAATTCAGGGCCAGCCTTGGCTACAGATTAAGACCTTATCTCATCAAAATTCATAGCTCCAAGCTATGGATTCAGGGCCAGCCTTGGCTACAGATTAAGACCTTATCTCATCAAAATAGATTCTACCAAGAAACAAACATGTTTATTCATTTTTGATTATTATATCTTACACTCACAGCAATTTTAAGGTCTTTCTGAATGTCGTGAAAGTATTCTGACCCAACATAATTCAGAAGAAGGAAAAGACGTCTACTTACAGGTATCATCCAGTTGGCCAGGTCCCCATACTTAGAAACCTGCATGGCTCCTAACATTGTTAGATTGACATGTCCCCTGGGAAAGAAACAAGAAGTATAAAGCAAACTTCACAAGTTTTATATTTCTTTTGCTTCTAAAGTATCAGCAATTAAAATAATCTTATGGCCTGAAATGTATCTGTTTTCCCACTCCCTACGATTGATTTCTAAATAGATCAGCTCTAAGCTGATACAAAGAAAGAACCATTAAGAGTTCTTTACAAAGCCAAAAAATTAAATAAATTATAGCCTATATCATCTCCAGAAACAAACTAAACACGGGTGTGCACAGTGAAGTTTGTTTCCTTTAGTGAGGGAGTGCAACTTGTTTCAAAGACAAAATGGTGGCTGCATCATGAGCCCACAGTTTGAACTGTTGGGAATACCTTATGATGTTATTTCAATCAAGCTGGCACAAAGATGCAAACTCCATGCAGGGGGTCTTTTCAAAGTAGTGGGGTGGGTATTTCCGTGCCCGAACCTCAGTGGGAATCATTTCACAGCTTGTCTGCAGCTGAACAAACCGTGGTCGTTTAATGGGGCTGTGGGAAATGGGACTGTGCCTCGAGTCTTGCTCACAGGCTCAGGGGATGAGTCAGCCCACTCCACCCCATGTGAGTATGAGGAGCTCCGCTATTACCTACCCTCTAATCATGGCGAATGATTCATCGCTGGAGAAGAAAGAGGCTCCTGGGAGAACAGTAACTGTTTCCTTTCCTAAAGGCACACACACAAAAAAGGGAAGCAAGGAAGGAACTATTAGATCTTTGAGATTATGATGACAGACAGAGAGGTCTGTGCTGTGTCTGCTTTGGAAAGACTGTACAATGCAACCAAACTGCTTTTGCTTGTGAGGGAACAACTGTCCACCCTGAGAAGAGACGTATTTTGCCACTGACACTGTTTAGCCTTGTCCCTCGAAAGTGATAAGAACCAGCATTTATGGGATTACTGGTTGAAAATTCTCTCCAGGCAAAACAACCTCTAGGATCTATAGGATGCTCTTCAGAATTGCAGCTTTAGACACTGACAACTTGCAGTTAGTGACTGAAGCATGCCAAGGATCTAACATGCAACACAGTGGCTACAGGCAACAGTACCACACTGCACATTCGAACTAGGTTCCGAAAGGAGGCCGCAGACGGCGACCGTGGAGCCATGAATGGTCATTAACTTGATTATGTCAATCAGTCATTTCACTACGTAGACACGCGTCCAATGAAAACATCCAATGTTAAACATTGAATATATGCTTGCTTTAACTTGCTAGCCGTGTTGGCTAGCTCTGTGTCAACTTGGCACAAGCTGGAATCACTAGGAAGGAGGAAGCCTTAATTGAGAAAATGCCTCTGTAAGATCTAGCTGTGCACAACTGGAGGGCAAGTTCTTATTAGTGACTGATGGGGAGGGCCCAGCCCGTGTGGGTGGTGCCATCCCTGAGCTGGTTGTGCTCAGCAAGCCATGGGAAAGGCCATGGGGTAAGTAGCACCCCTCCATGGCCTCTGCATCAGCTCTTGCCTCCAGGCTCCTGGTCTGCTTCAGTGCCTGTCCTGACTTCTTTTGATGATGAAATACAAAAGTATAAGTCAAATAAACACTTTCCTCCCCAAGTTGCATTGGTCATGGTATTTTATCATAGCAACAGTAACCCTAAGACACCAACTATACCTTAATAATTCTGGGGAGAAAATCTAAAATAAAAATATGTGAACAATATAGAAAGGACCTCCCTAACTCCTTATTATCACTGAGCCTGACCCTTCCTCCTTACATTCCAGTACATACACACATCCATCTTTCTCTCTAGCTCCTATACGCTGTGAGTTTTTTTCCAATCACCTACATTCATGAGGTCAGAGAATACCTCTGAACACATTTAATACTAATTTCCTAGAGATTTTCTTGGAAAGACTTCTAAAAATTACACATTGTTATAAAAGTTCAGAGCTGGGGGAAAAAATAGCTGCATTTTTGACTGGGTGTGGCAGCATGTGCCTGCAACCAGGAAGCTGAGGCAGAAGGACCACCAAAGTCTGTAGAGCAAATTCCAGGCTAGCTAGGGTTACAGACTGAGACCCTGATTCAACAATTAAAGATAATTATATAAATAAAACCTCCATGTTCATCCAGTTAGCACACTAGCTACACTACCAGTGCCTTGGTCAGACCCAAGCTGCCCATGTGATCTACTTGTACGATCTACTTTCTCTCTGCTCCAGGGTTTCAGAGCATCATATGGTCACCACTGGAGAAATGCTTAAGTGCCATCTGACTGAAGTAAGTCAGGTGTCTCAGAACACTCCATCCTCTCCTCCGATGAAGTAGGGTAGCTAAGAAGAGGAAGAAAAGCTACAGTTGGGAGGTCGGAATACAGGAAAAGCTTGCAGATGCATCAGGGCCAGAAGAGGTCTGGCCATCCCTAGCTGCGCACCTCAGTCACACTGCCTACTGCTCAAGGGCTGCTGAAAGCTAACGCTTTTGTCGATATCCCCCACTTCAGCTCAAGTATGGGAGAAAAGTGAGCCTATTTATATCATACTGAAATATTTATTGCCCGGGGGAGTTTGATTCTAAATAATGGAAACATTTTCTCCTCTTCCAAAGTACCATAAAACTGAAACGCTTTGGGGACCACTTTTCTGACGTGGTTAGAAGTGGCTTTTAGACAGCACACAAGACTAGGAGGATGAAGAGAGATAATGCATGTGAAGTCCTCGTTCAGAGCCTGGCACAGAGCGGTGGCCACACAACGTCAACCATCACGATTATCACTAACACTGCTCTCTCCAAAACACTGAGAAAAAAAAGGCAGAGCTGCTGCCCCTCCAGGGATAACTGCATAGGACCAACAACTGGCTTATAAAGCTGGCTCCTCGCCAGCCTGCAGCGCCCTAAGCTTTAGCACACGCACAACACAGCCAGACCTCATCCAAACACAACTTCCCCGTCCAGCACAATCAGATCCTCGCCAGTTGGGTGAGGTGGAGAGTCAGAGAGAAACACTGTAGAGGACATGAAAGGGGCATAAACATACCATGTCTTTGTTTGCTAAGTAGTAAATTACAATGACATCCAAAGGCATTTTCCACTGATGATACACGGGGGAGAGGGGTGTTCACAATTATCATCATCATCATCATCATCATTATCAGTACTTTGTAGGAAATCCTCCTCCTCCTCATCATCATTATTATCATTATTATTATTAGCACTTTGTAGGAAATCCTGAGACGAATGAGGAGAGTTCCAGTTTGCTCAAAGCTATAAAAAGGATAATCTTATTTAAAAGCCCTGAGAACAATTCTTGTGGGAAAGGACCCAGGCCCCTTCTAAGGCAATCTTATAAATTACTCTCTTCTGAAGCAAATTTAACTACCCACATCTTCATTTACTTCTGTTTATTTTGAGTGTATGTATATTCATGTGTCTTCTAAAGCATGGTTATATTCTTTTAAAGTAGCTACTTACACATTTATTTATGTTATTTATTTGTGTGTGTGTGTGTGTGTGTGTGTGTGTGTGTGTGATCAGTATACAATTCTCAGGATGTTCTCTCTTGCCACCGTGTGAGACCCAGGGATTGAACTCTGGTCAGGCCTGTACCTGAGCATCTCTGCCCATGAGCCACTTCACTACTTGACTTTTATTCATTTATAATTGCTGTAAGCATGCCAACAGGCTATCCAACCCAAAGGTCAGTCCTGAAAACATACATACCAACAGCACTATTCAGACTAAACAGGTTGCATTATAGACTCCATAACACACACACACACACACACACACACACACACAAACACTTAAACAAAGTGAGGTCGTAAATTTGAAATAGAGCAAGATGAAGTATAGAGCCTTACTCCTACGGCTCCGCTACACTGCAGAAGAGGAGGCAGAAAGAATATAAAAGCAGGAAGACAGGAGGAAGGGCTGCAAAAAGATATCTTATAGATAAGACAGAGTCCTTGGAACAGCGAGCTCCAGAGACTGAATGTTCCTATACTGATAAGCACAGCCCTGCCAATGGTCGGGTGTGGATGGGGAGGGCCTCACAAAGCCCAACCCCCATTACTGAACTATTTATTATTGATAATTCAGGGAGAGAGGGAGTCTCTGCCCTCAATTGTGTTACCCACTGCTGACTCCACCTGGCTCCAATGGACTAGACTTCCAATCTGAGGGTCACACACATGACCCTGGCTAAATTAAGGGGATCATGAAACAAAACTGAAAGTCCTGAGTCTGGGGGAGGGGGAGCAGTGGATGCGGATGATAGGGATGAGAGAGAGATGAGAGAGGGTGTGAGAACAGAGTAATAGAAGGCACTAATGCACGTGTGGCAATATCAACAAACAACCCGTGCACACATCTAAATCTTTTCTCACAGCTTTGTCAGGAGAGTCCATTCACTTTATCCTCACCAAGGCCTTTGGTTCACAGTTCAATAGTGAGTGGTAAATAACTACTGTGAGCACAAAACAAAGCTGCCAACAAAATTCAACTGCCCTAGGCTATTGGTTCTCAAATATGAATACCCATCAGAGTCCCATGGAGGGCTTCTATACACATAGACTGCCCCCTCCTCCAACTCACCCAGTTTCTAATTCAGTACATGGGTAGTAGGAGCTGAGATCTAATGGTCCTGGGTCATGCTGCCACTGTGGATATGGAGACTTGAAGAACTACTACCCTAAGGGGGGAAAGGAGCTCATAGTACAGCAAAAAAGAGAAATAGTTACAAGGTGAAATGATGGGAGAAAGGCACTCAGTGTACCGTAGGTTCAGGGGGAGGAACATACAGGAATAGAGGAGTGATCCTAAGCAGAGAGCCCAATAGACAGTCCGGCTCTCAAAAGTAGGGAGACAGGATGTTTGGTAGCATCCTTGGCCTCTCTCTACCTGCTAGATATCAGTAGTGCTTGCTCCCAGACGTAACAGTCAAAAGTCCCCAAGAGCCTTTTGAAAATGGCCAGTGTAGGAATTACACAGCGGGGCCTACACAGGCCACGGGATGTACAAAGGTGGTTGTTTCTAAAGCAGTTTCCATGAATGGTATGTCATTAGGAGTGTTACTTGTATATTGGAAGAGAACATCACCCACAGGGAAGCATGCTGGGCTCGCATTTAATGAAAGAGCAAAGCGTGGGAAGTATTAGAAACTTCACGGTTATGGTAGGCCTGTACCTACCCTACGGGCTGCCCTCTGTGCCTCTCTAAAGCCCTCTGTAACTTGGTGTCTGACAGAGCCATGGAGCAAGAATAAGACACTGGGAGCTCAGGCTCTGATGACTTTATCTTGGGCACTTTAAGATGACAGTGGTATTTCAGACCTGGAAAGATGGCAGCTCCATCAGGACAGAACTATTTCCAAACTTTATAACGTAGGAAGCCCTCCAGTTCAACAAAGTCACTCAAAGGAGGAGCTGCTTTCCCAAGGAAAACGGGTCTTACGACGGCAAAACCGAAGGTTTCAGAAATGGAGCTATTCATTTTTGCAAATAACCAACTAACATAATAAATTAGTCAAAGCAAGCAGCAAATATTTTCACAGATCAGTGAGCTCCTGCGGAAGGGTCGGGCATAATTCAAGTACAGCACTGGTTAAATGTCATTGCATTATCACACGGGCTTTTCAGAGTTGAGTTGTGTTAGCTAACTCAGATGCTCAGCCCAAATCTGCATCACTTCCCAAAATCCCCAGCATCAGACATCAGTTTGACAGCTGGCCTTTATGTTCTGCTCACATTACTTCTGAGAGGTACACATACTATTTCTGAGTGCTAAGTAAGAACAATACTTCTGTGGGGGCAGAATTAACAAAGAAGGCACTGAAAATCCTCCTAGGACAGAAATGAAATTAAGAGCAGCTCCATTCCAAGGATGAGCAGAAGGCCAACGGAAAAGCAATGTTACCTCAAGCATCGTGACAGTTGCCAAAGGCCTGACCTGTTCATTCTCTAGGTTGCTAATATACTTCATGTCCCTGTCAAATAACAGGCTGATAATAAAAGGCAAAGCATGTGACTACATGAGCAGAAGAAATTCTCTACTTGTCTTCAGTTCACATCCTCGGCATGAGCTCAGTGGCCTGGTATAGATGTAGGCAACCCTATCTGCAGAGGACCCTCTCACGCTAATGAGGTCTAGAGTACAGAATGATACACACTGCCTACAATCAAAACCCCCATGCACCAGCCTAGTACTGTGCATCCACTCCCACCTTCTCTATCTGCAGAAGCCCGATACATTTCCACTTGGGGTTATCCACTTGGAGATATCCACAGAGGCTATCTTCAGCCCACCAAGGTCACTGTAATTTGATGGGCCTTTTTAACCCAATGCCACACAACAAGAGTTGGCACAATGCTCTTCTGTGCCACTACCCTTTAAAAATAAAGGAGTATAACTCCCTCTAAGACTTCCTCATCATTTCTGAGTTTCCTTCTATCCAAACGCTTGTAAATTGCTTATCTCAATAGCACCATGTAAGCCTGTTCTCTATTTACAAGGTTCTGCCATTAAAATGGTACCTACACTTCCTCCTTTACCAGAGCTGAGACAGGATAGGAGTGACCTCAAACACTAGAAGGGCCACTTCCCTCCTTTGTTGTAAATATGATGAATCCTTTCCAAGAAAGACAATGAACTTGGATCAAATTGTTGCTGGTATTCGACATAGAACTAGCAAAAGAAAACGGTAAAAAAACAAACAAACAAACAAACAAAAAAACTGAAGTGAATTTACCTGCATTGATGAGATCGGCATCCGCTTCATCTTTGAGTGGGTATGGACCCTGTCAAACACAGCAGAACACACATTTAGTGAGTGACAGAAGCACATTTCCCCCAGTCACTCACTGAAACTGTTTAAATACCTTCCCTGAACATCTAGAAAATTAACATCCACATCCGTGCGTGTGTGTGTGTGTGTGTGTGTGTGTCCATATCCATCCTGTTTGTTTTCTAAACACAGAGATAAAGGTAGTGTGGAGTTAGAAGTGTGGAGAGGTGGGGAGGTATCTCCAATTAACCACCCACAAAGGAAAAATTGGGGTTTTTTGTTGGTTAGGAGGGTTGGTGGGTGGGCAGCTTTTTGGTTTTTAAGGCAGGATTTCTCTGTATAACAGACCTGGCTGTCCTAAAAGTCACTCTGTAGAGGAGGCTGGCCTGGAACTCACAGAGATCTGCCTCCCAAGTGCAAGGATTAAAGCAATGTAACACCACTGCCCCATGGGAAGGTTAGTTTTCTCCAGCAGAGTCTAACTGGGTATACATACACACAGCACTTAAGGAAAGGCCTCGTTGCCACCAGTAGGTGGTCAGCAGAAAATGAACCCAATGTATTTTTGGAGGGCTTTGTCTCCTAATTCTGCGTATGTTTTGTTTTGTGTTAACCTTACAGGTCTTTGATATAGTGGTTCTGAATTTGTTTTCATGGGATACTCTCTGTGTGTGTGTCTGTCTGTGTGTGTGTGTGTGTGTGTGTGTGTATCTGTCTGAGTTTCTTGTGCTTTTTCTTTGTTCCCTTTTCCTGTTTATTTTATCCTATTCTGGTTTGGGTATTTTTGTTCTTCTGTTTGTTTTATTTTTTAGTTGACTGCTTGCTTTTCTTTGTTTTTAACTTTTCTATTTCCTAATAGAAAAAAGTGGGTGTGGATTTGTGTGGGTGGAGGGGTAGGAAGGATCTAGGAAGACTTGGGGGAGGGGAAGGTGTGATTTGCATAAAGTATATAAAACATCTATTTACAATAAAAAATTTAAATTATTTTAAAATGTATACATTGTGTGAAATTTTTTCAATAATAAAAAACAATAACAAAATAATTTTGTATTTTAAGTTTGTGATCTTTGTTGGATTGCATCGTTAACTATCTTGGCCTGTGGGTCACAGGTCGAACCTACCTGCAACCCTTTCCAGGAGGACAGAAAATGGCACCTACACATGTGTTCTTCGGCGACACGGACTTGGAACAGCAGTTCTTTTGTTTTGGTACACAACACTGAAGATGTGGATTTGGAATTCTAATTTTACCTCTCCTCGTATCTACACATGGGCATCCGTATGGTCCCTTTGCTCAGTCCTCAGCAGGATATTTAAAATATATAGTTGCGCATGTTTGTATATGATTGTATATGAAGCATGCACATGCATACGTGTCTATATGCATGTTTTCTGGAAATCAAAATGAGGAACTCACATGCTACAAGTTTTCTGCTACACTTAAGCTAATTTCATATTCCTTTTTATAAAGTAACTCTAATGACTTGAATGAAGACAAGAACTTTTATATCATAACATATACCAACAGAAAGGGAGAAAGGGGAAAAAATATAAGAGTTAAGAATGAGTAAATACTGGCTATAAATTTTTAATTACTCCCAAAAGTGGGACCTAAGTGACCCAAAAAACTCCACTAGAGAGCTCCTACAGCTGATAAACAACTTCAGCAAAGTGGCAGGTTATAAAATCAACTCAAGCAAATCAGTGGCCTTCCTATACTCAAAGGATAAGCAGGCTGAGAAAGAAATTAGGGAAATGACCCCCTTCACAATAGCCACAAACAGTATAAAGTATCTTGGGGTGACTCTTACCAAACATGTGAAAGATCTGTATGACAAGAACTTCAAGACTCTGAAGAAGGAAATGGAAGAAGACCTCAAAAAATGGGAAAACCTCCCATGCTCATGGATCGGTAGAATCAATATAGTTAAAATGGCCATTTTGCCTAAAGCACTATACAGATTCAATGCAATACCCATCAAAATCCCAACTCAATTCTTCACAGAGTTAGAAAGAGCAATTATCAAATTCATCTGGAACAACAAAAAACCCAGGATAGCTAAAACTATTCTCAGCAACAAAAGAAAATCTGGGGGAATCAGTATCCCTGACCTCAAGCAATACTACAGAGCAATAGTGTTAAAAACTGCATGGTATTGGTACAGTGACAGGCAGGAGGATCAATGGAACAGGATTGAAGATCCAGAAATGAACCCACACACCTATGGCCACTTGATCCTCCACAAAGAGGATGAAAACATCCAATGGAAAAAAGATAGCCTTTTCAACAAATGGTGCTGGTTCAACTGGAGGTCAGCATGCAGAAGAATGCGAATTGATCCATCCTTGTCTCCTTGTACTAAGCTCAAATCCAAATGGATCAAGGACCTCCACATAAAGCCAGACACTCTGAAGCTAATAGAAAAGAAACTGGGGAAGACCCTTGAGGACATCGGTACAGGGAGAAAGTTTCTGAACAGAACACCAATAGCGTATGCTCTAAGAGCAAGAATTGACAAATGGGACCTCATAAGGTTACAGAGTTTCTGTAAGGCAAAGGACACCATCAAGAGGACAGATCGGCAACCAACAAATTGGGAAAAGATCTTCACCAATCCTACATCAGATAGAGGGCTAATATCCAATATATATAAAGAACTCAAGAAGTTAGACTCCAGAAAACCAAACAACCCTATTAAAAAATGGTGTACAGAGTTAAACAAAGAATTCTCACCTGAAGAACTTCGGATGGCGGAGAAGCATCTTAAAAAATGCTCAACTTCATTAGTCATTAGGGAAATGCAAATCAAAACAACCCTAAGATTTCATCTTACACCAGTCAGAATGGCTAAGATTAAAAATTCAGGAGACAGCAGGTGTTGGAGAGGGTGCGGAGAAAGAGGAACACTCCTCCACTGCTGGTGGGGTTGCAAATTGGTACAACCACTCTGGAAAGCAGTCTGGCGGTTCCTCCGAAAACTGGGCACCTCTCTTCCAGAAGATCCTGCTATACCACTCCTGGGCATATACCCAGAGGATTCCCCACCATGTAATATGGATACATGCTCTACTATGTTCATAGCAGCCCTATTTATAATTGCCAGATGCTGGAAAGAACCCAGGTATCCCTCAACAGAAGAGTGGATGCAAAAACTGTGGTATATCTACACAATGGAGTACTATTCAGCCATTAGAAACAATGAATTCATGAAATTCTTAGGCAAATGGATGGAGCTAGAGAACATCATACTAAGTGAGGTAACCCAGACTCAAAAGGTGAATCATGGTATGCACTCACTAATAAGTGGTTATTAACCTAGAAAACTGGAATACCCAAAACATAATCCACACATCAAATGAGATACAAGAAGAAAGCAGGAGTGGTCCCTGGTTCTGGAAAGACTCAGTGAAACAGTATTTGGCAAAACCAGAACGGGGAACTGGGAAGGGGTGGGAGGGAGGACAGGGGAAGAGAAGGGGGCTTACGGGACTTTCAGGGAGTGGGGGGGCTAGAAAAGGGGAAATCATTTGAAATGTAAATAAATTATATCGAATAAAAAAAAACTGAATTTCATCCAATGTTTAAGGCCTCTGAACATTTCTTTCTCTTTTTTTTGAACATTTCTATTTCAATATTCAATATGGATAATTCACAGACACTTTTTCTCTGACTTCAAAATGAAAAAGCTACTGCTCTAGACAACCTCAGAGGTTCCTTAAAAGTAGCAGCCTTTGACATCAATAGGAATCCGCTTCTATCCAGACACACATTTTTATTGTCTCTGAAAATGGCCATGAGATGGCTCAACTGATCAGTATTTACTATGTACCTGTGGTCATCACACATACTGTCCACACAGGATATATATTCTTCTGTATATATCATTTTATCCCAGTGACAGCAAAAGCCTACTGAGAGATAATTAAACACTGGAAAAGTATAATGAGTAACTGGCAGCTATCATTAAGGAGAAGTCTAATTGTCACCTTACCAAGCCCAAGACTCCATTTTCACTTTGAAGGTGAACAGTCATGTTGGGACTGATGAAGTTACTGGCCAGGAGAGGTATCCCTATACCCAGGTTAGCTGGAGGAAAGAGGTTAAGGCGAACACAGCAGAGGCAGAGACTGTGCTCTGAGCCTTTCACACACAAACCAGATCAAGAGTCTGCTTTACAGGGAATTGTTGTGAATATAATAACTGAATAAATTTTCCAAACACTCTCTGCACACTTGTGGACAAGTCTCAAAAAAAAATTCTGACTGTCCCCACTTCCCCACAAACATTATTATGCTTCATCACAAAGATCAAGGGTGTGGCTTCAGAAAACAACCAAGGTCATTTTACTTTGTGTTCAACAAATTGGATTCATATATATTTCCGACTGACATTACTAAGCATGGTTTCGCCTCTGTTAAAAAACTATTTTCACTATACAAAGCCCTCACTAAGAAGAAAGATGATTTAAAATTCCAAAAAAAAATATTTTTAAGTTTAAATAAAAAGAATTCTGATCAGACCAAATTGACACTGTTTCGATGGCTGAAGTATGATTGAGACATCTTCAGGAAAGAGAGGAGGATGCACTTCAGTCCCGCTGGCTCCCTCCTGTGCCTATGCACACACTGGATGATGGCTAACATAATACTCTCCTCCCCGAGTGAATCCTGAGCACAGCACAGGTACGAACTGAGCAACTGAGAAACAGAGAGGCTTAGAGGTGAAGACGGAACAAGTAGTAAACCATCTCAGTCAAGATGACTGGAGAAATGACTGCAACTCACGGGAAACAGGAGCTCGTAGCTGGACAGGTTCTAGCTCTGTCTGCCCTAGGTCTGTAGCTACAGCTTAGTCCATAAATATTTGTCTCGTCATACACCATGTGTATTGTTTGCATTATAGTTCACCCACTAGCATACTGAAATTTAGCAAAATGACAAGCAATCTCACTATTAAGTGCACTCAAACTTCAGACACTGACTGTACTTAAATCATGTCCACTCTGGTCAGTTTTGCCGAGATGAAAGGTATGAGGTACAGAATCTGAATCATTCATTGAGTACTTTTACAAATATTAGATAAAAGAGTGTACTCATAGAATCTCTACCAAAGGAAGCAGAGGTTTGATAGCAAGTTGGATTTTTGTGGCTCGTTGAGTGATCATATGTCAGAATACCAAGAAAATAAACAGCATTGGTTACAACCGTGGTTCTGAGATTTAAAGCCCCCATCTTGGGTAATAGCTCCTTCTCAAAACTTCTAGCTAAATGCCAAACTACAGCAATGCAATGTAAACTCAGCAGTTACTAAGTGTATTTTAGCTGTCATCCAGAAAGCAAGTAGGTCACAAATAAAAAAAATAAAATCTTGTTATGCCTGGATTACATATCCCATCCCATAAAGTGTAACTACCTTTTTTTTCCTTCTCCTGTGCACCCTGGCTCCACCCCTGGCCCCGCCCCCGCCCACTTTGGCCTTATTTATTTATTTTATGTATACCATTGCTCTCTTCAGACACACCAGAAGAGTGCATCAGATCCCATTACAGATGGTTGTGAGCCACCATGTGGTTGCTGGGATTGAACTCAGGACCTCTGGAAGAGCCGTTAATGCTCACGTTAGTGCGAACTAAACAAGAATCATTACTCAGAAGCCTAACAACCTGTCGAGCATGGAAAACCAAGGATTGTATGTTTGGTGGGGCTCAGGCTGATAAAGGATACCATACATGCCGTCCTCAAACTCGAGTGCAGCTCTCTTGATGATCCGCTCCCTGACATCTTGGCCGGGCTTACCAGATTTGGCTTTTCCATCTCCTTCCTTTCGGAGTGATAAGCGCTTTAAAGCAAGCAGAAACAAAGTATTCATGGTTAAGATCTGCTTTCAACTTTAGCATTGCTTGAATGTAAAAATTTACAGGGAAGACAATATAGCACTCACTACCAGTAGGAGGCAAGCCCTACAAGATATAAGGGAGCATTTTTAAGAAGAATGCATGGGTGGAGAGTCAGGACAGAAATCTTTCTTTAGGAAGTAAATAGAGCAGGTTAGATTTGTTTGAAGAGGAAGAGATAACTGATCCCACTGAGAAGCAAACAATCCCTGTCCTTGCCATTCTGACTACTGCACCACTCTACCTAAGACTTAACAGTTGAGTTCTAGTCAGGTGTTCAGAAACTGAGCCTGATAAGGGGAAAACCATAGGCTCTGGACATGTCTCCCGGGGCTGTCACGATGTGTTTGCTGTGTTACTGCTCCCAACTGCCTATTTCCACCTGCAGTGTCCCGACTGGCTTTGCTGTGTAGACATCATTGCAGGAATCATGGAAACAGCCAGAGGACGGTTGAGATCTTTTTAAAACAGACTGGTCTGTTTGTAAATACCCTACCCTAGCTCTCAGGGCTCCCAGCAGCAGACTGGCTTCCAGTCTGACTCCTAATATCCCCACTATGTAACTACTGTGGTCCTAATCCCTTAAAGCTTTTGACTCTTAACATCAACTGAGACCCAGTAGGTCAGTCATTGTGGAAAAGGCCCAGTCCTCCTAAACTCAACCCCTGGGCACTTCCACACCCATCATCTGTCCACAGCTCAAAGCTAGTTAAAATTATATTCTTCCTGAATTCCACACAAGCACAAAACGATTTCACGACAGATGTTTATGAGGAAGCATTAAAACTCCAGAGAGGTACCGCCTCCCAAGGTTGATTATTCATCTCTGCCCTCTGAGACAGCTGTCCAAAATCAGGGATCAAACATTGCAACCATTACGGAAACCTGGCAGATATTATGGCCTACAAAATCACAAGACATGGAGACACTGTTACCCTGTGCAGATACATAGTCAGTTCCTTTCCCATGGGCTCACTGGATGCTCCTACTTAAGACTCAGTGTGAGACCAACCATCTGTCACCTGGAGCGGCCTGAGGGACATGTGTCTCTGGTAACCAGGTTATATGGACTGGCAATAAGCCTCTGTAGATTACCTCAATTCTCTTCTCATATTTTTCTCCCTTTATAAGGCGGTGTACATAAATCTTTGGAATGTGGATATCTTCTGGGGCAAACGAGCCAATGTCTACAATTTCTTCAACCTAGAGGGGGAAAAAAAAGAATATTAAGTAAGACAACAAAAGTTCAAAATAAATGTTTATGTTTCTAAAAGTGAAACACATGCAAATTCATGTCCGGTGTGTTAATGCAGTATAAATAATAAGCATCAGTATCTATATAAGTGCATGTAACATATATATCAGACTCTTTAGACCCACAACTGAGAAGAAACCAAAATCCATATATTTATCTGAATGCAAAATTCAGGACATAAAGTGACAAGACTTAGCCTTTTCCAAGAGACTTTGGTTACAAATTCATCAAACGCACCAGGCCAGCTGCTCGGACTTTCGGAAATTACAGCTCATGAATGCGAAGCTCAAATGCACACTCCTTAGATTAATGAGAAATTTATCATATCAAAGAAAAAAATCTGTAACAACATCTGTGTGGTCATTTGCAGAGGTTTTTCAATACAGTTGCCATGCCGCTCAGAGCCAGCTTTAATTACTCCTGGTGTTCACTTCCCTGCATCGTGACAGAACTGTAATCAGTGAAATAATTCTACTCCAAGATGGATAATTGATTTTAATATGGAAATTTCAAGAAGGAATTATTAAATAATAACTAGGAATAGGCAAATTAACTAGAATCAGAGTCATTCACAATGACATTTTGCAAAAATATAAAATGTTCCCAAGTTTGTCTGTTATTTTAGGATTCATCTTTTTTTTTCTTTTTTTTCACTGACATAAATGAACTAAGAATGACAAGGAGCCAAGAAAAACTAATCTCAACATTAAATTCTGGTTAAAGCTAATTCTGGTTAAAGAATCAACTTTCTTATGACTGTAAAGAAAGTCTCTTGTGCACTACACACCTGTCAATAGAAAGCTAATTGGCCAATGAGCTGAGGCAGGATTAGAAGGTGGGACATCTAGCAGACAGAGGGGATTCTGGGAAAGAGATAGGCATGGAAAGAAAGATTCAACCAGACAGAGGAAGACGGTCAAATAAAACTGAGGACCACATAACCACCGACACAGCAGAACTGAGAATCAAATAACAACAGGATTATTGAGGTATGAGCTAGTCAGGGAACAGAGCCCTAGCGTTTGGCCTAGGCCTTTATTCATACATAAGAAGTCTCAAGAGTCTTTATTTCAGAGAACAAAGTGGCTGTGTGGAAAGCTCACAGTTGCACATGACATATGCAAAATCAGCTTAATGGATGTCACATGTGCTTGACTCTTGGACACTTCTCATGGTCTGTATTAAAGAGGTGGGCACCTTCAGGTCACTGAGGGTAGGGTCATTCCATGGGACCATATCTCCCTCCTCTGGGCATTAAGCTCTCTGGCCACAGTTGAGGTAAGTGGGCTTGGTTCACACATCCCCCACTACTGCTCTCTAGCGCCCCCCTCCCCGCCCCCCAGAGGTCCAAAGGGTGCGGGCCTGCCTGTTCATGAAGGAGTAACTCAAAACTATAGCCCAAAAGAAGCTTTTTAATAATTCAGGAGATAATTACAAACCTTTCAATATAGTGACAGAAATCTAATACAATGCCTAAAGCAAATAATCAGTTACTTAAATGAGCTGACTTATTTAAACAGGCAGAGTTGTTTTGAACTTGCTGTCTAAAATATTAATGAAACTTCCCATAAGTTTGTGGAGTTAAGTCCTCACTATGCTACTTTGCATAGTGATGTCTGTCTCTCACCAGGCTCCTGCCAGAGAAGGAACACAGACTTCAGATCATTAGTTATGACACACTGCTCCAAGCAGCTGAAGAATGCCAGGGCACTGGGGACTGTTTCTGATAAGAAAGATCTGGAAAAAAATTAAAACGCCAGGGA
Source organism: Apodemus sylvaticus (assembly GCF_947179515.1). Lineage (NCBI taxonomy): Eukaryota > Metazoa > Chordata > Mammalia > Rodentia > Muridae > Apodemus > Apodemus sylvaticus. Next base: position 39,170,902 of record NC_067487.1, read on the forward strand.
AGATTCATGGTATCTATGGTGAGTCAGTGTGGAGAGATGGACTTGGGAACAAATAAAAAAGACAGGAATTTGTGGGCCGCATGTCCTCCAACAGGGGATGACAAGAAGGCTTCTTGCCCTAAACTCTTATCTTCCCCTCTGAATCATCCCATGGTTGGGATGGTTCATACTCAAAGTAATCATACTCATTATTTATTCATATTCTCTCTCTTTCTCTCTCTCTCTGTCCCTTCTTTCTTCCTGCTCCCTCTCTCTTCCCTCCTTCTGTCTCTATGTATGCGGTATATATCCATGCTTGTAAGGGTGTGTGCATGTACATACACAGGTGCACATGCACATACGTGCATATGTTTGTGGAGGTCAGAAATTGACAATGGTGGTCTTTCTCGATCTCTCCTGCCCCTCATTGTTTTGTTTTGCTTTTTTTCATACAAGATTCTTTCCTATGCCTCTAACTCATCAGTTTGGTGAGGTCAACTGGCCAGTGAACTCTAGGGACTCAAGGATTACAGATGTTTGCTGCCACACTTGACATTTGCGTGTGGTTACTGAGGATCCACACTCGGGGGCCCCGCACACTATATAGCAGGCACTTTACTGACTTAGCCATTTGTCCAGTTCCTGTCCTGACTTTCTTTCTACAGAGTGGGTGAGGGTCAGGTTAAGAAGAGCTAGAAATGACCCTAAGAAATAGAGGGAGCCTGGGGCCTATGTCTCAGCCTAGCTGGGCTATATCTCAGTCTGGCTGTAATATTACAACTCATTCACAACTTCACCACGTTTTCAAGGTAAGTCTTCAATGAAGTTCTTGACTTTAAAAGTGTTTCTATTATACAGGGATATATTCGAAGGCTTAATATTCAACAAAATATTGACCACAGCATTCAATATTAAGTCAGAAACATCAATGGCCAACTGTAGAGAACTCATAGAAGTAAATATTAGGTGTCCTAACAGAATGAACCATAACAGAACATAACCAAGCATTATGCTTTTGTAGTATTGAATAGCAGCTCACAATTTGCTCCAAAACAATACAAGATTCTTACAAGCAAATATTTATACATATACACTTCAACGTAACTACATCATTTTCCTTTTTTCTTTCTTTATAAACTATTAGTCACAAAACAAGGTAGACATTTGGACACTCACATACTGCACTGATCAATTCAGGGTAATTAGTATTGCTTTTTAACACTACTGTGTGTAGAACCATGAAAAGCAGTAGCACAGTGAAATTCTAGTAATTCCTCTCTCTGGAGAGCTATACAAGTTATTGCTGTGGGAGGGGGCTGCTTGCAGACGCCAGAGAACAAACAGCCTTGAGTGTCATGCCTTGGGTGCTGCCCACTTTGTTTTGTGAAACAGTCTCTCACTGACCTGGAACTGACTGGGTAGCTATGGTAGCTGGCCACCAAGCTCCAGGAAGCTGCTTTGCCTCCCCAGGCTAGGAGGCAAGCAAGCATCATCTTGCCAGAGGGAGTTAAATGTAAGTCATGGGAACTGAACTCAGGTCCACACACTTATAAGGCAAGCACTTCGCTGACTGACATATATCTCTAGCTCTAATACAAGTTACTTTTGTTTCCCTTTTTATGGGGGAGGAAGTTAAAAACATTTGACGATTAGGTTAGATACCTAGATGGCTCACAAATGCTAAGCACACTGTCTTAGGGTTTTATTGCTGTGAAGAGATGCCATGACCAAGGCAACTCTTAGTAAAGAAAACATTTTATTGGGACTAGCTTACAGTTTCAGAGATTTAGTCCATTATCATCATGGAAGGAAGCATGGAAGTATGCAGGAAGACTTGGTGCTAGAGGAGCCGGGAGAGTTCTATATCTTGATCCGCAGGCAGTAAAAGACTGTGTGTCACATCTGGGTGTGGCTTGAGCATAGAAGACCTCAAAGCCCACCCCCACAGTGACACTCTTCTTCCAACAAGGACACACCGACTTCTTTTTTTTTTTATTCGATATATTTTTTATTTACATTTCAAATGATTTCCCCTTTTCTAGCCCCCCACTCCCCGAAAGTCCCGCAAGCCCCCTTGTCTCCCCCTGTCCTCCCACCCACCCCTTCCCACTTCCCCGTTCTGGTTTTGCCGAATACTGCTTCACTGAGTCTTTTCAGAACCAGGGGCCACTCCTCCTTTCTTCTTGTACCTCATTTGATGTGTGGATTATGTTTTGGGTATTCCAGTTTTCTAGGTTAATATCCACTTATTAGTGAGTGCATACCATGATTCACCTTTTGAGTCAGGGTTACCTCACTTAGTATGATGTGTCAATCCCCATGCATTGACATTCAAACACATGAGTCTATGGGAGCCATTCCTATTCAAACCAAGACAGACTGACTGACAGACAGAGAAACAGACAGACAGACACACACACAGTCAACTGAATCCCAGTCACAGACCCTCATGAAGGCTAAGCACTCAAACAACACAAGAGATAGCAAATAAATGCTTTCCCAAACTAGGAAATATAAAAAATGAATCATGTGAGAGATTTCACAATTAGATATGCACCTAATTAAAAGAACATGGTAAGAAGAAAACAGAAAAGCTGTGAAAATCAATTACAATCTCAGGAAATACAGAAACCCTTTCTCTATTATCTTGATGACAATAACAAGAATTCTTTTTCCTACCTAATGCTAGCTACTGCAGTCAGTCTGGCATTCAGATCTCCTGCTGGAATTACCAATAGCAGATTCCTAATGTGTCTGCCACTGAGTCTTTAGCAAGATCAAGGAAAACAATAGAATGGGGGTAGTAGTCCTCACTTAAATTGGAAATCTCAAGAGTAAACAATCACTCTTGATTTTTCTGGTTCCACCAATTAGTTCCCTCAAAACTTATGAAATCAAGACAAAGTTTCTTTACTAAGGGCAATTATAACGCAACTTTCAGAACAAATAGTATAAGCATGCCCTAGTTTAAAATTTTAAAAAGCAACAATTCCATTAAAAATAATCAGTTCTACACTTTGTAGTGCTAATTTCTGTATTGTAGAAAATGCATGTGCAGCATTTGTCAAAACAATACCAACATAAGACTGTGCCAAACATTTCTATACAAACAAACAAGGTTTTCTTGGGGTTGGCTAGTGGAATTGGTAGCAAATATTCAATGAGCAAACCAAAAGGAGAAAATACGTTTTCAGACAATCCAGGAAGGGTTCAATGAAAACAGACCAGAAGAGGGAGAACTACCTTTATGGTATCTGTGCACAGAACTGAAGATGGTGCTGGTCTTGCATGATCTTGAGACACACCCAGAAAGAGCCAATGGGGTTATTTAAAAGTCCCATGTGATTAAAGCTATAACATAAGCAAGAAAGGAAGCCTGACAAAAATGAATGGAGCAAGCATGCTACAGAGGCCTTCCAGGAGAGATGGCAGAAGGCACCTGTGACAGTGCCAGAACAAAATCAAAGGACCGGGGAAACATAGGCAAATGTAAGCACCCTTCGCCAAGCTGGGGACAGAAGAGTGGCAGCTAAGAACAGCCCAGCCTTCTCCCTGGCCCTGTGAACAGTTCGCACACAGCACCATCTGGTACTGCTCAGAGTCCATGCACACAGCACCACTGCTCAGAGCCCATGCACACAGCACCACTGCTCAGAGTCCATGCACACAGCACCATCTGGTACTGCTCAGAGTCCATGCACACAGCACCACTGCTCAGAGTCCATGCACACAGCACCATCTGGTACTACTCAGAGTCCATGCACACAGCACCACTGCTCAGAGTCCATGCACACAGCACCATCTGGTACTACTCAGAGTCCATGCACACAGCATCATCTGGTACTGCTCAGAGTCCATGCACACAGCACCACTGCTCAGAGTCCATGCACACAGCACCATCTGGTACTGCTCAGAGTCCATGCACACAGCACTATCTGGTACTGCTCAGAGTCCATGCACACAGCACCATCTGGTACTACTCAGAGTCCATGCACACAGCACCACTGCTCAGAGTCCATGCACTTGAGGCTTCTCTAATTAGCACTTGTTTTCCTTCGATCATCAGCGAGGAAAACAGAGGCTAGGAAATGCTAATCACTATTGATTTGAACATTGTTTTTAAAGGTTTACTCTCTCTGCCTTGCACCTTCCTACTTTATAAGTCTGAGAAATTTTATATTAAAGCCCAGAGAAAGATGCCTAATTCTCCCCATGACAATGCTTTTGTATTGTGTGGAAAACAGCTCAGGTAGAACAGAGGAGCTGTGAGGAGACACATATTTTTAAAAAATGACAACCTCAGTTTGTTACATCCATAAATATGAGCCTGACCCTAGAGCTGTCTGCAGTGGTGTAAAGACAGGATCCTGCCTCAAGCAAGGAAAAGGCCCCCAACCACACTTGTTTCCTGAGTCCCAGCTTCCACAGAGGGTTAGCAGGTTAGCAGGTTGCCAGGATAACGGTCCAAGTCTGAATGGGGGCATGCTACACTCGCCCACAGAAGGAGAGGTGAAAGAGGAACTGTGGAGAAATATTTATCTTTCAGAAAAATGCAAAGGGGCAAAAGAAATATAACAGAGAATGACACCCTACTTAAAGTCCCCCATGTACTGGCTGGTTTTGTGTGTCAACTTGACACAGGCTGGAGTTATCACAGAGAAAGGAACTTCAGTTGAGAAAATGCCTCCATGAGATCCAGCTGTGGGGCATTTTCTCAATTAGTGATCAAGAGGGGAGGGCCCATTGTGGGTGGTGCCATCCCTGGGCTGGTAGTCTTGGGTTCTTTAAGAAAGCAAGCTGAGCAAGCCAGGGGAAGCAAGCCAGTAAGTAACATCCCTCCATGGCCTCTGCATCAGCTCCTGCTTCCTGACCTGCTTGAGTTCCAGTCCTGACTTCCTTTGGTGATGAACAGCAGTGTGGAAGTGTAAGCTAAATAAACCCTTTCCTCCCCAATGTGCTTCTTGGTCATGATGTTTTGTGCGGGAATAGAATCCCTGAACTAAGACTCCCATGCTAGGGAAAACGTGGCCAGTTAAAAGTTATGAGAAAGCAGCATGGGAGCTTAAGGGACCACGCACAAAAATGCATATGGACACCTTCTCAGAAGTGCACAGTGACAAAAGAGCTAAGGAGCCACCAACACATACTTGTTTCTTCAGATACCATTAGAGACAGGAGGGAACACAATGGCAAAGCTGTCACTGAAACCTGGCTGATCAGATCTCATGACAAAGGACATGTCCAATGAAAACAGGTTCTGATTTAAAAAAAAATGTTATCAAGAAAATGTGCATGCTTAGAATATAGTAAAAATATTTAATGTGTGATTTAAATCAAACCCTTCACCCATGAAAGACAAGGATAGTAAGCTTTAATGGAAGTGAC